>NC_080419.1:3882932-4224913 GCF_029873635.1 Malania oleifera
ACTCAGTAAGGTAAATAAACTAATATTAGCTGTGTGGTGGTATGAGTATATTTGTACTATAATAGATAAACAATACATAACACATGTCTGGATAAAAACTGGTGACATAGTACCGGATAAAACATACATAATCATGATCATGTTAAATCATACTGAATTTTAGTTATTATTATAAAATCATTTGTTATAACTGGTAGTACTGAAATATTACCCAGGATGGATAGCTAGCTAATGTCATGTATTACCCCCCATGACTGTGTTGGGCAGCCCGAATGCGGGACCTAACAATGGCTGGCCGACCACTACCAAGCCAAATGTGTCTGTAAGTACGGGACAACCAAGGAGATGTCTACAACACTACACTGAAGCCACATTGACTATCCATCTCCCATACTCTTTACTGGCAAATGTGGTAGCACTAATTTGAACTGAACTGAATAGCTACAGTACCGAGCCTTAAATATTGATCTAAATTAAACCATTCGGGTTCTGATAACATATAGTATGTTTACATATACTGATTTAACATGAAACTAGATTGATAGCATTTTTCTGAATTCTGGCATACATACATAATCACGGTCTTGCACCGAATAACATACATAATTACGGCCTCGCGCCGAATAACATAAATAATTACGACCTTGCGCCAACTATCAATCACGACCTTGTGTCGAGCATATTATAACATACTGGATTGTAATTTGTACTGTTTATCATAAAATTCTGAAACCATAATTTCCTTTATTATTTATGATTTTCCTGAAAAATTGTTGTAAACATGCTTTTATTGAAAATATAACATAACATAATATTCGTAAAATGATACTCATGCCACACAGTTTTAAACTGTATTAAAATTTAATACCAAGGTTGAATATATTTCCGATTTAGTATTTTAAAACCATTTTCCTATTCAACAACAGTATTCCCAAATATTATGATATTCCCTTACCTGACTACTGAAAAGCCCACAAATTTAACTAAATTTACTCCTGTGGCATTCCCAGCTCAACACCCTGAAATCAACATTTTCCCAACAAATCCTAATATTATTTCACCTAACACATTTCCTTCATTCCAGAAATACCAAATACCTTATAAAACTTAATAATAATCAACTTATCCAAATTTTGGGATGGTGCCCAAGTTGGCCTAACCAACGATCTACTCCTGCAGATATGAAGAGAAACTTCCTAGGAGTAGTGCGGTGGCTTCAGATCGTCGAACCGACGTGAAATGAGGCCGAATTTTTAGAGAGAAGGTAGAGAAAACGAGTTTTTTAGAGAGAGAAAGGGGAAATTCTGCATATTTCTCTCTCAGAAAGTGATTTTTGGCCTTTATAGAGTGCATGTCCATGTAGCCTCATCGACGAGCCACGTCACCTCGTCGACGAGTCTAAGAAGGAGTTTCGTCGACGAATACTTACCCTTCGTCGACGAAATTCAAGCCCTGGAACAACCCTCTCAGTAACTTCTCGTCGATGACACACGCGTCCACGTTGACGATCCCAAAAAGTCTATTCATCGACGAGACCCTGTTGTACCTTAAAATTTTCCTTTCTTTCCTCTACTTTATTATTTAATTGATATAATTCACTCGGTCTTTACATGTGCGGCCTGAAGGCTACATCTAATCACAGTTGGCCTACCCGATTAGATCAAAATGGAAATCCATCCATACGTCTGTAGTATGACTGGCCGGCCTATAACACCTCACTAGCAATGGTACTGTGCTCAATATTACAACCCATCATTATGGTTTCCATATCCATCCATCAGGGTTATCATTACCACATACCTGCAATTATTATGCGGTATTGATATTTCATCAATCATATTTCAATGATCATATTGTGCTTTTGTACTTTGTAATGTTCACATTTCCTAGTATTTAATGATCCCATTGCAACTTTCGCATTTTGCAATGTTCACATTTCAATTTACACATTTCACTATTCATATTGCAGAATTTACATTGGAATATTCCCATTTTCAATATTCATTTATACATATTTCAAAATTCACATTTCAAAATTCATTTCATAATATATATATATCATTTCACATTATTTAACATTTATATTTATCCTCATTTTAATATTTCTCAATAAAACAATTCTCATATCATTTCAATATTCTTATCATTTTTCAGTAACACATACCATCATCTCACAATAGTATATATCATGTTTCACGTGTTTCAACATTTCTCAATAAAATATATCTTCATTTCATAGTCATTTTCCCAGTAAACATATCGATGTTTCACATATCAGTATTTCTTAGAAAATTCTCATTAATATTTATCACTTTCCATCACCTCTTGTATTTTAAATACCAAAACACCACAATTCAATATAAATCATATGCCACACAACTTTATCTAATATTCATATTATAATAATTTGAAGGAAAATATCATATACTTATTTTCACATATTTTCTCAAACAAAAATTTCAAAAATAACTACAATAATTTATTTTACTTACCTGATTTCCTGAACTATGCCTGCAGGGATTCCGAAATTATACCCGTGGCGCTCACTCGAACCCTGAATTCAATAATCTTAGTTCAACCCCAGAATGTCTAATATTTTAACATTTCCAAATCTACAATAATTAAATAACAATTTAACTCTAAATAACCCCCTTATCGTAATTTTGGAGCTATGCTTACGACGACAACACGAGAAATCTGCTTTGCCAGACTTGTAGAGAATCATTCCTAAATTCTCGTGGTGGTGTCCGATCGTCAATTAGACTTAAGATTTAAGAAAAATTGAGGTAAAAGAGAGAATTTACCATACCCCAGGAGATATGCCTACGTCGCTCCTATGACAGTTCCGCTCCGGTAGAAATGTCGGTGGCTGAGAATGGAGCCTAGTTGTATTTTTTGATTTTCGATCGACCGAATATTAGTCAAAAAATTGAGGAGAGTGGGAGAAAGAACGAGGAGAGAGAGACAACACTGAAGGGGGGCATCTCTGCTTCTTCCTGAAATTGGAATTCAGGATGCTTTTGTGAAGCATCCTACTTTAGTATATAATAATAATAATAATAATAATAATAATAATAATAATAATAACCTTTAACATATATAATAATAACAAATTATATTATATTATATAATTTAATAAAAAAATATTATTATTTAATTAATTAGTTAATTTAATTAATTAATTAATTAATTAATATTTTTTATTTTATTTTATTTGATTTTATTTACATTCCCAAGCATATCATTTTATGGGGCATTACATTCTCTCTTATAAAAATTTCATTGTCGAAATTTGTTGAATACAACCCTAGTAAAATCCATCATTAACTTAACAAGTTTTGAGTTAATCTTGTAAACTATCCTATTAGAACTTGTAAACTATCCTATTTTTCTCATTTCTCTCTCTCTCTCTCTCTCTCTTGCTCGGTTCCTCTCACTTCTCTCTACATTTCTTGCTCCGTTTCTCCCATTTTTGATGATTCGAAGTAGCCACGTTAATCCTGGGGAGATTCTCTACAGGTCTGCTGGAGTAGATTGTTGGTTTGGCCAACTTGGGCACCATCCCAAAACTAGGGTAAGTATTTTTCAGTATTAGCAGGCTTATCTGAGTTGATATTTTGTATTCTATGAGAATATACTAGTGTTTTGTGGAATAAAAACTAGGGTGTAATGTTTTCAGGGTTAGGTTGTTTTTGGGACCTTGCAGGCATGGGTTGAGGACCCCGGTGATATTTTTAGGAGCTTAGGGAAATTAAAGTTAAAAAAATTACGAGTATGTAGGTTCAGGGAGATATAATTGATTTATTAGAATATATATATGTATTATTTCAGGATTTTGGGGATAATACGCCATGAGTGTGAGGATTAAGTCGGAGGTGAGCCTCCTAGCCAATTAGGTAAGGGAAATATGTTATGCCAAATAAATTAGAATTTTATCAGTAAATATAGTATAAGTTTATGGGTGTTTTTCAAAGCAAATATTATATAGTTTTACAAATTATATTTGATGAGTTATCAACTATTGTGTGGCATGAGTAATATGAGTACAATACTGAATTTATACAAATTTTATAGAATTAAGATATACAGTCATTTAAAGAGCATATTATACAATATTTATTTTAGAGTTACGATTATCCAATATTTTACAGAATTATGTATTTACATAATTTAACACGGTTTAATAGAAAGCATAATAAACAGTTTTACGGTGAGAATGCTATATACAGATTTCAGGGCCATAACGGTTAGTTATACAGTTTTACAGATCAGTTATTACAGTATATGTTCAAAAAGGACTGTACAGTTTATACAGAATAATTATTACAGTGTTATTACAAATTCCTTAGTAATTTTATCCTGGTGGAGGGGAGCGATTGCAGTGCTCCTTGGACGGACCCAGGTTGAGGGGCTAATCGTACCTTAGTGAAGTTATAGTTGGCTAATCCTGGGGGGCCGACCAAGATTAAGTCCCGCCTTTAGGCTGCATAACCCTGTCATGAGGGGATTTGAATCATGACATCCAATTATCCATCCAGGGAAGTTTTCACAGCTATTATATATATATATATATATATATATATATATATATATATATATATACAGGATACAATAGAATTACTTATAGTTATTAAAAGTATATTCAAATAGAAAGTTCAGTAACAGATGTATTTTAAGAAACACAGGTGTGAGTTACACGGTATATTACTATTACATGTTAATTTAGACTCAGTTAATTACAGTATATGTACATAGTTTAAAGAAACTCATATGCCACACACTGGTAATAGCATATTTCATCTTACTGAGCATTGTCTCATCTCAGTAATTTAATATTTTTTTTAGGTGATTCAGTTAGACGGGCAGACCAGACTTGTAGATAGAGTAGATATCAGTTTTTCCCTGTTTATAGGGTAAGTAGTTTTTGGGTGAGATGTATTTTTGTATATATCCTAGGGGATCTAGACTTTTAAACTAGAGTGATGTACATAAGTGGTGAAAATTCTGGTATTGTGTTTTTGGTTGCACACTTTATGTTTTCCGTTGCCTAGGTATTATGTTTTTGGGTATCAGAGAACATGATATATTTACAAGTAAGTATTATTATTATTATTATTATTATTATTATTATTATTATTATTATTATTTTAAAAAAATGGCATGAAAAATCGAGTCATTACACTTGACCCGCTTTGGGTACTGGGTAAGCAAACATTTTATTTATATTAACCTAACAGCGGAAGACATAATGTACATACCATTCAAAATACAATTACCCAAAGTACTAAATCATCCATATCTACATATATGTTTAACACATTTCGCCAAAAACAAAACATCCTAGGGGAAACACACATCGCTAGTTCAAAGCACTCACCCTGTATATCAGGCTACCAGCTCCCCACTATCCTAGAGCTCTATCATCTGCTCTGTCACGGTTTCCTGAAATATTTAGATATTTGGGTGATACACATTTCAGTAAGATGAAATAAATTATTTACAGTGTGTGACAATATGAGTTTCATTATATCATAAAATACTCTTTAAAATCATCACACCATCTGAGAAATAAAATAAAATATGCTTCTAATTAGATAGATATAAAATACAACTTTTTTATAAGCTTTTAATCCCATTTTCAACTCATTCGCATGCAACCCATGTTTATTAATGAAGTTCTTGAGAATAGGAAAGCTTACCCACTCATACAAGTAGCTTCCCTTTCCTCTAATACGTTATGCAGTCAGGTATGGCTACATCTAATACCTATCAGGGCACTCACCTTACTAAGTACGCCCTCAGGCGGAGAGTTTTACTTCGCTTAATTATTTAGGTTATTAAACTCGCACTCTTTCATTTTCCATTTTCCATTTCCATTTCACTATCCAACACATGAGTATCCTTGGTACCTAATACCAACATCGCGCCTGTAACTCATGGTTGCCATGAGGATCTCTTTTCCATGTCATGCTTTCCCCCATGAATAGGGTTGTGCAACCCGAAGGCTGAATCTAATCACGGTTGGCCTATCAGGTTAGATCGAAATGGAAACTATCCATGCATCTGTAGTACGACTGGTCGACTTATAGCCCTGATCCGGACTCAGGAGGCACAACAACTTTACTAAACGGCTCAGTCGATTGCCTACACCACACTCTCCACGAGATCGTGTGGTTGCACTAACACTTCACTAGCAACGGTATCGTGCTCAATATCACAACCCATCATTAGGGTTTCCATATCCATCAATCAGGGTTATCATTACCACATACCCGCAATCATTATGCGATGTTGACATTTCATCAATCATATTTCAATGATCCCATTGCAGCTTTCACACTTTGCAATGTTCACATTCCTTAGTATTTAATGATCTCATTGCAGCTTTCGTACTTTGCAAAGTTCACATTTCAATTTCCACATTTCAATATTCTTATTGCAGAATTTACATTGCAGTATTCCTATTTTCAATATTCATTTATATATATATATATATATATATATTTATATCTCATTTCACATTATTCAACATTTCCCAATAAAACATTTCTATATTGCATATTTTGTCATTTTTCAGAAAATACTTTTCAATATATATATCCTCGTTCAATATTTCTCAATAAAATAATTCTCATATCATTTCAATATTGTCATCATTTTTCAATAACACATACCATCATCTCACAATAGTATATATCATGTTTCATGTATTTCAACATTTCTCAATAAAACATATCTTCATTTCATAATAATTTTCCCGTAAACATATCAATGTTTCACATATAAGTATTTCTCAGAAAATACTCATTAATATTTATCACTTTCCATCACCTCTTGTATTTTAAATACCAAAACACCACAATTCAATATAAATCATATGCCACACAACTTTATCTAATATTCATATCATTATAATTTCAAGAAAAATATCATATACTCATTTTCACATATTTTCTCAACTAATAATGTAATAACCCAAGAAAAAAAAATGAATAATAATAATAATAGTTAGTATTAAAAAAAAAAAAATGTTTCTCTGTTAGGATCCTTGATTCCATGTTTGATGCCTAAGAAAAACCTTATCTAAGCGAGTGCTTAGAGACCATTGCGGCTCAGTCGCTCCCTGGAGGTCGGCCTAGTTAAAATGGAATTTCATAGGATAAAACAGGGTAAACACTGTTTATATACGTAAATAAGTACATAAAATAAAGTTTTGACTGACATAATTTGTAGAAATATATGATAAAATAATAATAATATAAGTATCATATGCGGGGCCCACAAGACTGTGTGGGGCCCACATGAGTTTTTAAAATTTAAATTAAATTCTTGTTCAAAAATAAATAATAAAATAAATAAATACTAAAAATAGTTTAAAAGTAATAACAATGATAATAATAATGATAATAAGGATTAAGAAAAATAATAAAATAATTAATTAACTAATTGATTAATTAATTAGGTAAGTAGTTAATTAAAAATTTATTTAATGGGAATGGTGGCAAGCACTCCCACATGGCCTCCATCCTCATCCCATACTCAACCCATCCCTTGCCCATTCTTTAATTTTTTTAAAAAATTATAATTTCATCCATCTCCCCACACTTTTATAAATTCCATTTCTTCCTCAAAATTTTCCTATAAATAGGGAGCTCTCAACCTTCATTTTTCACAACAATTTTCTAAGGAAGAGAAGGATTAGTGAGTGAAAGAATTTGTAGTGGAGAGAGAATTTTGAGTAAGTTCTCACTCACCCCCTCTTTCCGATCTCATTTCTTAAAGATAGTTATTGTGTTCGTAGCACACGGTAAAAGAAGAAGGTAAGTAAATTTTGATTATGTTAGTTTTTTTTTTTATTTAAAATTCATACCCGAATTTATTTTATAAGTAAATTTCAATTATGTTAATTAGTTCCACAAAATTTCTATGAGTTTATTTTTATGCATATTTAAATATATCAGTTATATCTTTAATATACTTGCATCTATTTTTGGGTTAAGAAATGTTCTAATCTCCTCGAGTAAATTTTCAGCATTTCTTTCTATTCAAAAATAAAATTATATATATTTTTAACACAAAAATTGTGTGGCATGAGTTTATTTTTACGTTACATTTTTTTTATTTATGAAAATATGAGTAAAGATGAGATTTTCACAATATTATTTTAAATTACATAAATTATAATAAGATGATTTTAAAACCCCTTATGGCAACGAAAGTTCAAAGTTACAGATGCTCAGTACCGCAGCTTAAAGTTTATACGGATCAGAGTACACCCATACTGTTTACAGAGTGGTTATTTATGTTAGTGGATTTCTCCTGAATGCACACCTGGTTCAGGACCAGGACTTAATAAGGAAAATCTCACTTAAAGTTTACGTACGTTGATTTAGTTTGGTCGGCCAACCAGCTAAGTCCGGTCTTCGGACCGCACAACCCAGTCATGGGGGTAAACATGACTTACAGCAAAAGGGCCTAAGAGTGGTTTTTATAATATATGTTTATACATAGTTAATTACGTGTACAAAGTTACTAATGATTTGAAGGAAAAGTGTAAGTTTACGTGAAAATGATCATTTTGGTGCTTAAATGATAATCTAAGGAAAACGTATAAGGAAAAGTATATGTATGTTTATCATTAAATATTTTTACAGTTTTAAAGTTAAAAGTTTAATTTAACAGTTATAGTATATGATTATAAAAAATTATTGTTGAAATTGATGACAAAAGTTTTATGTAGAAATTTTTAAATTTATGTTTATTCTAAAAGCAGTCTTGAAGTTATAGTATTAAATATTATTTTACGAAATTCTTTTAAAAGCTCATTTTGGCCACACACTAATAATAATCTTATTTACTTACTGAGCGTCATCTCACTTCAATCATATTTTATTTCAGATAACTCTGAAGGACATGTCGGAAATCAGGCTTAGCAAGCATGCGGGTGGGGATTAGAAAAAATAAAGATTGATTAGAAATATTAGTATGGTTTCAGATATTTATGTTTGTGTAATTTTTCTTCTTTTGAAATAAATGATTGTAATATAGATAATTAGCGCTCTGGTTTAATAAAAATTGAGTTTATTTTGCTTCCGCTGTAAATTAGTAGTAAAAAGTTAATATCTCAGGCCCCTCAGGGTCGGGGTGTTACAAATAATTTCAAAAATAATTGCAATAATTTATTCCACTTACTTAAATTTCCTAAATTATGCTTGCAACGATTCCGAAATTATACCCGCGTCGCTCACCCGAACCCTGAATTCAATAATCCTAGTTCAACCCCAAAATGTCCAATATTTTAACATTTCCAAATCTACAATAATTAAATAACAATTAATCTCTAAATAATCCCCTTATCCTAATTTTGGGGCTATGCTTACGACGACCCCATGAGAAATCCGCTCTACTAGACTTGTAGAGAATCATCCTTAGATTCTCCAGGTGGTGTCCGATCGTCAATTAGACTTAAGATTTAAGAAAAATTGAGGTAAAAGTGAGAATTTACTTTACCTCAAGAGATATGCCTACGTTGCTCCTACGACAAATCCGCTTTGGTAGAAATGTCAGTAACGGAGAATGGAGCCTAGTGGTATTTTTTGATTTTCGATCGGCTGAATATTAGCCAAAAAATTGAGGAGAGTGGAGAAAGAACGAGGAGAGAGAGAAACGACGTTGAAGGGGGCGTCTCTGCTTCTTCCTGAAATTGGAATTCAGGAAGCATCCTACTTTAATATATGTAATAATAACAACAACAACAACAATAATAATAATAATAACCTTTAACATATATAATAATAATATATTATATTATATAATTTAATTAATGATTATTATTATTTAATTATTTTATTTTTAATTTTTTTAATTCCCAAGCATGTTATTTTTTGCGACGTTATACAACTGATACTCATCAGGGCACTCACCTTACTCAGTAAGCCCTCAGGCGGAGTGTTTTACTTCGTTTTCATTATTTATATTATTAATTGACGTTATTT
Organism: Malania oleifera; assembly: GCF_029873635.1. Lineage (NCBI taxonomy): Eukaryota > Viridiplantae > Streptophyta > Magnoliopsida > Santalales > Ximeniaceae > Malania > Malania oleifera. Next base: position 3,892,928 of record NC_080419.1, read on the forward strand.
CATTTCTCATTTCCATTCTCATTTCTATTTTCATTTCCATTTCCATTCTATTTCATTTCCATTTCACATCTAGCTAGCACATAAGTGTCCTCGGTAACCAATACATGCGTGTTTGTAACTCATGACTCCCCTAAGGATATATTCCACGCCATGCTTCACTCGATGGTCGAGGTCACTCTCTATACTCCACGCCATGCTTCCTTTCATGGTCGAGGTTGTGCGCCCCGAAGGCTGGACCTAATCGCTGTTGGCCTACCTGGTTAGATTAAAATAATCATACCATATACTCGTCTGTAGTAGGAATGACCTGCCATAAACCCTAATTCGGACTCAGGGGGCAAAACAACCCTTCACACTGGCTCATTCGAGCTGTCACGCCACACGCTCCACGAGTCCGTATGGTTGTACTAATCACCATTAGCAACGGTACCATGCTTATTTCAACAATACATCCATCCATCAGGGTTTCATTTTCACATTTCAATAATTCACAATTGTAGTATTCACAATGCAATTTTTCACATTTTCAGTATTCTCATTTCACATTCATATTGCAATATTCACGTTGCAATATTCACATTCTCAAATTCACATTTCAATATCCATATTACAGTATTCACATTTTCATATTCTCATATCGGTATTCACATTTCATCATTCTCATTGCTGCATTACTATTGCAATGTTCACATTTTCAGTAATCACATCTCAAGATTTACATTGTAGATTTCACATTACAGTATTTACATTTCCGGCATTCACAACTCTTTTCATCATTTCAATGATATTTCATCAATTCAATATTCAATTCATCTCACAATAACATATACATATCTCATTTCACGTTATTCAACATTTCTCAATAAAACATTTCCACATTTCTTATTTTATCGTTTCTTAGAAGGTACTTTTAGCACATATCACTTTTCATCATCCTTCACATTTTAAATCTCATATTTCAGTACACATTTCACTGGCTCATTATTCTTAATGTAAACCATTTAACTCAATTTCAAACACATTTCAGTATAAATCATATGCCACACAATTTTCATCTCATAATCATATCATAATAAATTTAAGGTAAAATATCATATTTCCATTTCTCATATTTCTCAATCAATAGTTTTTAAAAAAGACTGTTATAATTTATTCCCCTTACCTGGCTTACTGAGAGGTCCATTAACACTTTAAAACATACGTTCCTTAACGTTCGTAGCTCAAAAGCCTAAAATTCATTTTTACCAGATTATTCAACACAACCTCCACAATATTAACATTTAATGTTCCCTAAGCTCTATACACTCAAATTAACTTTAAAACTCTTAAATCTGTTTTGCCTAAGTTGTAGAGAATATTCCCAAGAACCTCGTGGTGGTTCCCGATCGTCAATCTGGGCTTTGACGGAGCCAGAATCGAAGATAGAGAAAGAGAGAGTCGTGGGTTTAGAGAGAGAGAGAGAAAGAGAGAAAGAGAGAAGAGAAACTCACGCGTCAAAAAATGAGGGTTTGCGAATAAATAGGATGACATTCGTTGACGAGTTCAAGTAATTCGTCAATGAACCCATGAAGGCACTTCGTCGACGAGGAGGTTGGTTCATCGACGAACCTGAAATTTCCTAAACTCTCGGTATCTTCTCATTAACAAGACATGTGTACTTCTTCGACAAGAACTATAGTGTCACACCCCGAACTCGCAGATGGGTCCTAGGTGTGAATATAGTAACCTAACCTGTCTTTGTATTAATTAAACATACATGATACAATACTAAATGAGGGTCCGACCCCGTGGGGCACACACAAACCCTATACACATTCACATACATATCCATACTCATTAAATACGCAGCGAAAAATGTTCTTTCTTTACATACATCATACCATACCTGAGTCTATACAGAACTAGAATATACGTTCCCAAAATTACAGTACATACTTCGGGTGTCTACAAAACCCAACAATGACAACCTGGTTACAAAACTCGTACTTACACAAGTACTAAATGCAGTTAACCGATGCCCCCACTTTCAGACACTAGGATGCTAGTTTTGGCTACTCGAAGGACCTGAAAAATATTTGTATATTCGGGGTGAGCACCTCTCAGTAAGGAAGAAAGCAAATTATATCAGTGTGTGGCATACGAGTGTTATTTCAGCGTAAACCATAACACAATACAGTACAATACGATATAATTCAATACAGTTTCAATATTTTTCACAATCCAGTTCTAGTACATACGATACCCAAACATACGGTCAGTGTCGTCACACTAAGCACTCAATTACCCTACAATAACCGAAGCCTCACAACGATAAAGTTGCCAATACGAGCACTCGATAACCTGTGATAACCAAAACCTCACAATGATATTATTGCCACTACGGAGCGCACACTCATTAGTGACCAGTTAGAAAGAATAGGCAATATTTCACACCCTCAGATATAGAGCCGGACACTCTCGCTCACGGTAATTAGTCAAGACATGGCATCGGCGTATGGTAATTAGCCGCCCCTAGCTAATTCAACGTACGGTAATTAGCCGTCCTTAGCTGATTTACAAAATCTGGAACAATTTTGGAACTCATGTCCCTATACTCATCAGCTTATGGTAATTAGTCGCCCTTAGCGGTTTTTACAAAACTTGGAACATTTTACATACAACATTTTATTCCACACTTATTTGAGTATACAAAAAATCATATCGTTTTTCAATTCAAGAATACAATTTAATACAAATATGGGTACGGTCATCTCAATACTAAAATTTTAATACAACACACGATTTCTCCAACAAAATAGAGATGATACCCGAAACCCCCAAATTTTCTCGAAAATTATAACCTAAAAATCCCGCATTTTTCCTTTATAGATTTTCTCAAATAAGTAACCAAAACATACATATGATCGTAAACTACAGGTTCACTGATCCCGATTTCAAAAATAAATGATATAAACAGAATCCCCGTACCTTTTCTCGAATTCCAAACTATGAACTCTACGGCTCTAAAATTACAAACCGAGTCCCCAAACCTAAACATCAAAGAACTATACTTTACTACAATTCTTACTACTACACATATACCGAAACGAAACTGAAATTAGATCCTTACCTCGATTTTGGGTCAAAACCCGAAAATTCCCGAAACGAAGATTTGATCTACTATTCTTGAAGAGATTCCTCCCCTGATCCACACAGTCACGCCAAATCATTGAATTAAGCGACGAACAGCATAGAATCAAAGAGAGATAGAGAAAGAGATCTCGTTGGTTCTAGAGAGAGAGAGAGAGAGAGATAGAGTTTTGGATTTTTTAACCAAGAAGCAAATGAAACAAATATTTATAGCCCCTTTGACCCAGCCAACCTCGTCAACGAGATGGCACCTTCGTCGACAAATCATCCATTCATTTCATCGACGAACCGGCTCCTTCAGCGATGAATCTTATTTCGATATTTTGGAACACGATCAGTATCTCTTCGTCGACAAGGCTCTAAATTTCAGCAACGTAGAATCGTTGACGTGAACAATGACTTCATTGATGAAACTTGCAAAATTTACCTTTTTACCCTTTTGTTATTTATTAAATCTAGAATTCTCGGGTCGGGTTCTTACATATAGGGACATTCATCGACGAAGACTTTGAGTTCGTCGACGAGCCCCTACTGATTCTCTCTTTCCCTTTTTCCTTCTCTTTTGTTTCTTTTCTTTTCCCCTCTCTCTCTCTCTCTCTCTCTCTCTCTCTCTCTCTCTTAATCATTTTTATTAATAAAAATTTCTGGGTCTTTACAACCCACCTATCTAGCCAGAAGAGAATTTTGTTGCCCCTATCGACATGAACTTTAGCCAACTCCCAAAAGACTCTATTGGCTTTTAGGATGCCTTTTCATAAGCCCCACACCTAACTAATATGAGCAGGTTTGTAGGAATCCAGATTGTACTTGTATTTTATATAGATCAATGTTCTCCATAGGTTGTTTTTTTCTAAGCAAAATTTCCAATTCTATTTTGTAAGTAAGGTCATGTTCATCGATCGTACATTTAATACTCATACCACCATAAGGAAGCCCATTTTTCGTTTCATATCTCTTCCTACCCTTTTAGGACTCAAGTTTAAGACTTCTAAAATAAAATAAAGTTTTAACCATTGGGATCTCTCCTAAGAGAAAATTCACATCCAACCTACACATTAACCAAAAAAAAAAAAAAAAACTCTTGTTGGCTGAAAATTTTGTATCACAATATTTCATTGATCATTTGAACTATGAATAACAAAGAAAATTGATGCAGGGTATACATAAATCGAAAAAAAAAAGTAATTTAGGCCTTTAAAACTTGAAAAATATGACAAAATTGAGAGGAAAATATAAAAATTTTCAAATTTTTGTGCGTTGTTATATAAGAAAGTGGAAAAAATATATATATAGCAAATTGATGAATAAAATTTAATTTTACATATTATAATAATTTACTTTTTTTAAAAGGTAAGGGGAAATTTTATTCAAACATCTTCCTCAAGCAAGTAACTTGAGGGGACATACAATAGATACAAAAAGATACATCAAGACATAAAAATAAAGACATAGATCTAGTCCAATTGCATTCCTACAAAGGAAAATAAAAGCATCAATTCTTTCCGGCCAAAGAAGGAGAAGCTTGAACATAATCGACTCCATTAATATACATTGCTTAAAATCTTCTTGGTGACGATATATTGATGCATATGATACTGTCTTTAAATATTCTTAAATTTCTCTCTTTTCTATTGGCATAGAACATTTAAGTTTTTTAATTTTTAATCAAATAGTACTATAATAAATTTTCTTTCTTAATACTATTTAATATATCGAAATATATAATTAAAAATAATTTCTTTTTAAAAAATTTGATTCAAACGTATCATTATAGTTTGACCAGTTAACAATTGGTAACCACAAAATTAGCATGGTACACACATAAAATTTTATTTTATTTTTTTAAAAAATAAATGCTTTACAACCATGCCTCATTTTTTATGATGAACCATTCAATTTTTGGAAAGACCCACAAAAAGTGTTAATTAAAATAACCTTTTATTTATTAAATGAATAAAAAAAATGGAGGGACAATTAGCTTAGGTGGTTTTACTACAAATGGATACCAAACCCTTTTCCCATTTATCATTTGCAAAGGGCCTTTCTTCCCATTAGGTTTACACTTCCCCAAAGAAATCTAAGTTTTTTATTTGGTTTCTCATTAGTTTTCTAAAATTGCAACTTTGAAGAAATGATAATATAAAAATAATATATTTTAAAATAAATTATATATATTTAAAATAATTCTTTAAAAACCATTGCGCCCTTATCAACGAAAAAAATTTAAGATTCATAATCGAATGAATTAACTAAAATACAATGCTATTATCATATTTGGAACCTTGGTACATAATTAATTAATGTACTATCTTAATTTGTAAGGAAAATATGAATTATGTGAAAGGTCATAAATTACTTATTCCTTTGAAGTCATTAGTGCTCAATTCCACACTTGGATCGTAAGATTCTTTGCTTCTCTCTCTCTCTCTCTCTCTCTCTCTCTCTCTCTATTCCTATTAATCTCTCTTTAATCTTTTCTGCTGCAAGCTTCTTGATTGTGTGCAGGATCTTATTGTCCACAACAAATTAGATATCTCTTAATGTTTTTTTTTTTTCTTTTTTCAGAAAAGAAAACGTTGTAGAGACTTCATTTTTGTTCGGCCATTATATAGCAAAAATTTAGATTTCAAAATTATTCTTTTTAAAAAAAAAAATAATTTTAATTCTTTTTTTTTTTGTTATTAGTTATAAATGTCTTCTAAGGTCTTGGTCTAAGTAGGATCTCTCATTTTGTTTCTCAGTCTCATAGTTTACATTAGATCAATATAATATCGAGTTTACCACTCAGTTGAGGCGATTCGGAGATTTGTCCTCCCCTTCCTCGGGAGTTGATTCCCTTCGGGGACGTCACGACAAATGTAAACTACTTATTAAAGTCTAAATAATTTTTTAAAAAATATATACATATATTATACACACAGTTTTTATAAGAATAATTAATAAAATGAGCGTCAGAGAATAGAGGACAGGTTCGGAAGTATATTCCTATATGTATATATATATATAATTGGTGAAATTATGTAATATTTTCTCACAGATGGGGTTTGTACGCAATAATTAAAGAATATATGCCCTCCTCCATGAAATTGGTGTATGCCATGCTGCTTGCTTCAGGTGGGCGGCTGAAGATGCAGACTTTATTTACTTGGCCATTTAGAAATTCATTGAAAAGTTAATTATTAATTGTTGTAAAAAAGTCAATTTATTAGAGATGGCACCTATATATTCTAATTAATTAATATATAAATTAATAGTAATGCTGCTTTTTTTTCTTTCTAAGAATAATTTCCAATTCAGAAAAGAGAATCTTCATCATCTGCATGAGGATTAAGGAGTTTTATTATGTATGTGTTTCTTCACTGCCATATATATTTTCGCATGAAGCTCCCATTAAAATGTTATAAGATAATTGATTTAGGTTGAATAGTTGGTTAGTATGATCAAGTTGGTTAATATTTTGAGTCAAATATTGGGAGTTCGAATCTTAATCCATTATGTTATTACATTTATTATTGACACATAAGATAGAAAATGGAGATTTATGCTTATTCATGCTTATTTGTGATATTTTTAATTCAAAGATTCGATTCTGTATTTCGAAATATAGCACAGACCTCTCATGTTCAATGTCATAAGCTCAAACGAATAGAAGGATGCATGCATTGTGTAGTATAGGAAATAGTAATTAATGTATATGTGTGTACATGCCCCCTTGGGGTTGCTCAAGTGGGAAGGCTTGAGTCTGACATGGTCAAGGATTTGAGTCCGCTATTCTTGAGATCATACCTATAATTTACCCAAAACCTGTCTGTGAGGGTAGATAGTCTAATCTCGGTTTGGTGCTGCATAGGGGTCCAAAGGGCTCGTCCAAGGTTGGTGTGTGTGTGTGTGTGTGTATGTGGGTGTGTACATGTGTATATGCATATATGTATGCATGTGTATATATATTACAATGGTTAAGTTGACAAAAAAATTACGAATGTTTTTGAAAAGCCTAAATTTAGGGGTAATGAGTAATTTTATTCATTCAACTAATTTTATAAATCTTCAATTTTGCGTGGGCCTAGACTCTAATGTTTAATGAATATAGGCTTAAGATTTTTTGTTCTGATTAATAGGAGTGAGGTGATCTAAGTTATGTTGCGTGATGTAACGGTACTAGCTAGGCCCAACTTTAGTGAGTTATTGTCCGTTTTAGCTCATTGGCCTTACGTGCTTGTCCTATAAAAGGCGACTTACTTAGTTGGAGCCTGAACCCTCCTTATTATAAGCCCAAGATTTCCCAAGTACACATTTGATGTAGGATTGTGAAAGGCTCTCCCGTGTGATTTCTGAGGTACTCGTCAGAGTGGCTTACTTTTCTTTATAGGATCCACTCACATGATAGTACCATAAGGCAAATCCATTCACAAGATAGTATTTCCAGGGTGGCTATGATACCAAATGTAACGATCCTGAGCCCAACTTTAGTGAGGTATTGTCTGCTTTGGCCTACTGGCATCACATGTTTGTCTTATAAAAGGCACCTCGATCACTTAGTTGGAGCTTAAACCCTCTTTATAAGTCCAATATCTACCTAGTACACATCCGATGTGGGACCGTGACATGTGCATACGATTAAATTATGTTTTAACTTGTTGGGTTATTACTCATATTCAAAGGGTTTATTTACTACAAGTATGTTACAAGTGAGAGGTTTGGCGTGAAGGGTAAGGGGTTCTGAAGGCCCCCTGAGACCTCCATATTTTGGGTATAGTATGTTTGACTCAGGGCATAGTATAACACATTGTCGTATGACATCATTTTGGGATTTTCAAATGGGGGCATTATATACATATTTACAACCGATGGTTGAAACCCTGAGGTAGTTTCATTGATGAGATAATGAAAACTGAGCAGAGATTTTGTGGATGTAGACACACTACTGATCCACTTAAATTATTGTGTTCCTATTTACTTTTTTTTTTATTTCTCTCTGTGTTTTTATGTACGTGTCCATAATATTAGGGCACTAATCTACAAAATAACTCGATCAAGATATTTCTTCGAATATTTTGATAAATTGAAAACAAGTTTGAAAAAAAAAAAAAACTAGATTTAATGGCCCTTTTTCATTTAGTTAATTCTATAAAAACAATTAATATTCCATTTTGGAAGTCTCAAATTCCAATCTTGAGAGAGATAGGAAAGGGGGTAAGAGATGGTAAGTACAACCTATATCATTTTATTAAACATTTTTTATTAGCATGAATAATTTTTTCCATATTATTCATTATAATAAGTAGTAAACAAATTAAACATGTTATAACCAATAACTTATCTTTTAAGCAAAGTGTCATAATACATATCAAACATTAAATGGACTCCTTTGTCTATTAATGCTACAATAAATTAATACTACTCATACTCTCTCTCTTTGTTCATGTCTAAATATGAGTTACATATTTATTGATGAACATTTAGATACTCACATTGAAACATGTAAGTTAAGCCTAAAAAAACGATGATTGCCAACTTCTAATAATTAAGGAGAGACTATAGTGAATCAAACTCACCAAACGATGACCTCAGCAACTCAGCAAAGACAAATGAGAATCGATCTATTGGTAAACAATCTAACACTAACCTAATACAACATGGCATAAGCACTAGAGGAAACGCCAATAGGTAAGTCGATTGTCAGTAGTCAGTAGTCGATACACCTGCACAACTAATGAGGCATTAATGTTACCTAGTTAGCGACAATACAGTGGTCAACCTTGCTAGCTGGGGCGCCGATAAAACTAACCTATGTTGGATGCCAGCTACTTTCCGAATTTGAATATCTTCCCTATAAATTGGGCAAAACTAGTATATATGAACCAATTAATTAGGCATGAAAGAATCAAACTTGCATCATGTAATTCCTTCATTCACATGTTAATGAAGTATAAAATGACTAGCACTGAATCACTGTCTAGCAATTAGTTTGCATCTTATAGGTTCAAGCCATCACAAACGTCAACTTTAACCAAGCTCACTATGCTATCTCAATGACCTTGATCCTAAGCACACTAAATTAAGCTATCTCAATGAGCAAAAAAAAAAAAAAAAAAATTATATCATCACATTCACACTCACAAACAAAAGAAGAGATCAAGAACCAAGAGATTAAGAATAAACGTTCAATATATTGATAATGCACACAATCTTTTCTCATATTCAATTCCTTTAAAACCTATAAAAAAAAATGAAGACGACTAAATGTTCTTTACAAGATACATACTCATTGCAGTAAATAAGTCTTAAAACTCTATACATCCCTCAATATGAGCTACCATATTCTCACATCATCCACAACATAACTAAGGGTTTTTATAAGCATAATTCATGCAACACAACTTAATTAAAAATTATGTAAAATTAACTACAAGCAATGGAGGTATATTTTTATATATCCTCTTATATACTATTTCTTACTATGTACATTGGGTTCACATGCATTGAAAGTGAAACCCAACCTACATACCTATAGAATAAGGGCAGTGGGAGTGTGAAATGGGAATGGAATAGTAGAAGGCCTTACAATTCCAAATAGGTATGAAACCGCGGCTATGTCATCAAGAATGCTTAAAGCAATCATATCCACATCCCCAATCTCCTCACCATATCACAAGTATACTTCCCATTATCCATTAGCTCTTCACGGTTCACGCCACCATACAATAACTTGTATATGGACATATATATAAACTAAGCTTAGGGAGGAAGCTAGCTAGGGAAAGCCATTAATAAATATTTGTCACAAGGCTAGGGTTACCAGTCAAGTCATGGTTCCCCACGTCCTCTCATGAACAAGTTCCCAAGCTCATTATCCATTTTTATCTCTTCAACTTCTTCCTATAAATGGGTCATCAAGATTACTGGTTAATAATTAATTAATTAATTAATTCCCATTCACAGAAAAATCTAAAACATGTCATTAAATTTTAAACCCACTTCTTGCTTAATGTAGAAACCCTAAACCCTAACCCTATGAAAACTTCTAACCATTGCATGCACATGGGTCCTCTCTCTACAACAAGAACAAGAAGCTAGAAGAAGAAGAAATGGGACTATATGGAACTGAAAGAAAAATTAAGAAGACAACAAACCCCAAACCCTAAACCCAAAACCTCCATGATTGAATTAATAAGCTCTACATACAAAGAATTACACAGAAAACTAACAAAAGTGCAAAAACCCAGCTGAGGTCTGATCTCCCTCATAAGCTAAAGAGACTAGTGATATCATTTTACATATGTAATTTAGTAATCAGCAGGAGATCGAAGCGGGTTCTTCTCTAAAACAAAATCTTCCGAGTCAGTAAGGAAAATTACATACCATTACACCCATTCATTCCGATTCATCTCTACTCCTCTTTCGGCTCTGTTTGCATCTGCACGATATCCTGCAGAAGCCCGCGGTCTCTGAGCAAAACCGCCGACGCTGATGGCGGAGCAGGAGCACCACTAGTAGCGGCTGCGGCAGTACCGAAACGTCTGTCTTGGAGGAATGCACCGGCAACCGACGGCGGTTTGGTGGCGGCAGCGGCGGGGCTGAAGCTATGGAAAAACGTCTGCTCCTGCTGGTGCTGGTGCTGGTGCTGGTAGTGGTAATGCGTAGCAGTCTGCGGCGGCGGCACGACGAAGGGGGAAACCGAGTGCGGGGCGCCGCCGAACGTGGGGGACTCCGGTGGAATTCCCATGGCGCTCATCCCGCGAGGCGTCACGGGACACGGGTGCGTGTGCTGCCCCTCGTACGTCGTCACCACCACCGACGAGTCGTCGGAGGACCTCTCCACCCGCTTCTTCACGTTGCACGCCGCGCTGGTGCAACGATAGTAGCTCCTGCAAATTAAATTCCGCCCCCCCAAAAAAAAAATGAAAAAATTCTCAGTAATTGTAAATATGTAATTAATAATTGAATTTTTAAATATTAATTGATTGATGTGTATTGATTACCTGGGGAAAGGGCTGTTCTTCACGGCTTTCTGGCCGTACTTCCTCCATCGGTAGCCGTCGTCGAGATGATCAACTTCGCTTTTGGTCATGAACGCGAATCTGGGTTCTCTCTGTCTCTTCTGTGTTTTCTTTTTGGGTTTCAACCTAAACCCATAACCAAAAAATTCAACCCGTAAGCATCAATTCCCAAAATTTCACTCTTTAGATCACGCGCAACAGCAAACCCATTTGCGGATTATTGATAGAATTATAAAAAATCGGCAAATGGGTTCGCAATTTTGCAAAAATGTAATTCTGGGTCGTTCGTTCTTTTTAATGTAATAAAGAAATCAGAAAGTAATTAACATTTCAGAGGCAGAGAAATTGACAAAGCTAGCTAGCTCACTGTTTCTTAGTCTTGTCGGGATCATGGTCGTCGTCGTCCGCCACGGCAGGGGCCGCGTCGGCGGATTTATTACTCTGTTCATTGTCATTCGCGGCGGCTTCGGTCGAGGACGAGGAGATCGAGGAGGAGTTGGGCGTCGCGGGCGCGTTGAGCACCTCAGAGGAGGTCTCGGGGAGGGTGGAGGAGGCAGGGGAGGTGACGGGAACCGCCGTGGGAGGCGGCGCCGTGGGTGCCGACGGCTGAAGCAAATCGAATAAAGAGGGGTTGAAATCTTGGATGCCGAGCAAGTCCATGAAGCTGCTGCCGCCGCCGCCTCCGAGGAAAGAGCCAGCCTTGTCGGCATCGAAAAAGGACGGCAAGTGGTGATCGAAGATGCCGGAGGAGGCGGACGAGGAGGATAAGGCGAAGCTGGTGATCGGAATCTCGTCGGGAAATGTGGAGTTCATCGCTGCGGAAATTTCTCTCTTTGGGTCATCTAATTTGTTCTCCATGAGAGATTGCGCTGAAAATCAAAAGCAAAGCGGCTGAGATTCTTTCATTTGAGATGTTTGCGAGTGAGCAAAGAGTACTTTTATTACAAAACGAAGAAGAGAGAGAGAAAAAGAGCGAGAGGAGAGAGAGAGGACTGTTTGGTAAATTTGAAGTGTGAAGGGGGGAGCTTGGGGAACAGGTTGGCTGTGGTGGATTTCGCACATTAGATGGACCGGCAAGTGTCGGTTGCCGGTGCGTACGGACACAACCAGGGGGAGGCCGGTTGGCAATAAATGCAGGGGGAGGACCAGTGGGGGTGGGTTCCTTAACGCGGGTTCTCGACTGGATGAACCGGTTCGGTGTGAACGGGCTTCCGGTTCGCGTGGGGCCCAAAGGTTTTCGCTCGCTCGTGCGGTGCGCCCTATCTCTCTGGTTCCGCGGTTCTTTTTTTTTTTTTTAAACCTTTTTACGAACATGCGGCACTTTGTTTTCTAGAATGACTTTCATCCTTTGCCTGCCTTTTTTTTTTTTTTTTTAGCTTGCAATTTTATAAAGGTTAGGTAAATAAAAACAAAAAATATTAATGGGCAAAAACATGCGTGCAGCACATGATTTGATTATTTTTTTAAATAAAAAAATATCAATTTTAACTTCAAAAATAATTTTTAATTAATTCTTTATAATTAGAGTACACTAATATTATCTTGAGTGATGCTCTTAATTAAACCTCTTCTCGTGAAATTACAAAGTCCAAATATTATCTTTAAATCGTAATCTCAGAGATGCGATAAACCCAGTATACAAACTAGTCTAAATTTTATTTTAAGAGTAGTTTAATATTTATGATTTGTTTTCTCGAAGAGATCCTAACAGTTAGAACATTAGACTTTCATTTTCAAATTCTTAGGTCATAATTTTAGAATTGAGAGCAGTGGAAAGAGGCATACAATGAATTATCTCTCCTCATATAGCTAGATACATCCAAAATATATGTATAAATATATATAATATTATTTTTAATCAAGGTAAAATCAAAGAGGTGTGTACGCACATGGTTGAAAGAGAGGCATGTAATTATGAAGGAGGTAACCAATTAAGGTACCTTCCCTTAGCTTTTAGTCATATACATGTATAAGAATTGAAAGAGTGGATGCATGTTACACGAAACCACGATGCCAGTACCATGCGTAATCAGACCTTGTTCCATGATCGACAGTTTGGGATATAGGATTTAAATTTATATGGCGTTGATTTAAATATAATATGTTATAAAATTTTAGTAAAGTAACGTTAGGAAGTATGAATTTAACATTATGTGTAGTTTTAAATCTTGATATACATTGTTGGATCATAACCTAATAGCTTAAACTTTTAAGTAAAGTGGTAATCTAACATGATATCAGAGCTCTAATGATTAGAAGGTCCTCGGTTTTAGTCTTGTCGCCCGGTGCTGTTGGGAGGCACGTGTATTTTAGGTCTATCCCTACCTCTTGTACTGTCCTCCACAGTTTTAATGCATCCATAATATTTAAAATAAAATAAAAATACTTCCAAGCATTTAATATTAGAAAAGAAAATATAAGGTGCGAGTGATTTTTCTCACTAGCCAAACATGTTGGTTCTTTTATCGTCTAGAAGACGAAAAACTATACAGGAGACTAACTAATACTAAACATTAGCAAATAAAAAATGAAATCAAGTTCGTATCGCAATTTACAAAAAAAAAAAAAGACCATTAGTGACTTCTGAAGAACCATACAAGCTAGTAGTAGTCATTAATTTTTCGTCTTCTTACAATTGCAACTCATAAAGTCGTCGTTGATAGTCATTATTGCAATTTCGGTGACTACTGCTTATTGTTAATAATGATCCATAAATATTCAAAATTGAAGTCTTTCTCAATGTGTCATGAATAATAAATTATTAATGGCAGAAAACATATCACTACTAAAAAAGAAAATTTATACAAACTTACCCAATTTTTTAATTTTCTCCATTCAAAATTTTACATCATATATTCAACTTTTATTTTGTTTCATCCGGCACACAATTAGCATAAAATTACTTTTAAATTTTTTTTAAAAACTCGCAATTCCAACTTAGTTAAGACCTTTAGATTCGTCCGGACAACACTAAATCAAAGAAATAAAAATATTACCACTCGTAGGTATCCTTGCTAATTTACTAGACAAACCACAACTCTCTCTCTCTCTCTCTCTCTCTCTCTCTCTCTCTCTCTTATACGGATATGGATAAAGGCTGGCTAGAGGCAGCTAGGTTGTTTCTTCTAGTGCATATGATGGTCCTCTTACATGCGACACATTTTTTTACAAAAAAACATTAAAAAAAAAATAGTGAAGAAGATCCATGCCTTGTCCGGCACGTAATGTGCAAGTTTGCGAGTCGTGTGTGTAGGAATATAATAATGCACTTTAATATTCCTATTTTTATTTTTTACTTTTTTTTCTTTCAAATACTTGTATGGACTGATCATAAATTAACCTATTTACCTTTATAATAGCGAGCAAAAATAATTGTCACCTTCTTTAAATTTCCTAAATATAAATTCGACCTCATGATAAAAAAAAATTAAAATGAAGATGCACGTACTTAGTATTTACTATAAGATTCATTCCGATTTTGCTCGATCATTACATAAAAATATAATTTATTGTAATTGAATTTAATTATAATTTAAAATAAACCTCGTTGGAAAATTAAGTATTTAATTAGAGATATTAATGTGTTGAATTGACTAACCAACTAATTGAACACTACTCAATTCATTTCTAGATAAATGAAACTTAATTATTCGTGTTGAGTACGGGTCTGAAAAACCTACAACCTAGTTGAGTTCAATTTCAATATTTTCTATGCCAAGTTAATTCAATTCGTTGCTATAATATAATATTTTAAAATAAAAAAAAAACCTCATGGGGTGTTTGTATGTATATATATATATATATATATATATATATATAGATTATTTTATTTAAAAGTTAAAAATGTTATAATTAAAATAATATAATAGAGAGTGCGTGAAGTGAACATTGTGATTCTATGTACTTCGAATGGGTTCATTTCATAATGGCATTTTCAAATTCTAATGAGAGAGAGACAGAGAGAGAGAGAGAGAAAGAGAGAGAGAGCGTGTGAAAGAAACTTCTACACGTGTGGTGTCTGATATATGACACGTTGAACGTGGCACAATTTACGCGTCACTGACTTGTTATCGCTCTCTTCTTCCCCGACAAGCCAACACTATCCCACCACCCTCTCTCTCTCTCTCTCTCTCTCTCTCTCTCTCTCTCTCTCCAAATTAACCACTTAAATGCCGTCATAATGGCTATTAATCTCAATTTTGTCTTCTAGTTTTGTTAGTCCTTGGCAAATCGAAAGTTTACTAGAAATTACTAAAGGAAATATAATTTTACAAAAAAAATTGTGACACTTAAAAGTGCTAATAATAATAATATTGTATTTCAACATATAATTAATATATTATAATATATTAAAAATATATGATAATTAAATATTGTTAATTATAATGTTGTTATTAAATAAAATGGTATTTTAAATTAATATTTTCTAATAAAAATTAATCATATTTTATAATTAAAAAACTAATTAATATATAAGTCAATAGTGTTAAAACTTGATATGCATTGTTGGCCCACAACCTAATAGTTTAAACTTTTAGATAAAATGGTAATCTAACATTATATTAGAACTGGTTACTAGGAGGTCCTGAGTTCTAGTCTCGTCGTCCGCATTTATTCTGTGACATTTATTCTTATTAATAGACTAAATTATTACAATATTTCGCATTGTGTTTAGAATTATAGATTCCGTCTTTAGAATAAAAAATACGTATGTGATTTTTAAAAATAAAATAAAATTTATTTTTTAAAATTTTTATGTCGTTAGAAATTTAAAGATCCTATTCTATGCTCCCAAACATAATATTGGAATATTGTAGCTTAAAATTGATGGCTATAAAAATTTTGTATATCTTTTACTGCAAAATAGAGAAGATTATGACGTTTTTGTCCTACTAATAAAACATGTTTTAAATATTTATATAATTGTAATTGAAAAAATTGCTAACCACCAAGTATTATAATACTCACATACGACTTTTTTATCAGTTAAATTCAAGATCTCATACGTTTTACCAAAAGATTTTTTTTTTTACTTTCATTCGCTTCATAATTATGAGTTGTGTGAAACGTTATTTGCATAATGACTCTGAGGTGTTTGGTTTTACATTTATATTAATTTTAGACTTGAAGTTCGCTCTTGTTTTAATTATAAGTTAATCTTTGTAAAATAAATGAAGAGTATGCTTCTTTATAATATCGTTATTTCAAGAATATGCATAGTTACTAATTTCTCAAGCAATACTTCATTCAATAACATATTTAATAGATACATCATATACAAAAAATCGTTGACCTTATACACAACATATTTAATGTTTTTTTTATAAAAAAAATAACTCATAAAAATTTATTAACTTTGTACATCTATAATTTTTAATTATTGAAATGTTAAGAAAATACGTACACGAGTACAAATTAATCAGATAATGATGTAATCAATAATGAAAGATTTAAAAATGTAAATTTTTTGATGAATTAATAATTAACAAATAAGCCTTTAATCCCACTAATTGTGGTCGGTTCCATGAATTCGTTTTCCGTCAAATCACAACCCGATCGTCCACCGATCGAGAACGCTTCTCTCTATGAATTAAACATAAATATTCAAAATTTAAATTTAAAAATACACTATTATAATTTTTTGAGGGGAGGGGGGGAAAGTGCTAATTAATATGAAAATAAAATGATAAGAAAGCAAGTACATCCAATCATGCCTGGTTGGGTACAATGACCTAATAGCTTTACCCGGTGAAATCACACTGACAACCTCCATCATAAATGGCAAATTGCCCACTGCCCATAAAATGTCATTATGGTCATTTAGGTACAAGCTGTCGCTGCGGAATAAAATGCCAGACGGGACTTTCCCCATCCAATCAAGAGAAAAAAGATTCACATTTCAGAGGAAAGGGGAAAAGGAAATGGAAAAGGAAATAATATGAACTGCGAAGCCTGGACTCCGGAGGGAAAAGATTTCGGTACACGTTCGGTATTTCAGTGATTCCGAGTGAAATGATTATGCCCTTTTCGTGAAACTCAATTTCGCCACGATACACGGGCCCGGTCGAGCCGAGGTCCTCCCGGAACGGAACACGATGTTCGACAATCAGACCATTCACCGCATCACACGTGTGATTATTTAATTCGTTAAATACACCGACTAACCTAGAGCCCTACCTAGGGCTTGTCTACAAATTACACAAATTCACATTCAAATTGAAAAATTAAGTTAAATTAAAAATTAATTATTTAGTTTAAAATGAATATAATGGATAATACAAAATTTATATTTAATTTATTTTTATTTGATTCCATCCATTACATATTTTCAGACTCGACTCAACATAGAAGATAAGTTAAAAGATAACCAGTTTGTTTTAACTTTTATGAGCTAAAAAGTGGTTAGACCAATAGGTTTGATTATGCAGTTCTTATTATGTCCCTTATTAATGGAAGATTAGACGCAGATATGATAATTATCGTAACAAATCTAGTTCGTCAATATTGGGTCAAATCATTCTTATAAAACTTTAGCCTATGACAATTGAAGAATGTGCATATGACTCTTTTTTTTATATCTGATGTTCTCGTACAATCTATTAATCGCAATTTAATTTTTCTTCTCTCTTTTTGACTTTTCAACCTTAAAATGTATCACATACTCGAGTTTCATGGTTATATCATAACATTAGAATCGATACAATTAACAATCGCATCAAGTCTAGTCAATATTTTGGTCTAAGAGATAATTTTTTTTGTATTAGAATTTATAATATTAAATTTACTTATTTAAAATATAAATATAATAATGGAAAATACTAGTTTTAAATATATTTATAACAATAATTTCTTCTAATATTGCATTCTAGTTTTTCTTTTTCAATATTTTGGGTTGATTTTATCCTTGCTTAGTTGTTGATTTGGACCTAAAATAAAAGGAAGTCATTGTATTCCAAAAAAAAAAAAAAAAGATATAATATTTATAAAAAATTTTAAAAAAATTTTAAAATGTAATAGTATTATAACAAATTTTGAGTGTTAGGAGGATGACTACTCTCTTGCTCATTTATTAGATTTGTGTGAATTTTAAAAAATAAAAATATTTTTTTATATTACATTTTGTTCACATTTCAAATATGAGGATGTTAAGTTCTAGGTCATATACAGAGGGTATACACTTAAAGGCTACTACAAATTGGACAAGCCCCTGAAACCTTCATGCACAAGACCTCCCTATTTGCTTAAACTAGTTAGGTAGGGGTGCATTAAGGGGATGCAAGAGGCAAAACGCCTCACGGTATGATACAATATGTTTGAGTTAGGGTGTAATGTAACTCTATATGATAGGTGTTGAATAAATTAGTAGCAGCACATTAAAATGTGTTTTGTTTCTATTTGTTGCCTAGTTTGTAGGAGTTGGTTAGCATGATGTTAGTGGTGTCTAAGAGTTGTTTAGCATGATATTAGTGGTGTGTAGGAGTTGTTTAGTATGATGTTAGTGGTGCCTATTTTTGTGCTTGTAATCATTTGTTTTCTAGCCTATATAATGGTCATTTCCTTATCAATGACGTGTGAAGTTTTCCATTCAAATATATTTCCCCTTTTTTTAAATTTATCGTTTCCTTCTTCCATATTACATCAGTGTTATCAGAGCGATGTTAGAGTTCCACCATGGCTTCTGAAACTTTTGTGCAGTCAGCCATTCCACGCTTTATAGGTCACTATGACCATTGGAGCATGCTCATGGAGAATTTTTTGAGGTCCAAAGAATATTGGACAGTTATTGTTTCTAGAGTAGCAGAACCAGCAGCAGGTGTTGTGCTGACAGATGCACAAAAGGTGGAGTTTGAAAGGCAAAAGTTGAAGGATCTCAAAGCAAAGAATTATCTCTTCCAGGCAATTAATCTTTCCATCTTGGAAACCATTCTTTTGTAAATAAACTTCCAAGTAGATCTGAGACTCTATGGAGAAGAAGTATGAGGGGACAACAAAGGCAAAAAGGGCACAGCTGCAAGCACTTCAAGGCGATTTCAAAACTTTACACATGAAATCTAAAGAATCGATGACAGATTACTTCTCCAGGACGATGACAATTGCAAATAAGATGAGAATCCATGGCAATAAAATTACAGATGTCACTATCATTGAGAAGATTCTTCGTTCGATGACAATTAAATTCAACTATGTTGTTTGTTCAATTGAGGAATCTAAAGACACTAACAGTATGTTCATTAATGAATTGCAGAGTTCTTTGTTGGTTCATGAACAGAAAATGAATCAACAGGACAAGGAGGAGCAAGAATTACAAGCCTCGACATCAAAAGGAGGAGGTCAAGGACGAGGAAGAGGCAAAGGTGGCAATGATGGCAGACACTCAAATCAGAAATCTAAAGATTATGATTCTCAAGGGAAAGGAAAAGGCCATGACAACAACAACAGTCATTTAACACCTTCAAATTCAAAGTCAGCAGACAAATCAAGAGTTGAATAGTATAGGTGTCACAAGTTTGTCCACTACAAGTCAGAGTGTTGTACTAATCTAAGGAGAGATGGTGGAAAGTGCGCAATTCAATTTTGCTGAGAAGGAAGAAGAAGTGTCTTTGTTGATGGCGTGTCACGTGAAGGATACAGCCCACAAGAAATTCTTGTGTTACTTAGACACTGGTTACATCAACCATATGAGTGGAGAGAAGTCTGTATTCTTTGAATTGGATGAAACTTTTAGTGATGTTGTGAAGTTCGATGATAACTCTACAGTCTCTGTTATGGGGAAGAGGTAGCAATTCAAACCAGCATAAATTCTATTCAAACTATTTTTAACGTTCTCTTTGTTCCAGATTTGAGAACAAATTTACTCAGTGTTGGTCAACTATAAGAAAAGGGATATGGAATCTCTATCAAAAATGGAGTTTGCATAATTGAAGATGACAAGTTGGGCTTGATAGCTCAAGTCAACATGGCAGCCAATAGAATGTTTCCATTGTATTTCCATACACCGCTCACTCATGTCTTTCTGCAAGATTGGGAGAGAAGGAATGGCTATGGCATTCTCGCTATGGGCATCTTAGCTTTGGCGGGTTGAAGACTTTACAATAGAAGAATATGGTGAGAGCTCTTCCTCAAATTACAACTCCTTCCGAAGTTTGTGAAGAATGTGTTGTTAGCAAACAACACCATAATCAATTCCCATAAAGGAAATCATGAAGGGCGAAGGCTGCACTAGAGCTTGTTCATTTCGACATTTGCGGGTCAATAACTCCATGCTCTAATGGAGGTAAGATATATATACTTACCTTCATTAATGATTTTAGTCGCAAAAGCTGGGTTTATTTTTTGCAAGAAAAGTCTGAAGCCTTTCTAGCTTTTAAAAACTATAAAGTGCTGGTTGAGAAAGAAGCTGGCAACCCCATAAAAACTCTTCGCACAGATCGTGATAGAGAATATAACTCACATGAATTTGCAAGTTTCTGTGAGACTTATGGAATCAAGAGGCAGCTTACAACAACTTATACACCCCAACAGAATGGCATTTGTGAAAGGAAGAATTGCACTATTCTAAATATGGTACGAATTCTTTTAATAAGGAGTTGTATTCCAAAAAGTTTCTAGCCTGAAGCAGTTAATTGGAGCATTTATATATTGAATAGAAGTCCCACACTTGCTGTTCAAAATATGACACCAAAGGAAGCATGGAGTGGACGAAAACCAGTTGTTGATCACTTCAAAATTTTTTAGTGTGTTGCATATGCCCATATTCCAGATCAGAAGAGGAAGAAGCAGGATGACAAGGGAGAAAAATGTATTTTTCTTGGTGTTAGTGATCAGTCGAAAGCTTACAAGCTTTACAATCCTAACACTAAGAAAATACTTATCAGTCGCGAGACGTTGTCTTTGATGAATATCAAGTCTGAGAATGGAGCAAAAATGTAGTTGGAGACCAATTCCAACTAGCTTTGATGGAGAAGATGGTGATGAAGCAAACCAGCCGCAACAACACTGTAATGCCCCAGACCCGCCACATGGGGCTTGGAGTGTTATGAGACCAATCATATGTCTCTAATACCATTCACGCAGCAGAATTTATTATATAACCTTAAACAAAATACCAGAGTTCTATATGTACATATGCAAACCCATAAAATACAATCTCATTCTTCATATTACACAACCAGGATAAAATGTATTAAACATAAAACTATACACATAATCATTCTGGTAACCACTCACAAAAACTAACCCCGTCTTAGAGCTATCTAACCTCGATCACCTGGACGACCTGAAAAGATTAAATGATCGTCGGGGTGAGACACATCTTAGTAAGGAACAAATAAAATATAACAGTGTGTGGCTGAAGTATTTAATACAATTACAAAATATACATACAATTATATTTCACTATCTATAGCAGCCAAGAAAACGCATTCATAATCGGAAGTCTACCCGCCCATACAAGTAGATTCTCTCTACTCTAGTACTAACACCAGGGCACTCACCTTTCTCAGTAAGCTCTCGGGTTATGTATCCAGGTAAAGTCTCCGAGAATAGGGAAGGTCACTCGCCCATACAAGTAGCTTCCCTCTACCCCAGTATCCACAAATAATTAACAGAGTACTCGCCTTCCTCAACAAGCTCTCGGGTGGAGAATTTAACTTTACCATAAATATTTATGTAATTAAAGTTATATATATCCAATGTCGTCATTTCATAGAATTCCACACATATACGCATACATCAACCAATCCACACAGGATAATTTGTACAGTTTTCATTCACACCCACACAGGGTTCATATCCACACAGATTGCAACATCCACACAGGATAGGTCCACACATGACTATCATACATACAACATACATGTCCACACAGGACTAATCAACCACACAGGTTACACGGTCCACACAGGACTATTCAACACACAGATTACAACACAAACCACCTTGTTCATAAATAGGTAAAACAAACTCCTCATACCACTACCAATGTTTTACCCCTCCCCCCTAATATAAATGCCCATATAACGACCTCCTCATACCACTGCCAACATTATATGACGGTTATATCAGGTACGATATAACGACCTCCTTATACAACTACCAACATTATATCGCAATTTACATGAACCACATTACAAATCAATAGAAAATCCAACCACTCAAGCACATCCACACATCTAACACACACAATCAATAGTAACCACAACCAACTAGTATTTTCAACCAAGCCAAAATCGCAGCCCAAACAGTATTCACAATCACACAATAAAACATAATTACACAATATCCACAACCATTTGATTGTCAAAATTGTTTTCATGTCACACGATTTTTTTCCAATATAATATATAATAAAAAAATATTTTCAATACCTGCACTGTTCAAAAAATTATACCTAAATAAATAGAATTTTATACCCAAAAATTAACCAGTTTAAAAGTAATGAAAATCTACTATAACGTATTTCCCCTTACATGCTCCTCGGGATTCTGCCTAAAATCGAACAAACACTCGACCCTGTATTCCAAAAATCCCAACTTACTCAAATCTCAGAAAAATACTCATTTAATACTTCTTAGGCTCCAAATAATTATATTTATTAAGAAATTTTCAAAATAACTCACTTACCCTGATTTTGGGATGGTGCCCCAAAACCCCAAATCAACGATCTACTCCGGCAACCTTATAGAGAACAATCTTACGAACCCGGTGGTGGTTTCGAATCGTCAAACTGAGTCGAATCCAGCCTGGAATTGAAGAGAGATGGAAGAGGGACCGTTTTTAAGAGAGAGAGAGAGAGAGAGAGAGAGAGAGAGAGAGAGAGAGAGAGAGAGAGAGAGAGAGAGAGGCTTTATGCAGAATTTTCCTCGCTGAAAAAGGTAAGCAACTCTATTTATAGGTAAAGCCTCGTCGATGAGACATGTGGACTCGTCAACGAGCCCAAAAACACCATTTATCAATGATATCGGAAGCTCCTCAACGACATTCAAAATATCTCAAACCCCTTGGCAACTCCTCGTTGACGAAACATGTGCCCTCGTCGACAGGTCAAGAAAGAACTCTCGTCGACGAGACCAGTTGGTTCGTCAACGAGTTCTCACTGACCCTTCTTTAAAAATTCCTTTTCCCTTTCTTCTATTTCCCCTTTTCCTTTTTTATTGTCTTCTTATTATTTTAAATAGTTAAAATTTTTCAGGTCGTTACAAACACCTTGCTTCATCAACTGATGCATTTGAGAATCCTCAAAATGAAACTCATGTAGTCTTTGATGTCTCTCTAACAACACCAAAAGCAACAGCTGAATCATGTTCTCATCATGTTCGAAGGAGGCCAACATGGATGTCAGATTATGAGGTAACCAGAATTGATCAATCTAAAAACCAAATCACTCCTTTTGCTCTATTTTCAGATTGTGATCCTACAATGTTTGAAAGTACTGTCAAAGAATCAAAATGGCGGAAGGCTGTGGATGTTGAAATTGAAGCCATTGAAAAGAATGACACTTGGGAGTTATCTGATCTTCCAAAAAGGCACAAAACAATTGGCGTGAAGTGGGTTTACAGGAAAAAGCTGGAGGAGAATGGTGAAGTTGACAAGTACAAGGCACGCTTGGTGGCCAAGGGCTATAAGCAAAAGTGTGGTGTTGATTATAAAGAAATCTTTGCTCCAGTTGCAAGGCATGACACAATCAGATTGGTGATTGCATTAGCATCTTGGAACTCATGACCTATCTTCCAGCTGGACGTGAAGTCAGCATTTCTCCATGGATATTTGAAGGAACTAATATTTATCGATCAACCTCCTGGTTATGTGAAATCTGGAAATGAGAATAAAGTGTATAGACTAAAGAAGACTCTATATGGATTAAAACAAGCCCCACGGGCTTGGTATAATCGTATAGAAACTTATTTCTTCAAGGAAGGATTTCAAAAATGTTCTTATGAACATACAATTTTCATAAAAGTTGAGGATGGAGGGAAAATGCTCATTGTTTGCTTATATGTAGATGATCTAATCTTTACTGGAAGTAATACCACAATGTTTGAAAGCTTTAAGAAATCCATGATGGCTGAATTTGAAATGTCTGATCTTGGCATGATGCATTACTTTCTTGGCATAGAAGTGTTGCAGTCCTCTACTGGCATTCTTATTTCTCAAAAGAAGTATGCGGGAGAAATCTTGGATAGATTTCAGATGAAGGATAGTAATCCTATGAATACACCGTCTGAGTTTGATTTGAAGCTAAACAAGGATGATGGAGGAAAGAAGGTTAACGGTACTCTTTACAAGTAGATTGTGGGGAGCTTAATGTATTTGACTACAACAAGGCCTGATATATTGCATGATGTAAGTGTCATTAGTAGATACATGGAATGTTCGACAGAGATTCATCTTTTGGCTGCAAAAAGAATTCTTAGGTACTTGCAAGCTAGGTACTAAATAGTTTGGATTGTTCTTCAAAAAGGGAGAAAATTCAAATTTGTTTGGCTTTACATGTAGTGATTATGTAGAAGATTATGATGATCAAAAAGGCACATATGGGTATGTTTCATGTTGGGAATAGGAGTCATTTCATGGTCATCAAAGAAGTAACCGATCGTCACATTGTTAACCACTGAAGCTGAATTTGTTGCAGCAACAGCTTGTGGTTGTCAAGCTATTTAGTTGACGAAGACTCTTGAAGAACTGCAGTTCAAAGAAGATGGGTCTACTCTCATTTAATGTGACAACAGTTCAGTAATAAAGCTCTCAAAGAATCTTGTTCTACATGGTCAAAGCAAGCATATAGTTGTGAAGTATCATTTCTTGAGAGATCTCACGAATGATGGAGTTATTAATCCGGTTTACTGTAGAAGTGAAGACTAGATTGCTGATATTCTAACAAAGCCTCTCAAATTTCTAGCATTTTAGAAGCTTAGGGAGTTGGTGTTTGCAATTCAAAGGACTTTATCTAAGGGATGTCGCTTCAAAGTTTGATTCTTATTAAACTGATGTTATGTATGGAACATTAGTTTAAGGGAGGGTTTGTTGAATAAATTAGTAGAAGCACATTAGAATGTGTTTTGTATCTGTTTGTTGCCTAGTTTGTAGGAATTGGTTAGCATGATGTTAGTGGTGCCTAGGAGTTGTTTATCATAATGTTAGTGGTGTGTTGGAGTTGTTTAGCATGACGTTAGTGGTGCCTATTTTTATACTTATAATCGTGTGTTTTTTAGCTTGGTCATTTTCTTATCAATGAAGTGTAGAGTTTTCGATCCAAATCTGTTTACCCTTGTTTTTAAATTTATCATTTTCTTCTTCCATTTTACATCAATAGGAGGGTATTTTGGGATCTTCATATGGAGTTATATGTACATATTATAGTGCGGGTGTTTTCATATAGAATTGTATATACATGTTATAATGAGGATTGAAACTTAAAGGCAGTTTTTCATTTGGTAAAGCGAAAATTGCGCAAGGACTCCATGGACGTAAGCACATTGCCGAATTGTGTAAATTCGTATTCTTCTCCTTTATGATTTTCTCTATTTTTCGTATTTATTGTGTCTATGTGCACATAATCTTAGAGCGCAATTTTACAGCAAAGGGTTAAATTACAAGCTACCAAATACATCATTATATTTAGTTATATATTCGTTTTTAGTTTAAAAGGATAAAAGATACTAACTCCTCCTCAAATTTGACAAAAAAGATAAGAACTTCTATTTAGATTTTAAAAATTGTAGAAGCATCTCCTAAAATTTCAAAATTTTCATAGATCTTCCTTGAGTTTTGTAAAAAAAGTACAAATCTACTTTTACATATGGTAAAAAGATAAAAGATCTAAGGGACATAAGTGTCTGAGAAGTCAAATGTTTTTAAAATCTCATAAGAGATTTTCTTCTTTTTGGCAAAGTTCAGAGAAAAAGTAAATATCTTCTATCCTTAATAAAATTACGTTATAAAATATTTATGTGGGTTGAAAAATGAAGGCATCAATCACCCTCCAGCTTTAAAAAAAAAAATGTGAACATTTGATAAAAAAAAAAAGATAAATTCTTTCAATTATTAAAACTCACAAAATTTTCTAAGCATTTAATTTAACATTGTGTTTGGGAGTATAAATTACAAGTCTTAAATTTGAACAAATTTTAATATATTTTTATATTATATTTTACCGAAAAATCTAACACAATTCCAAATCTAAGTTCTTGGATATGAACTTTTATTATTTTAAAGAGCAAATGTAAAAGATTGGTGTGCTCAAAATGTTACCATCAAGGACGGCAATAAATCGATTAATTTTATTTTACCAAAAAAGGAAGTTCAACAAATAAAAGGGTTATTAGGATCATTATATTCAGATGTAATAAAATGTCACCTTCCCCATTTTTTTTTTTTTTTTTTTTAAAATGCGAACCGCAGAATTTTGCCCATGCATGAATTCCAGGCAGCCGCTCCACGTGTCAACTCGGTGATTGGACATCTGTCACCAGGCTTTACTGAAGCACATGTACTTTACGCGGTTTCAGTATATTCTGGGGCTCCCTCTGCTCCGTGCTGTCCAACATTTGCTCTCTCTCTCTCTCTCCAATAAGCTTCTCACTCACTACTTGCCGACGCATTGGGTGGTGGGCATTATAATTATTTAATTGCATTTAATGATGATTGATTCAGCCAAATCCCCCTACGTTTTAATCTTATAATTTTTTTTGATTATTTTTTGGGTTGAAAAAACAACCTAAATAATGAGATTTGGCATCTATTTGATGCTAATTGAGTCATCCTATACCTTTTTACAAGTGTTTTTCTTTTTTTATTTTTACGCAAGAGACTTGTGAGTTAGTGGGTTGATAAGTATTATTGAATGTTGAATCTTGATGCGATTACATATATTTATTATGATATTTTTTAATAATTTTGATGCTTCCTATATTTTATTAGTATTTATAATTATTTATCAAGTTTTCTTTTTTCATTTATCGATATTATTGAGCAAAGATAAAACATTTAGAATCTATAAATTTTTAAATATAAAAAAAATATAAAGTGGATACAAGTGTTATTTAATATTTGTGGATGAAGAACGTATATAATATATTATCCAGTCGGGTCAGCTCAAGTAATAAGGGGGCTACTTGTGACTTTAATGATCTTAAGGTCACGGATTCAAATCTCCCCTTAAAGCATTACGCCAGTGATTTAGCGAAGACATATAAAGTGAAAATCGAGAGAATGTTCATTTGGTGTTTCTATGTTAACTAAGTTAATGGTGGGGGATATTTTTCCTATTTATACATTAAAGTTCTTGTGTTTTAAATTAATTAATGTTCTTTCAACTTAGAGATTGACAATTCAAGCATTCAATTCTATGCTTCTAAATATAACAACCAATGCAGAATACTATTCATCTGTAATTAATATGTTTTCTCTTTTTCTTTGCACATGCTAATTAATGCCTGAATTAAGCATCAATCCACCATAGTTGTACAAGAAAAGAGAGGATACCTAACCTTCTGATGGTATATATCTCGATGCTAGGAGATGATGACCAATTGACTTAGTCATATGAACTATTGTAGAGGACTTGACCCTATAATTTTGCAAAAAATAGGGTTGAGGCCATTCACCCGTATAGGGGTGAGTATAATTCGGTTAAAACTGAATTAAATGAGTAAATTCAATTAATTTAGTTCGGTTAAAAATTTAAGGTTTGGTTTTTATTTTCGTTGATGTTGGAATTTGTGTATTTCTAAGAGGGGGTGAATTGGGTATTTAAAAATTTCTACCTAGGTTCGGTTCAAATCACAATTCAGTGAAAACACAACTTAGGGTCTTTTTACGCAATTCCAAAACCCAACATAATATAACTGCATAGATATTAAAATCAGATATGTCAGGCTCAGTATTTTCCAATCATTCACAATATTTAACACATGCACAACATATAAGATAAATCAGATATAAACATACATATGCATGAAATTAAAGTGTAGAAATATAAAGAGCAAACATAGAAAATGATATTGGGACTTGGCCAATCTTGCCTACGTCCCCATGTCAAGCTAACAAACTAGAGGATTCCACTAATTGCTGACTTAAAGGACGGAACGTCACCAAATACAATTACCGTCTCCTTATTGGGCAAGGGAATACTTCAGGTCAGATTCACATAGCTTACCACAACCTTTACAACTACACCTTAGAAAGGTGTACTTGGTTTTCTTAACCGAGTCTAAACCATCCGATGCTCTCCTAACCGAGTTTGAGCAATTCGGAACTTTCTTAACCGGGTCTAAGTTTATCCCACAATAAAAAATAAAAAAAATTTATTTTTAGTGATGAAAGTATTAATGACGGATTTAATTTCATCACTAATAGTGTTGTATTAGTGACGGTTTATAAGAACCGTCACTAATAGTGTAAGCATTAGTGATGATTCTAGCAATCGTTACTAATACAGCACCATTAGTGACGAAATTGAATCTATCACTAATAATTTCGTCATTGAAAATCGGTTTTCCCTCTCAATCTATCGCAAGAAACCATTTTTCACGCGGAAATTATCCCGAAAAAATATTAGCGACGATTCTTGGGATATTAGTGATGGATTATATTTGTCATTAAAAGTCGATTATTAGTGACGATTAAGTAACCGTGACTACTATTATTTTATTAATAAATAAAAATAATATATTTAACACTATTAGTGACGGTTTAGAGGATTCGTGATTAATAGTCAATTATTAGTGACGATTTTAGGAACCGTCACTAATAGTTTTCTTATTTAAATAATATAAAAATGATTTATTTAACACTATTAGTAACGGTTTAAAGGAGTCGTCACTAATAGACAATTATTAGTGACGGTTTTAAGAACCGTCACTAATAGTTTTTTATTTAAAAAATATAAAAATAATTTATTTAACACTATTAGTGATGATTCAGAGGATTCGTCATTAATAGCCTATTATTAGCAACGGTTTTCAAAACTGTCACTAATAGTTTTTATTTAAAAAATATGAAAATAATTTATTTAACTATATTAATGATGATTCCCAAGATTCATCGCTATTAGATTATTATTAGTGACAGTTTAAGAAACCATCACTAATAGTGTTTTGATTTTAAAAATATAAAAAAAAATTTAGTTAAGAATATTAGTGACGGTTTAGAGCATTCGTCACTAATAATAGGGTATTATTGACGGTTTAGAGGATTCTTCACTAATAACCTAGTATTAGTGACGGTTTTGTAAACCGTCACTAATACCCTAAAATATTAAATTTACCTTCTCTACGCGATTTCCTAGTTTACTTCCATTTTCCCTTACATTTTTCTCTCCTTTCCCTCCTCCCTCCTTCCCCAATCTCCCTTTTTCCCCAATCTCCTGGGCCAAACCCCCCTGCGTGCACACAACCATTCCCACTGCTGCCATTGCTTCCCGCCATCGTTGCTTCCCGCCGCTCGCCTGAGGTCATTTTGTCAAGTTCTTCAATCTTGTTGTTGTTGTTGTTGTTCTTCTTCTTCTTCTTGTCATTGCTGAAATTTTTTCAACAGTTCCTCGAGAAAAGTTTTTCATTCCCTATTATAGATGTCTTTACTTTTTTGGGGTTCTTTTGTTTCACTTACCATGATCTCTATTTTTCATTCTCAGCATGCTTTGCTTAGATTTTTTGTCATTACCTCATGGGTTTCTTGTAGGCTTTAAAAACAACAATTATGATGTTGAGCCCATGCTACGTTCTTGCGGGGTCTCAATTAGTTCCCAGTTTACTCAAGTAGAAGGTTGGGTTCTATCGGCACCAAG
This sequence comes from Malania oleifera, assembly GCF_029873635.1. Classification (NCBI taxonomy): domain Eukaryota; kingdom Viridiplantae; phylum Streptophyta; class Magnoliopsida; order Santalales; family Ximeniaceae; genus Malania; species Malania oleifera. Next base: position 3,922,841 of record NC_080419.1, read on the forward strand.
GGTGCGTATGTTTTTCATTTAAATGAAATACTGAAATACGTTGTAAAATTGTTTTAGTTGTACATACAAATTGAATTTTAACTTGACCTTCCATTGCATGGAATGCTGAGCTTGGTTTTGTATCTTATTTGATCTTATTTTGTTTTATTGCAGTTGAAAGTAAGAAATGGAGAGGATTTCTTCCCTCAAAATGGGAGATGGAATTTCAACAATAAGCGGTGCTTCTCCTTATGTTTCTGTCATATTAGGATCTTAGTTCAACTGATCTCATAACATACATGATACAACACTAAATAAGGGCCCCATGTGTGAATATAGTAACTTTACCCGTCTCTGTATCAATTAAACATACATGATACAACACTAAATGAGGATCCAACCCCGAGGGGTACACGTAAACCCTATACACATTCACATACACTTTCATACTCATCAAATACGCAGCAAAAATGTTCTTTCTATACATACATCATACCGTACCAGAGTCTATACAGAACTAGAATATACGTTCCCAAAATTTTAGCACATACTTCGGGTGTCTACAAAACCCAACAATGACAACTCGGTTACAAAACTCATACTTACACAGGTACAAAATGCAGCTAACCGACACCCCCACTTCCGGACACTAGGATGCTAGTTTCAGTTACCTGAAGGACCTGAAAAATATTTGTATATTCGGGGTGAGACACCTCTCAGTAAGGAAGAAAGAAGGTTATATCCGTGTGTGATATACAAGTGTTGTTTCAACATAAAACATAACACAATACAGTTACAGTATTTTCACAATTCAGTTCCAGTACATACGATACCAAACATACGGTCAATGTCATCACACTAAGCACCCAATTTACCTGCAATAACCGAAGCCTCATAGTGATAACGTTGCCAATACGAGCACCCGATAACCTATGATAACCAAAACCTCACAGCAATATCATTGACCATACAGAAAGAACAGGCGATATTTCACACCCTCGGATATAAAGTCAGATACTCTTGGCCATGGTAATTAGTCGAGACATGGCTTCAATGTATAGTAATTAGCTGCCCCTAGCTTATTCAGAGTACAGTAATTAGCCAGCCCTAACTGATTTACAAAAACCTGGAACAATTTTGGAACTCATGTCCCTATACTCACCAGTGTACGATAATTAGCCGCCCCTAATTGTTTTACAAAATCCTGGAACATTTTACATACAGTATTTCATTCCACACTTATTTGAGTATACAACAAATCATATCTTTTTCAATTTGAGAAATACAGTTTTATACAAATACAGGTACAGTCATCTCAATACTACAGTTTTATACCACATATAGTTTTTCCAACAAAAATAGAGATGATACTCAATACACCAATTTTCCCAAAAACTGTAACCCGAAAATCTTGCATTTTTACCTGATAGATTTTCCCAAATAAGTAACCAAAACATACATACGATCGTAAACTACAGGTTCACTAATTCCGATTTCAAAAATAACTAATATAAACAGAATCTCTTACCTTTTCCCGAATATCAAAATACAAACTCTACAGCTCCAAAACTACGAACCGAGATACCAAAACCTACACAATGAATAATAATACTTCCTTACAATACTATTCTCTACAGATCTATCGAAACGAAAACGAAATCAGACCCTTACTTCTTTTTTGGGTCCAAACTCGAAAATCCCCGAAACAACTTTCTAATCGCTAAAAACGTAAAGTTTCTCTTCCTGATCCACGTGGTAATGTCTGATCTTTGATTCTGGAAAATGGTGGCCTGAAATCCTAGAGAGAGAGAAAGAAGTTTCAAGTTCTAGAGAGAGAGGATTTTGATTTCTTCCTTATTAAGCAAGTGAAAAAGATGTTTATAACCCCTTTGACCCGGCCAGTCTCGTTGATGAAACAGCGCCTTCGTCAATAAATCATTAACACTTTGTCGACAAACCGGCTCCTTCGGTGACGAACCTCATTCCAATATTTTACAACACGTTTGGTATCTCTTCATCGATGAGACTCTGAATTTCGGTGACGAAGAGTACAAGGGCCTTCGTCAAAGAGAATAATGGCTTCGTCTACAAAGCCTGCAAAATTTACCTTTTATCCTTCCTCATTCAATTTATATAACTCGAGTCAGGTTCTTACAGCCCTACCCTGTCAGAAGGGTAAGTTGTTATACTAGGGTCTGATAAATTTTTGGGTTGTGACCTTAGGGCATTTCTTTTGGTCCTTGGGAATGTGTATATGTATATAACAGTTTTAGTAAAACTCTGGTATTGTGTTGGTTGGATGATTTGATATGTATATGATTTTACATTTTCCGCTACTTAAGTATTAGTGTTGTAATTCAGGTATATCTGTAGTACCCATGGGTCCAGGTTGATTATGTTTTATCAAGATCATTATATTAAATGTAAAAAAAAAATTATAGTAAAATAGGCAGGTCGTTACATTTGGCATGCTGGTTCTTAGGAAGGTGCACATACGCCACATACCCAAATATGCGAGGAGGGAGCATAAGGGTCGTAGGCAGAGAGACCAAGGCTGACAGGGATTGGACTGGGGTCTTAAAATTTAATATATTTATGGATGTCGTGTAAAAACCCGAACCATGATATATGGATTTAATTAATTAAGAAAAGGGTAAAATGGAAATTGAGCAGGCTTCGTCGATGAAGTCAGGGTTCGTCAATGAAGGCCTTATGTTGCTCGGTGACGAATTTCAGAGGCTCGTCGATGAGGAGAAGCCGAGAAGTTTCAGGAAATCCGGAATCTCAGGCTCGTCGATGAGGCCACCATCTAGTTGACGAACTGTCTTCAGTGGCTCGTCAACAAAGACGCCATCTCGTCGATGAGGACGGTCGAGTCAAAGGGCTATAAATCTCAAATTCTCTCTCTATCTCTCTAGAAACTCGAAATACCCTCTCTCTTCTCTCTCTCTCTATCTCTCATCTCTCTCTCTCTCTCTCTCTCTCTCTCTCTCTCTCTCTCTCTCTTTTCTCTCTCTCTCTAGATTTATTTGTCGTACATTGCGGGAATCATTGATCCAAAGTTACCACGAGGATAAGGGAAGAATTCTCTACAAGATCTACGGATCGGATCTTCATTTCGAGCGTTTTTAGGTTTTGGTTCAAAATCGATGTAAGACTCGATTTCGTTTCTGTTTGGTAGTTCTGTAAATAATAGAGTTTTGAGCGTATTCTGTATTGTGATTTATAGGTTTTGGGAATTCGGTTCGTTGTTTAGGGACTGTAGAGTTTGAGATTTGTCGTTTGGGAAAAGGTAAGAAGATTCTGTTTATGTCGATTATTTTTTAAATCAAACTCGATAAAACTATGGTTCACAGTCCTATGTGCGTTTTGATTACTCATTTGGGGGAATCTAAAGGGTAAAATTTTGGGTTTTTCATGTTACAGTTTTGGGAAAAGGGGGCGATGGGCTGCATCCCTAGTTTTGTTGGAAAATCGTAAATATATTGTGATATATATTGTGTTATGGGGATGGTCATGCCTTGACTTGTTTAAACTGTACATGTTTGGAAAATCATGATTTAGATTACCAAATGAGTGTGGAATTGTTTGGTTATATGAACATGCATGAGTTGTGTTTTGATGAAATGAAATAGGAATGGGGTTCCGAATTGTTTCAAGTTTTGAAATTTGACTTTTGCCGAAGAGTACACAATACCACTAGATCGGTCGGCTTTTACCGAAAGGTGTGAAAACACCAGATCTACACCGGTTCAACGTTGTGGGCTGATGTTATGCCAGGTTACCGGGGGCACTGGCGTTTGCTGAAGGGTATGAGATATCACCAGATCGTCGATTTTTACCGAAGGGTGTGAAATACCACCAGACAATCTGGCTTCAATCCGAAGAGTGTGACGACACCAAATTGTATTACTTGTTTTGTGAAAATGCTGGAATTGCTTTTACTATTTGAACTGTGCATGCTATTGTGTCATGATAACACTCATATGCCACACACTGATATAACCTGATTTTTCCTTACTGAGAGGTGTCTTAACCCTTCTGTAAGTACTTATTTTTCGAGTCCTTCGAGTAATCGGAATTAGCGTCTTTGTGTTGGGAGCGTAGTGGTCGGTGTACTGTGAGAGGTACTTAGGTAAGTACTAGGGCTGTACTGGGTTGTCCTTTGTGGTTTTGGCAGGAACCCAGGTTTATGTTTTGTATTATGGAACCGAGATTCCTTTTGTATAGACTCTGGTATGGTACAGAATATGTATAGAAAGACTTTTTTTTCCGTTGTGTATCTGTAACGTATATAAATGTATATAGGGTGTATGGGAACCCCATGGGGTCGGACCCTCACTCATTGTGTTGTGTCATGGTTGTTTTGTATGATACAAGGACAGATTAAGTTACTTATTCACCCCCGGGTCCCATTACCGAGTTCGGGGCATGACATGTCGGTTGATTAAATATATGGCAATGGTAATAACATCGGGCCAATGTTGCGCGGGGACATGAGCACCTAAAAGGAGAGCTCGTGTAGTTTTAAGAAGATGCCAACTCTTCCATTCAGTGACCCCATTTTGCTAAGGGGTATGGGGACATAAGGTCTCGTGGATAAGATCATGATGTTGAAAATAGGAATGAAAGTGGTGATTGACATATTCCCCACCATTGTCGGAGTGGAGAATCCGGATCTTAGCGGAAAACTGAGTTCGAACCATAACATGAAATGACTGAAAAACATGAAACATGTATTCATCCTTATGTTTCATCAAATATAGTCAGGTCATTCAAGTGCAGTTATCAACAAATATGTATCACAAACCAACGTACACTCAAAACAGTGGATATAGGTGAGGGTCCCCATACGTCAAAATGAATTAAAGCAAACAGTGTATCACTTTTATTCATGCTTATTGGATAAGTATAGCACGATGAATTTTGGCTCAAATGAAAGCATCACATTTAAATTCAGAAATATCCACGTTGGAGAATACATCAAGAAACAAAAATGTCGTAAGTAACTAAATGACAGATGTCCAAAACGATGCCAAAGCCAAACCTATCGAGCTTTAGAACCAGGTGAAGAAGACACATGATGCGCACAACCCAAATTTAGATCTTCCATGTAGTACAATCCCCCTCCTCTTAGTACTACACCCAATGATCTCCTTGGTGAGAATATCCTACAGATGACAAAAATCAGAATAAATTAGTACCGCATAATTTAGATTTGTAGTAACTTGGTTAACAGATAATAACTTGAGGGATAAAAAGGAAACAAGTAGAGTGTCAAATAAATGAAGAGAGGGTGATAGGTCACAAATCCAGCCCCTATGATAGGTGAGACCACTTCATTAGCATTCGCAATGCAAGTGTGCCTTGGAGATGAGCGAGGGGAGAAATTTTCGGGATCAAAAGTCATATGATCCATGGCCCCAAAGTAGAGGAGCCAAGAACCACTATTCACATCACGACGATGACTAAGTAAGGCATGACCAAGGTTACCTGGGTCTGCGGGAGAGAAGGTATTGCCACCATCAAAATTGGTGGTAGCAACAGAGTCCCAACTTAGTTTAGCTATGGGAAATCTAATGAAATTTTTTATTAATGCCAGATCCATGGAGTTGATCAACCATCCTTTGACAATGTCGTTGTTAGTGCGCCACTTGCAGAAGGACGAGTCGATTGGAGATAAAAGAGGTAACTCACCATTGATGTAGCCCAACTTGTCTTTGTCGAAGATGTACGTCTCGATAACTTGGGACCATCCAACTTGATGCCAATTGGGACAACCACAGGTTCAGGAGGCATGGTCGGGGGTTGAGCTTTAGACGGAGGTTCGGCCATCTTAGTGGTAATTATTCAGAGAGGAGCGTATTTGGATTAGTGGTAGAGTCATTGGACTTCGTGGGAATTTCATCGTCATATCCCATATAGGAAGGGATCAGTCGAAAGGAGGCTATGGTCTAGGGGTCGACGTGAACTAAGAGCCAGATATCATGTGGCTCTAATACCATCTCAAATTCTCTATCTTTTTCTCTCATCTATTTATAGAGGCATTGTACAAATATATATAGAGAGTTTAACAACCCTATCCTTCGCTATACAAATCTTATGCCTATAATCATGCTAAGAATATATTTTAGGAATTATAATCATGGTTAATCCCTTGATGGAAGAGATTTCGCAGTTATGACTATTCCTATAATCTCTCTAATTAATTTATTCCTATAATATCTCTGATTTGTTTCTTAATTAACAACTTACGCCAACATGATTAATGTGAGTTTGACATTTGATTTCATGCATTAATGAAGGACATCATATAGAATAATAATTTTATAGTATAATTCTATAATTACTTGAGTTACAAGCTAGGTTATTCTCATTATCTTGCTATAATAGTTTAAAGCCTTAAGCAACTAATAGTCTAAGGTGACGCTGAATGATACGGACATGAACCCACTTATTACGAGCTGAGTAATTTAAGTATGTGGGACCCACACAACTTCATGCATTCGGTTGCTGACACGAACCAGTGTTATTCAACATAAATCATAATCTAATACATCATTACTTCTACTCCATCTATCCATACGATATGTATCAAATGTACATTAGTTATAAAGAAGGCACGAGTTTACTATGAATTAGTTTGCTCCCTTCATCACACATTTTAGCAATAATTAATAATTAAAAATAAGTATCAATTCTTTCCTTTTAAAAAAATTTAATTTTGTTTGATCAATATTTTAATGGGCTCATGTGATTAATTGAACTTAATTGTAAATTAAATCACACAAAAGAACCTATATCCTTTTTCTTTTTTATTTTTATTTTTCATTTGAAACTCAAGTTAATTACATCAAATTTTCATTAAAAAAAATTACCTTTCAAAAATAATATACTTATATCAGTTATAATTACATTTATAATTTGGTATAACTTAAGTTGATTGAGAACAATGAAAACTTTTTACACTTCTAGATTAAAAATAATAACTTCAAATTTTGAAATAGTATAAGAAAGATTATGCAATGAGAAATGAATTACAACTTCCTCAGCAAAGTTGAGAAGAAAAAAAAACTTAATTGAAGAAAATCGGAACCTGTAAGGCAATTGTATAAATGTATTGTATAACGTATTAGAAACCATTTTTTATAAAAAATGAAAAAAAAATTGTATAATGTATTAGAAAATGTAGACTATTTGACCAGGATTCCCATTGCACATAAAATATCATTAGCCAACGCAGTGGTCAACGGTAACTTTGAATATTTTGACCTATTCAAACTTCCAACGGACATTTACATGTGAGGGCGTATCCAATGCCACATGTTACACGTAAATATATCTATCCTTAAGATACCATATATTATATATGTACATTTATTAATTCTATGCACCATATGTGTTATGTATGGTCCCTATCCTACTCATTTCATTTATATGGCAGCTGCCTGTACTGGAAAAAGGAAAGAAAAAATGAACCTTATATTCTTCATCCTTCAATTTGATTTATATTTTACAATAATTTATTTAGATTTTTTTATCGGGCCTTAGCAGGTTAGTTGCCATCATTTCAAATAGAATAAAATAAAATAAAATTTAGATACTGTTACAGTCGGTCAAGATTCAGTATTTTTTGTCCATTTAATTTGTTCGTATAAAGTATATAATATTTTAGTACACATAATTTTATTTTTTAACACTTTATGTAAGTAGTCAATTTGTAAGTTATGATGTGTGTGGACTCCAGTCACCATCACACCACTTTAGACACTATGGTGCGACACTAAACCCAGGGGAAGAAAACGTTCGCCCATTGACGCACCCCTAGTAATTTATCATGGTGAACTCTCAAGAGAGAATCGAACTCATGACCTTAAGGTCACCAAAGTCACAAGTCGTCATTACCAAATTTATTATAAAAAAAAAAATTATAATTAATATATTGTTGATTTTTTTTTACAAAAAAAAAAGTACTAAAGAGGGGGTTGGAGAATTGAAGATATGTAGTTGGCTCCATTTAAATGTTGCAATGGTGAAACAACAAACAAAATTAGTACAAGCAGTTTGGTGGCATGCACTTGAATATATTGTCGTGAAGTACCGAATACCGACAAGAGATTGAGTAAATTATGGGGTCAGGTTAGTGTTTTAAATCAGAAATAAAACTTTGGTAAATTAGGTTGCGTAAGTTTGTGTGGAACACACTACTCATACAATGTTATTTTATTGGAAGAGACACGATATTGATCGAAGGCATATTGTAAGTCTTTCTGTTTGAATTGTCCAAAAAATTAAAGTCATCACTGATTTTTTATTTTTTTTCATTTTAGCTGTTATTGCTTGCTTGGATATATGGTGTCAATTCTCAATAAGGTCAGAATTTAACCTAGATAAATAGGGTACAGGTCAAAATTTGTTAAGTAATTGAAGTACGCTCGTCAAAAACTTATTTTTATCAAATATTTAAATACAGAATCACTTAATCAACTATTGGAATTGTCATACTATTCTTCAAAAAGTGAAACCGAGAGATGGTAATTTTAAACAATTAAGTGCGATCACAATTCAATTAAATCACAATTCAATTAAAGCAATCAAAGAATTTTGCTCACAAATTGCCAATAAAACCAAATAATTAAGTTCTTAAATAATTAATTTTTACCAATTAATTAAACAAAATTGAACCAACCCACATATTAATTTAGAAAACATTAATAATTAATTAATTAAATCACACATCCCCAAATATATTTATTCAGACCCCAACAGGCGCAGAACAAAAAGGCATAAAGGTAACTCACTTTTTTAGGGAACACTACCCTGACATCTTAGAAAGTCAAACCGAGTGAAGGGACCAACGGAAGGGTAATAAGTAATTATATATATCTTTCTCAGATTACCTTTATGCATTATTGTCCCTTCTATTTTCTATTAATGTCCTGATGCATGCATGCATTTGCCAACTTGATTTGAAGGGATTAATGCATGGTTGTGCACATTATCCTCAATTAATTTGATTGCGTTTAACAAATATTGGGACCTCAAATATTAAGACCTTTTAATTAAGTGCGGCTTATATAGGTGAATCTATGAAAGATTATGCTACGAATTCCCCCTTTTAGGAGATTATCTCGGAGCAACAATGAATTTTACGAATCATTTTTTGAATATTTTGAAGTTTTCCTCAAACTAGACGGAGATTGGCCCTCAAGTACAAAGGCAGAAGGTAGTATGCGCGAGTTATTTATTTCAAGAATAGTCTGGATTCAACCAGCTACACTTTTTTTAGTGTATATATGTAGACAAAATAAATTTGATCGAGCGGTATTAAAGTTAAAAAATATGAACACAACGATCAAAAATGACGATCAGTTTTTCATGTGCCTTCGGGATAATTTAGCAGTAACTATAGACGGTAGAGAGTTTTGGGATAAAGTGTTCTAGGTTTTGGTGTGTCAAACCTATATTTAATAGTGGGATGGCATATTTGATTCTTTAGACTTGACTTATAAGCAGTGCCCTTAACTTAGTCAAATACAAATGTAGGATAAGATTGGTCAGGAGGATGCTTCTCGTTTCCCTCATGTGATTGGTATCAAGTATGTCTCCCTTCTTTGCCCCTTCCCCAAATGGGCTATAGCCTCGTTTATGCTAAGAACATTAAAACCGTAAATAGAAAAATAGAAATGAATTTTCACTTTTTTTTTTCTTTTTTGATAATGTGGAAACTCCAGCCACCGACGAATCCTTTCGAACCCTCGGTGCAGCACCAAACTCATAGGGGTGAAGTGTTGCCGCCCACCCATTGACGCACCCCTGATAATTCACCAGTGTAATGTCTCATAGGGGAATCGAACCCGTGACCTTGGGGTCTACAAAGTGACAAGTTCGCCCTTACCAATTGAACTAACCCGACTAGGCATGAATTTTCACTTGTTGTCCTATCATATGTGTCATCTTAACCCTCATAAATCATTACAAAATGCTATTTAGTGTAGTACTAGTTAGTTGTTCCAATCTCGCAAAATCATATGTTAATTAGCCTCTAAAACAAATGCGCCCTAAGTGAACACCTATGGTGGAAGTTGCTACATCGATCAAGTGCCTCGAAGGTTGACGATTTTATAGTCAGACACCTATATTACGAAAATTAGAAATAAAAATAAAAATTTAGAAACTAAAAGTAGCAATATGTTTTGTCATGCTACACAAATTAAAACCCTAATTATAATGCATGTTCGTTTTTATCATTGCATCAAATTAATAACAACGGATTCTCATACCATTCTTAAATCAGCATTGAGCTTTCCATCATCAATTACTATGTAATTTAATCATACCAATATTAAATCCTAGAACTCCAAGAGCTTGAAATTTTATTTTAAGTTTAAATCAATTAAAAATTGGTTGGAATAATAATCAAAATAAAATATATATATATATATAAATTATAATTACTTAACCATTACATTTTAAAATAAAAAATACATAAAAATTATTTTTAAAACTCACTCTTTAGTATTGTAAGAAAAATTCAATTGTGTATTAATATTGTTTCAATTCCCTCCATATTTTTATTTAATTAATTTTTCCTTTAAAATTAGCGTAAACAATAATTTAGTTTACAAAGTCAATTTTTTTTAAAAGATTAAGACAAAAGACATTGATCTCGTTTGATATTTAACGAATCTTCACTATGGTTTAAAAATTTTCTTCAAATACTGATATTTGACAAAAAAAAAAAAACACGAGCATTCCCTAAGAGATTTTAGAATTTTCACAAATTTCTCTTTAAATTTGATCATGCAAAGACACATATATACCCTACACCTAAACCTGTCATTTTGTCAAATATTGAGGGAGATTCTTGTCTTTTTCTAACTTTGACCAAAGTTTATGAATTTTTGAATTCTCAAAAAAAATCAGATAGCATTTGAGAGTATAGATTCGACGCTTGGAATTGGATTCGTACAAATTTAAATGAAATTCAATAGAATTTTGAACCATTTTTCATCCAAGCCTTTATAGTTAAATTCAAAATCTAAAATTCAAATTTAGGGTCCTCCTGTTTTTTGACTTTCTAATCTTTCACGGGTCATATCACTCAAGACGATGATGAAGAGGATTCCTTTTCGATCATTATTAATGTTGTCACCATCCCCTAATGCATGGCACCATGCATATGCATGCATCTAACCTAAACCTGGCTAGGGTTTCACCACATAAACAAATAAATGAATAAATAAATAAATAAATATTATCTTTATTGGTCCTTTTTAATTAATTATTTCTTAATTAAACAGCCTACAGCATGTATACGCATAGGCCCCCTACCTAGTGCAAGGCTTAATTTTATATCACAAATGGGATTAAATTAAAAATTAAATATCACATTGTTTAATTATATATACATTAAATTAACATTTGAAACTAAACTCGTATACCCTAGCTAGCTGTGTTTACTGTGATCCCGAGATTGATTTTTAAGTATTTTTTGTGTCCCTCCCTGTCCTCAATTATTAATTAATTAATTAATTAATTAATGCAAACAGTAAGGGTCGTAATTAATTATTTAATATTTGCAATAGCTGTGGATGGATCCACGCATGGAATAAAAAATTATTAATTAATTAATTAACAGGATCCGGAGCGAAAGCCGACCCGGCCCGGCCCGTTGACTAAAACCTTGCATGGAGATAGATATGTCTACAGACCCCAGGCCAGCAGCACCGATGATTGCGGCACTAAAAAAGAGAAAGGGGAGTCATGAAATTTTAATTAATTGAAGGGGAAGAATGTATAATATTTAGGAGACCATGGGGTTGAAATTGGAATAATAGTTTTATGGGGGGACTGAAAAGTGAAAAGGAGAATGGGATGATCAGGGCCGCAGGATGAGAAGTCAAAGTCAACATACGGGTGAGAAAAGGGCGGGAAACACGAAGAGGGAAGCAAAGGGACAGGGGAAGGTTTAAAATGAAAGGTAAAGGGTGGCTCTCCTCCAGGTGAGGACAAATCAATCAGCCTCGGCTTGCGTGCACGTCTCTACCTACACATTATCACAACCCATATCAAAGGATTCTTCTCTTATATACATTGTCATCATTCTCTCTCTCTCACTTTCTCTCTCTCTCCATCTCTCTTTGTCTAGCTCTCTCTCTCCATCTCTCCCTCTAGCTCTCTCTCTCTCTCTCTCTCTCTCTCTCTCTCTCTCTCTCTCTCTAGCTCTCTCTCTCTCTCTCCCTCTAGCTCTCTCTTTCTCTCTCTCCATCTCTCTTTGTCTAGCTCTCTCTCCATTCCTCTCTCTAGGTGGGATTGCATGGGACCAAGATGTACGTACGTCCTCTTTAGAGAGGACATCATGCCCATGCGTGTCCCCCGTTCAATCTCCAAACATATGCTCTTCATATTTGACCCTTGTGATATTATTCTAATTAGTGCGCCCAATTTTTGGCAATATTTTCTTTATTATGTAAGTGCATGTGTGGGAGAGAGAGTTTTACGAACTTAATTATCTCGAGTGCGAATTATATATTTTTATAAAAATAGACAGAGAGAATGCATTGATAATTTTATACGATATCTACATAGTTTAGTTTTCGTTTAAGTTTGAAGAATAATATTATGTCTTATTGGCAAATGATACGCTGCATCATATATAGTATCAAGTATTTATTTTATGAACTATATGCATAGTCTAAATTTTGTTCAAATTTTTAAAAATAACACAGCGTCTTAAAGATTTTTGAAAAAAAAAGAGTCTCTCTAATCAATAATATTTAAATATATAGTTTTTTTTACCCTTAATTACAAAAATTATTCAAAAAATAACAAAATGTCTTTTTATACAGTAATAATTAATATAGATTCTTTTCCAAGCATATATTGCTAGTAGTTTTTGGGTTTTATTAGTTGGATGCTTATCTTGTGATTATATGTTGTCTTCTTATAAATAGCATATTTTGGATAGTCATGTTTTTTTCTTCTTTCAAATGGGTGGCTAGTTATCTTCTAGTTCTCCTACTCTCTTTTTGAAAAGGTTCGGTATAGATGGTGAGGAAAATATATTGACAAGAAATTTTGTCTTAAGCCTAAAGTTTAATGGGTTATTACGAGAGCATATGTCGCCTTCACTTATGTCTTAGTCATTACTATTTCTGTTCGGGAGACTCAACCACATAGCTAGGATCTAAATTGAATTTTCTTTGATTTTGCCTAATTAAAAACAAACAAGTAAATAAATTAATGAAAGTTTCAACTTCAACTATTTTTAAAGAGAATACTTAATTTTCTCAAAAGCAACTCATTGTCGATTAAAAAATATATAAGATGGTGAAATAACTAGCACACTATAATTGAAAGCGCCCAGATGTACAAACTCTCCTTAAAGTGATCTTTTACTATTAGAGTAAACAACTTTTTTCTTATGAATTTTTTTTTCCTTTTCTCTCATGAAAAATTTTAGATATAATTAAGGACCGAAGCATAATTCTAATTGAGTAATATAAATTAATTCAAAAATTCGGAAAAGGAATAATAAATCTCAAGGGGAGGTTTTATTGATTACACTAATGGGAAGTTAACAGTTTTTGCTATTGTTTTTTTATATATTTTTAAAAAAAAAATTAAAAGTTTTGATACAACGAAATCATTGTTTATATCCTTTTGTTTTTCCCTTATGCAATTGCTTCGCAATTACCCGAATTTAGGTAATCGTAAAGAATATATACGAAAAGGGTCACGAGATGACGATAAATTCATTTCTCAACGAAAAATGCTTAATTTTTTAATTAATTAATTAATTAATGTCCATCTAAAAACATGTTAATGCAAATGAGGTGTACTTTTTGATTTCTATTTTATAATCGTCTGAAACAGAATGTCAAAAGTATATATGTGTGGGAGGTAGGAAGGGTGGTTTATGCTTTTGCTGACCAATGACCTTACTAGTCAAAGGTCCACAAAGCCTAAAACCATGCATGCTGCTTAGATAGTTATATATACCTAATTCAATTAATAATAATTAAATAAGGTTATTATTTTAATAATTTATTTAATTAAGAATCCAAGTGATGACTTATGCCTACTAACTGAGCTGTCGGGCCTATACCAATTGCCAAGTGGTCTATGCCCCTATTGTTGCCTTCAAGGTTGCACCCTATATGGGTTACCCTCCATTCTTTTCTTCTTTTTTTTTTTTTTTTTCAAATTTAAAAAACTTTAGGGTCTAGCAATTTGATAATAGAATTTCGGGTTCTCTACCGAACGAAAATAGGAGGGAGTCTTATCTTGGTGCGAGTCTCAGAGGAAATTTATCTTTTTTTTCTTTTTGTAGAGTATAAGTTCAGATTTTATTGTCGGAATCTAAATAGCTTCTTTTCGTTTTATCATGTCGGTTAATGTTGTATAATATATGGTAATTGAGATTAGGGTTTAGGGTTTAGGAGAAGGGGTTAAGGGCAGATGGGCATGGGATGTCAACCCAATTAAGAATATAAGATGGGGTGTTGGTTTATTAATTGTCCAAAGAAAGAGTAAGACCACACCAACACGGCCAACCTGTTGAATGGGCGGCATTCAATAAATTATATGAATGGGATTAGATTAGGTCGGCATGCAATGGGTTGGGTTGATTGCTGCAATTGGCAACTTTGAAGTTTTTTTTTCCACACTTTAGGGCTCGTGGAAAGAATTTTTTATTTTTATTTTTGTTTTCCTTAAATTACAAGAGATAGTTAATTTTTTTTTTAGTTTACAATATTTGGGTGCAAAAACTAAAAAATAATAAAAGGTTTTGATATGATTTGCTTGTGAAAATTTTTTATTTTTTTTATTTTTCAAAAAATTATAAAATGCCAACTTGTTTTCTAGTTTTTAACATTTATATAGAGAATTCGAGAATATGTTTTTTTTTTTTTTTTAAGTTTGTTGTCTCATATTTTGTATTTAGGAGTATACAATTCGAATCATAGAATTAAATTTATGTAATTATGACAAAATATAGTATAAATTATATTCAGTATAAATTATATTTTTTGTAATTATTTTGAAACTTTTAAAAATAAAAATAAGAACTATTTTACACAACTAAGCAAACTCATTATTTTCTATTTTGTTAATACAAGTTTTGAAAAATTAAAGAATAAGCTTGTATTTTTATAATTCTTTAGAAAACTAAAAAAAATCTCAAGAATGTTTTCCACAACAAAACATATGCTTATATTATATTTTCTTAAAACAATTAAAACTTGCAACGCAAAAGTTTGTTAAAAAAATTATAGAACATCACAATAATTTGATTGTGACCCTCCATGGTTGAGTCAATAAGTTCAAATCGTACAAAAAGTTAAAATAAAAGTATGGAATGAGAGATGGATTTCCCCTTCTGCGTAATCAAAATTGCCCATTAGTATAGGCATACTCAACCCTTTGTGTTTGTTCATGTTTGTAAGATTTGAATATTCTCTCTTATTTATTTTAATTCTTTGCTTGAAATCGAGCTGATCACATAATTGACAAAAAACGATTCATATAATCGATCCCACCTAATGAGACTTAAAGTTTAAATTTTTTTTTTCTTGTTTACTTGAAGTTGAGCGTATTTGAAACTAGGGTTGCCAATTTGTAACTCTAATCTCTCTAATCTTCTCTCTACCTCTAATTCACTCCTACCTCTCTCTTTTGAAGTTAAAAGTTGAATAGCATAGATGCACACAACTTGAGATTTAAACATTGAAGGTTGAAGAATAAAACCTCCAGTGGAAAAAATATGAGATGAGAAACGTAATAACTCTCTTAGTGTAATCTAGAGCAATTTAAGCCTCCAATTAACCAATAATAATATTAATAATACATACATTCATACATAAAACAAAACCTAACACAACATAAATACCACTCATTTGATAGTGAGTTTCATGCACTTCCACAAATAGAAAGTATAACGAAGTGGGTATTAATGAAAATACTTATCTTTCATTAAATGAATGGCAGTGATGTGTTTCATAGAATGTGTTCAATATTATATAATGCATGCACGAAAATTTGTCTGACCTCCATGGAGAAGGGGGAAGAAAAAAGGGCAGGATGCAGACAAGACGAGGCAGAAGTTATTATGTGTTCTAGAGAATGCTGACAATTTCAAGCGCATTGCTTGACCTATAAATGGCTGGAGGTGAAGGCTGAACCTTCCAAATTCCTGCAACCAAAACAGTTGAAGAGAGGGAGAGAGAGAGAGAGAGAGAGAGAGTTCATTAGTTTAAGAATTCTGCCATTGCTTTTGACTTTCACAAACATGCGCCCACGCGGAAAACGCCCCATCTAAGTAAACCACCGCGCTTGTTTTCAAGCTTCAAATCATTGTCCAGGCAAAAATAGAAATGACCCAACCACCGAGCTCAAAACTCGAGTGAATCCTCAGCCTCATCAACAGAACCTTCCCAAACACAATAATCCAATTGTGAATTCCCAATAACCTGGAGTCCCCTGGAATTTTTCAAACCGACATTGTTTGAAGTGTACCCAAGAATTTTTCAAACTCGCATTGATGGAGGCCCAATAATCTTGAATCCCCTAGGAGCTAGGGTTCCATTCAGCGAACGGGCTCGGCAGGCAAATTCCTCCAACAATGACGCTTTTGGGTTGGTCCTTATGGCAGAAATATTCAAATGAATAGAACAACTAACAAAATCAACTCAAAGAAAATTCAAAATAGAACATACCCATTAGTTTCCAATTGCAGTAGACTCAAAAAAAAAACATACAAATATTACAGCTGAATCCCTAACAAGGCATTTTTCTTGTACATGTATTATAAAATAAGCCACAATAATTCTAGAAGCCTAAGTGAGAAGAAACTCATTTGACTGGGGTTTAATAAACAAATGACGGAGCAAAAATAACATGACACGCACTCTCCGCAGGGAAAAAGCCAGCAGCACTGCAACTTTCTAATTTGGATTATCATAATTTCTTTTTTTAATTTGTGTTTTTCAGGAGTCCTTGGATGCCGAAGCTTGTCTTAATCTGCGCTGATGTACATCCCAGTTATAGACGCGAGCAATTGTCACCTACATCAAGCGAGCTCAAGCATAAGTTTAGAAATGAAGAGACTTCCTACATGTATATTATATAGAATACAACAAATGTAATTCCTCCAGGGTGCATATGTGGTATGTGTTTTTGTTCTCTTAATGGCATTTATTTTTTTAAAAACAAATGAGTGCAAGATGGCAGAATGAATAGGAATCTTGAATTATTTATTTTTCCCTGTTTCTTTGTCTCGAGTGGTTGGGGGAGTTGGGCACTTGAGCCACCTGATTACTACTAGACAAAAAGAAGCTTGCATTTATATCGGCTGTACCTGAGTAACTGTCACCTGATCTCTTAAGAACTGCAGATCAGCTATTAGAACTTCTAAACTGGCTTTAGCATTTTCTAAGTTCTTTCGTAGAAGAGCATTGGCCTGCACAAACCAGAGAGTCACTAAGGCTTATAGTCGCATATCATCAATGCAGAAGACCTAACCCAGTGGCTAACTGAAATTAAAAGATGTGGACCTCATCACAAGAATACTCCAACATGACATTCGCACCCAACCATAAACACACTGAGTCAGAGTCCTCAACACGAGCTCGAGAATATATGCCTTCTGAGACTTCAAAATCAGCCACAAAGGCCTGCTTCCACATTACAAAGACAAAAAAGACTTGTTATATGGTGAGCAAAAAATTGACCAAAATCATCAATGGGGTGATTGGCAAAAATTTCTTGACAAAAGTAGCAAATGAGAAAAAAAAGTAAACTCCACAGATGATATTCAACCAATTCATGTGCACCTGACCCAAGCTAGATAAATTACTCGATGTCAATGTGTGAAAATCTTAAAGCGTGCAAATCAAAGTTCAACATTCCAGGCGATATGCCTATTTAACAAAATAGAAAACAATGACAAATGTAATACTCATTGATATGGGTGTGAATGATTGTTTACATGGTAATCTCTCATAAAAATTGTATACTGTATAATATCTGTTTTAACTGGCATTCTATGCCCATCCAAGCTGAATTTTACTGCATTTGTCAACACTATTACTTTTGTTTAAAACTCTACAAATGCTCATGAATGCAATGGAAAGAGACATACATACACATCCATGTCTTTTCTGTTTTCATTTATGCAATACTTGATTTATTTCTGTTAAAAGAAAAGGAAGAAAAAAAAAGGGTAAAATGTGATTGAGAAGTTTTTTGGAAACTAAGATAGTAAGATCTGTTTCCAAACATGTTTCATGTTGTCAGGCTTTAAAAAACAGAAATGTAAAAGGTCCAAAACACATTCAAATGAATTTGCACTGTATTGTCAGGTCATGTGGCATTACTATTGGGGCTATAAAGAAACAAGCATCAACCTAAAACAAAAACAGACTACTAACTTATCAGGCTTCTAAAACCTGACCAACTTACTAAATGAGCCCACTCAAAACAACTGCACTTTTGTTTCTCAGTCTACAACTCTGGCCCGAGAGGAAATTTAGGATGGGGACAGCAGTTCACTTTAATGGGGTGGATTGGCACCATGTTGAGATATGGTTATGCATGTATATACATCAACCCAAACATGGGCTGCCTATTAATTGTATCAAGAACACTAAACACGAACATGACTTATTTATTAATTGGAATACACACACAACTAGTTGCATAAATGAGTCGGATTGGATGAAGAATGGTGGAAGCTAAATTAACCAGCCAAGCTGACACTTTTCGGTTAGTTTGGTTTTGCCGCCTAAAAATTCAGTTCAGTTCAACTTCATAAAATATGGATATACATTTTTTTTTTCTAGTTTGGTTTTAGAAGTTTATAACTGAGTAACTCGAATAAATCAAATAATAACTTTCAAGTTAAACAAATTACAGAGTATTTATTTTTGTAATATAATATTTACAATAAATATAAACTAAAAATAATTTTCCTTCTATTACATTTTACATTAAAATAACTGTAGTTCATTTTGGAAACAAAACCAAATAAATCAACCAAACCAAAATTGAAAACTCCACAATTAGTTCATTTTTGTAAGCATTTTGGTTCGGCTCATATCTCCACAATTTTGGAGTTATAACATGAATAAATTAATTAAAGTTGTAAATAATGGTTTTGATTAAATTGGTAAATAATGAGGTTAAGGGGGGAGGGGGTTAAGGTTTTATTCAGACACATGTTCTTTGAATGGGTCAAATCAAATTAAATTGGTTTTCAGACACTAGACCCAAAAGTGACTTAATTATTTAATAGGTTAGGCTAGTAGACACAATTATGGTAAACCAAAACAGATAAACTTAAAGCTGCTTTCAAATCATACTGGTTGGTCTTATCGATGTAACTCCTGCCCTATCCTCTGGCATAACTAAAATTCCATATGTTGATTTGTCACAAGGATTATACGTCATGCTTGTTGAAATTTCACTTGTGAATTTGTCCCACGTTGGAAAAACAGAGGATAAATGCTTATACACATGGTTGGACCCAAGACCTAATAACTTGAACTTTTGGGTCAAGTTGATGTTCACCCATGTATATCAAGCCCACCTATGGGAACGGGTCCTAACAATGCTCATGGGCTAACCAAAAACTTGATACCATCAATATTACTAATCTACGATGCTATCTCAACCCAAAACAACTGCCGCGACCAGGTCTCAAGTCCCATTAGGTGAAGTATATGGATCATTTTCTACCATTATGCATGGTTTAGGCCAATATCCTCAATGTGTTGAAGTGCTGTCAGATTCTTATGTACTCTTATGTTTTTCTAGGTATACGCGTCCCCATCCTATGGCCTCTTAACATCAACTTAAACATTATTTCTAATCAAAGCATTATTTCACCTGTAATGCAAGTACCAAAACATTATTCTCATATCTATACAAGGACTGTGTGTCACAATCCTACAGCGGACATGTACTAGGAGATCTTGACTGTATAAGTATGGTTAAAACCTCAAACTTGTGGGGCACCTTTAATAGGACAAAACCACGAGGCCTATTGGGTCAAAGCAAACAATATCTCTCTAACATTGTGCCAAGATCATTGCATTGGTATCAGAGCCACCATAAGGTATTGTTAGACCCTACACAAAGGTGTGGGCCACTCTAATGACAAAAAGTCACCAGACTAGGGCCAAGACCATTAAAATTGGGGCTGAATTATGGTAAGATATTACCATCTCTGGCCCAAACGTGTCTCATGGTTTTGTCATATAAAAGGCATCTCACAAGTTTTGAGATTTTAACCATCCTTATATGTCCAAGATCTCCCTAGCACACATCCGATGTGGGATCATGATACTATGCCTATCTTATCCGAGATATCCTTATTCCTTAATTTTTCTTCTAGAATTATTCCCCTCACCCATTTTAACATTCTCATTTCCACTACATTAACTTTTTGGATATATTGTTTCTTGCTAGCTCAACATTACTATCTACATAACATAGTCACTAGTGTTATGGCTGCCCTACGGAATTTTCCTTTTAATTGCAAGATATTCTACAATCACACAACAAGGCCAAAGTATTCACCATTTTACCTGGCCAGATTTAACTCTGTCACATATTTCTCAATTTCTCCTTCAGCTTGCATATTATAAGTTCAAGATATTGAATTCTACTACTTGGTAGAAATTTCTTGAACTATAAAGTTTAACATTATGTCCATTATCCTCCTAGAAGTCTTAAAAATTGCATCCATTATTCCATTTTATTCCACCTTGAGTTTCATCCATCAAGATAATATCATCTGCAAAAAGCACACACCATGGAACCATATTATGGATGTCTGCTGAATTCATGATCATTCATAACTAAAGCAAAAAAGGCCAGTGAGGTGCACCTATGGTGATTCAAATTTCCCCAGATTGTCCAAAATATAGATCGGTGCAATGATCTCCAGAATATGATTGATTTTTTCTGTTATTCAGATAAATTTGGAACAGCATTTTGTCAGTTAAATGAATGGCATTGGCACCAGGATTTTGCAAATATTTTAAGCCTCCAGAACATCTACTTTATGATAGTTCGCAAGATAGAACTTGTGATATCAACCCATACTTTTTTAAACAGGAAAACTAGGGCAGCCCAGGAAAGGAGAAAAAACAGAATAGAACTTTTCACATCAACCCAAGTGTAGTACATGCAAACTCATTCCAAATCCAACAATAATCAGAGATAACCGCGGGGGGTGGGAGTTGAAAGCACAAAAATCATCTAAACATCTCAACCCAAATGCTAGGTTTAAAGGTCTGCAACCACAAAGTAATCTTAAACCAAATATCAGGTATGTTTATCACCAATGGTACTAAGGTGGTACTAAGGTCCCAATGTTCAGTTTCAATATTCCAAAAGACAAGTACTTCCTTATAACCTGCACATTATAGTTAACTCCTACAACTGAGTGTAATAGTTGAGAACCCTATTCCCCTCTCAAATTAGAAGTTCTATAAAACTATTATGCATAAATTCAAAACTTTTGGTCAAAATTAAGCTGATCATCTTTATGCTCTTCACAATTTTAAGTATCTGCCCATCATATCAATTGGGTTGCTCAACTGAGCATACTATCCTTGACTAATCAAAAAAGAATAAGATAATCCGAATCCCAATGGAAGATATCAACTAGAATAATAAACCAGTTATATTTTACCTTTCAAAATCAAACATAAGTTCACAATTGCCCCACAAGAAAAACAAAAACAAAAACAAAAAAGAGAAAACAAAAAACGAACCTCACCAGTACCCTTCTTAACTTGTAAAGTGGCAACTATGTCTAAGCACTTCTCAATGTCAGGGATCTTAGCCTGAAAACCAGAAGAAGTAAGAAGTACAACTCAAGAATATCAAATCTTGAACAAAAGTAAACAGTATCTAAGCAAAAGAATTAGGCCTTAAACTCATCTTGGTCAACCTTTAAATATGGTTTTGAACATCAGAAAATAGATGAATAAAATGTATTAAACTAAGACATGAAAATCAAGCAACCAAAATCTTCTAGTCACAGGTAATATGAGTTAAGGCAATCCTGGGAAAGCATCCAGGTGTGAAGACCAGGGCAAAGAACTTCAAATTTAACCGGCCCACTCGACAAAAAAATGTAAATAAACAAAAAGTGCATCCCATCCCCACCAAAAATACATATATGAATAAATTAAGGAATACAATGAAGACACTAAAAAAGAAAAGGAAACAAAAGCTTTCATTCAACACTGTATATGAGCTAAAACAATCCTGAACAATCTCCCATGACTGAAGACCAAGGAGAGGAAATGAAAAGCACTCTCTCTGAATAGGTAAACCGTAAACTCATCTCTGAAAAATGAAAATACTTGTACTCCTTTCCAAATAAGTACAAAGAACCAAGTTAACTTCAAGTCTACAGGTTGATGGTTTGGTTCAAGAGAAATGCTCACATTCTCCATGATTGATACATGCCCACTGCTTTGATTTGGGATGGGATCATATTTTTTTGGCATCACAAGGGTTCTCTTTTGGTTGTTTTGGGTGCATTTTTATCGTATCCCCAGTATGATTGATTGGTGGTGTTAGTTGGATCTTTTGTGTTTTTAGTTTTTGGTTTTTTCCCTTTTTTGGACATTGTTTTGGAGGATTTCTTGTCCTCCTTGGATACTCTTCCTTCTCTCAAAAAAAATTTCTTTTATTAAAAAAAAAAGAGCAAAATTTCAAGAAGTTTCAGTCCAACCACAAGGTCAATTATTCTCATCCAACTCCTACCTAGACCATAGAATGGGCTCAAAGTTCGCAAGAAAACTCCAATGTCTCGCAATGCAACAAACCGGCCTAGTAATCCTGTCCAGCTTATGACAAAATCCTGAAATAAAATAAAATGACTAATCTATGACATGCAAGGCACATCCAAATTCTACCTATCACTGATTAGTCAGTTTCTGTGTCTTAGAAAGAGCAAATTGGTTTGAAGTTGGAGCAGTTTAACCATTAAAGAAGACAATATGTTGGCTTTCTTTTGAAAATTTTGGAGACTGCATAATGAATATTTCCTAACGAGCCTGCAACAAATTGTATATTAGGCATCAAAGACTCAAGCAACTAATAAATGACCCTGATAAATCAACTCCACAGGCTAAAGAACATCCCTGGGGTCCCATCTAACTCCGAGCTTTATGCACTCTCATATCTCATTTCAGGATTCTACCATTCTGAGAGAGAGAGAGAGAGAGCACAAACAAAAGAGGATGAGAATTCCTCAAAAACAAAAACCAAAACTAAGAAAAAAACAACCCGTAGCAGAACAACCCATCCTCCAGAAAATCAAACAAAAACTACCTAGAAAGCCCCATTTAAAACCCTCTTTCAGCTTAGTTAATAAAGCACTGCAAATTGGCCACTTCCTGTTGTCCCTTTCTAGCCTTACTCGTGCCACCATCCAAGTGGACTTCCTTCTCCCAATTAACTACCAGCAAACCCATTTTATCTAGCAAATGTTGAAAGCAAGGCCTAGTGTCCTGAGCCAAGGTTGTTTAGGGCATTATGCTTGCATGTATCTGCTTGGCTTCTGTACATGGGATGGGTAACCATCATGTAGATAGTAGAATAAGTTTTATTCTTTGAGTGGGATACTGTCTTAGTCAAAACAGGGCGTATGACTCAACGGTCCAGAGCTTACATAGCATAGAAAGCTCCACAAGAGAGGGTAAGTGTTCATCAATCATTGTAAAATTCACTAGCTATTGTAAATGTGTTTAGCCTGCCTCCTTTGCTAAACTCAGGTTGCCTACGGAGTAGTGAGTAATTAACTATGTTACTTTACAGTTTACCGTGCCTCTCATTTCCTTTCATGATTGCTTACTGGTTCCACTTACTTTGTATTCGATAGTTGTGAATTTGTTAGGTGGTGAAACTACAGTTTACTTTTGACTAACTAGTTAGCTACCATGCTACAACTACCACGGCCCTTTTCACAATGTAAAGTGTTCAGCTTGTGACACCTAGGGACAGCAATCCGCTCAATCTTGTCACTTTCTTGCCTATTCCATTGCACTCCAAAAGCATAAACTCCCTCTAAAACATCTATTGGAGGTGGAGGTCTATAGGAAAACTCCCCAGATGAATCAGAGCAATCTGATCCAAGCCCAATTGTTCATGAACCTCATCCATACATAAACCTCCATCATAATCAAAATCATTATCTAGTTCACCCTCCTTGTCAGAAACATCATCCCATTTCTTCTTCTCAAAAAGATTATCCTTGCTAACCTTTTTTATTAATGTTAGATTACCAATTTACCTAAAAGCTTAAGCTATTAGGTTGTGGGCCAAAAATATATATCAAGCTTTAACACTCCCCCGCACATGCAGCCCGACAGCACGTGGAGCGATAAAAGACATGATAATATCATCCATTATAGGGAATACAACAATTTTTTAAATACCATACAATAAACACAGGCAACAAGACTAGAACCCAAGACCTCCTAGTAACCAAATCTGATACCATGTTAGATTACCACTTTACCTAAAAGCTAAGCTATTAGGTTGTGGACCAACAATGTATATCAAGCTTTAACAATTAAATCTATCTTTAGCCCATTGGAAGGATCTGCAATGTAAAAAATGCCAACAACATGTCTTTTCAAAAGTTTAACTACCCCCGCATCCGCACTTAACTGCTTCTCAGTTGAGGATTCCCTTTTTTCCATGCCCTTCAGCCCCTGACAAGTATAAATTTAACGTATTTCTGGTTAACCCCGCAACCTGAGATTTTGTTACTCCTTCCACCCCACCTTGTCATTACTAGAACTCAAACAATCTTGATTTCTGCCCTGACCAGTTGGCATCATTAACCTCCATCTGCACTTCCCACAGCCCTGTGTCCTTCATTTGACATTCATCCTCCATAGGAAGCCCTCAGGAAAACTCATCCGTATTCTGAAAGTTCCCCCTGCTCCAGGCTCACCCCACAGAAGCTGATGTTGCCCACT
The DNA here is from genome assembly GCF_029873635.1 of Malania oleifera. Taxonomy (NCBI): domain Eukaryota; kingdom Viridiplantae; phylum Streptophyta; class Magnoliopsida; order Santalales; family Ximeniaceae; genus Malania; species Malania oleifera. Next base: position 3,947,833 of record NC_080419.1, read on the forward strand.
CACACTAACAACCCTCACCAACAACCCTCACCAGTGGTGTACCACAAGTCTGTCTCCACCCGCACGCTTTCCCCAAAACCAGATCCATTTTACCCCACCTTTTCAAAACTCTCCGCAGCATGAATCCCACTGACGCTCCCAATTTGCTAAGCTATATGCTGTGCTTGAGGAGTGCCCACCAAAACACCCTCCTATAAATTGGGCCCTCAAACTTGACCGTACAGCTACATGGGCAAGCAAAGAAGAAGCATTCCTATTCTGGTCAGACAAGTCCTCTTGTGTTTAGAGAACTAAATTTGCACCTGAATACTTTTATCAGTGTCTTTAGTTTGCAAATAGGCCAAATCTCCCTTAAAAGCCCATAGCTTATTTCCTAATAACTAGGCCAGGTTGACTGCTATATTAAAGATCCCTGGCTCAACCATTTGAAGCCCATTCCCTTTGTCCATACAAACAATTGCCCCTTCCTCACAATCCTTAGCATCACCAAAACCTCCTGAACCAGCAGCCGCTACCGCCGCCACTTCAACTCTCACCAATTGGGAACCTCCACAGTTCCCACATTGCCGTCCACCCATCGCCTCTGAACTACTAGAGATTATCTCCTTCCAACTCTGGTGATTGTAACTGAAGGTTGAACCACATATATGTTTTTCTCTGAACCCAAAATCGCCTGCAACACCTGCATGAACCTTCACCATCCCTCCCCTCCCAGAACTCCAGGGATGAAGATCGAGTAATCCTTGCTGTTCATAAACTCAACTCCAGAAAATTACCCTTCTGATTTTATTTAAAGACCACTCAATATTGTGTTCTCACAAATTTTCTATAACTAATGACCTGTTCTAAGCTCAAAAAAAACGAAGACAAACGCCCACCTACCAATCTAGCAGCCGACAGTAATCTTATCCACAGGCTCAGGTTCTGAGACTTCTTCTCTAGTCAAACAAACCCCCGAATTCCAATTTTTCCAACTGCAGGTTTATTTTGATACGCACCAATTTGTGGAGGTTCTCCTCCATACCTAGTATTGTAAGAATCCATCAAAGCAAACAGCAAAAACTATAGGAGAGATGAGCGCAAAAGAAGCCTGTCTCATTTTTTTTCCATTCAAAAGTAAATTCCAGTATTCTACCATTATTATCACCATTTCATATCCATATAATTATTGTTATGCAGTTATTTATGCCGAATTATTACATAAGTGTCTTGCAACAAAGACACCGACACCCAATTTGACTCAACTACCAAAGACATTCTTAATGAATCTTGCACAAATATTACGTACAACATACATATCCCTCTGTAGATTCTATAGAGAAACCATGAGGGGCACTGTGTACATATCTAGAAGAAATATTGACGATCAATTCAAAACAAGCAGCACTAAAATATAATCCATTTAGTCATGATTACAGTTTTGAAGTTTTTTACAGCATTACGGACAAGAGGCTATCAACCATTAATATACTTTGGTTGATTGGGTGGCCTAGAGAAGTCTTGTGCAGGGCATTGCTGTGAGGCGAGAGATGTTATGTATCTTGTTTGTGATTTGATATAAAGCTGTACTTCTGTCTAATGATTGTCTGCGATGTTCTTACCCTTCTTTGGATTTTGAGAGTCGCGGGACTAAAATTGAGCCCTTTGGTGGTCTCAAATTTGCTTTAGCAAGTAATGCTATCTTATGACTGCATTTGACTTATGTAGGTGTTCCTTTGAGTAGCAATCATAGTTCTAGAAAAATGGTGTGTAAAAAATAATAGCCTCCCTTAAAAGAACCTTGTGGAATGCACGAACAGTTCTCTTTGAAAAGAAAACCATCCATCACTAGAAAATTATTAGACGGCCCATTTGCACATTCTGCCATGTCTTGCTGAAATCACAATCAAGCTTGTACAAAACTTTCAATACTTCAAAACCTGTTAATTTCACTTGCATCAGAGTTAGCAAAGAATGTCTAAGACTCAAAACATCAAGAATAACATTCTGAACTCTAGATTTATGCTTAATACAAAAGTTGAAAGTTTGAAGAGATTCAGCTCATGGTGCATGATGCCTGCAAAATTTCTGCTGGCTATTAAAACTTTAATGCTTCAAGATAATAATAGAGCACAAATGGCTTAGGAAGCAAATAGTAACTCCAATTAGCTAAAGCGTGAACAATGGCATAAAATTCTTTGCTGAAAACAAAATATTTTCTTCAAGAATCACTAAGCTTTTCACTATAAAAAGCTATAGGTTTACCCCCTTGTCTTAGGGCTGCACTAATCCCCACGTGGAAACATCACATTCAACTTCAGAAACTTGGTTAAAATCAGGCAAAGAATGAACAGGTGCATTTGTCACCTTCTTAACGAGTTCAAAACTCTTCTTCACTTCATTTGTCCACTTAAAATTGGCTCCTCTCAAACATTCTGGAGCGAGAATGGTTCTAAAATCCTTGATAAACCTATAATATGATGCAAGGCCATAAAAACTCCAAGTGTCATGTTATGATTGTGAAATAGGCAAGCTCATTTTGCTTCAATCTTGCTAGGATCAATCTTCACTCCTTCGCAAGAAACAATCTAGCTTAAGAAAACCAGGCTGTCAAAAGTTGGCAAAGCTTCTAATCTTTTAAGGTCTAAAATACAGCTTGCAAATGATCAAGATGCTCCTTCTCACCTTCGCTGTACACAAGAATGTCACCAAAATAAACAACAAAAAATCTGCCAATAAATGGTTTAAATACATCATTCATCAATCGGATGAAAGTGCCAAGAGCTTTAGAAAGGATGGCATAATCATCTATTCATAAAGACCATCCCTTGTTTCAAAAGCTGTCTTCCATTTATCTCCCAGTTTCATTCAGATTTGATAATAACAACCTCTCAGATCATCCTTTGAAAAAGTAGTAGCACTGTGTAGTTGATCTAACAAATCGTCAAGGCGAGGAATAGGAAAGTGATAACCAAAAAAAATCGTGTTCACTGCCTCACTATCTATGCACATTCGCCATAATCCATCCTTTTTGGGCACAAGAAGAGCTGGTACAGTGCATGGACTCTTACTTTCTCCCACCAAACACTTCGCAATAAGCTTATCAACTTGCCTCTGCAAATCTTCATGCTCCAGACTCATTCTATGGGCTGCCTTGTTGAGAAGTATCAAAACCAGGAATGAAATCAATGCAATGCTGAATGTCTAGCATTGGAGGAAGGCTTGAAGACATATCTTCATGAACAACATCATTAAACTCATCAAGTAAAGGTTGCACTTCAGGTGGCAACTCACTCACTTCTGCATTTTCTTCAAAAACAACAAGAGCATATGCCATCTCTAAACTAACCAATTTTTTCTAGTTCAGAACAAACAATCAAATAAATTTCCGCCCATTTAAAAGGTTTGGAAATTATCTCAGGTTTAGAAGGACCAAAACACACCATCTTTTACAAAAGAATAAGTATTCTTTTGTGACCATCATGATAAAATCTCCAATCATATTGTGATGGACAGCCAAGCAACAAATGGCATGCATTGATAGGCATAACATCACAACAAATCTGACCATTGTACTTCTTACCAATTGAAAAGGAAGTAAGACGCCTTTTATTTACCTTTAGTTCATGCCCTTTATCCAGCCACCTCAATTAATAAGGATGAGAATGTGCCATCATTTCAAGCTGCAACTTGAATGACAAGAATTTCTCCTTGGTCAGCATGAGCCACTTCGTCCTTATCTGAGCAAATCAGTGAGCCATCCCCATCTTCTATATCTTCCTCTATAATACAGAAAACTCTCCGACTTGGACAATCAGAAGCAATATGTCCATACATTTGACGTTTAAAACACTTTTCTGAGTTAAAATTTGACTAAGTAGCTGACTTAGGGACAGCCCCAACAATACTGCTTTCTGGTACCTTAGAAGAAGAGGGTTTGCTACATTAGGCTTCAAGATGGATGCAGTCCCTCAGTTTGAGGAGATCCCCTAGGTTCTAGATCTGAAATCACTCGTTCGAACTCTAGGTTTCTGCTTTTCTACTTTCAGTACAAGTTCCCTCGCATCGTTAAAACTCCAATAAAGTAGTACACTAAGCATTTCACTGATCTCTTTCAACCCACACAAATAGCGAGCTATTGTTTGCTCTTTAGGTTCAACTAGGTCACACTTCAACATTAGCTGCTCAAGTTCTATTGTGTACTCCTCCACAGATAGATATCTTTCCCTTTGTTTATGAAATTTTAGAAAAGTTACTTGCCTACAAAGGCTATAATGTTCTAGCAAGAATCTCCTGTTTCATTTTCTCCCATGAATTGATCTTGCTTTTTTCTTCACAAGATCTTTGTTCCTTGAGATTTTTCCACCACAAAGAAGCATATTTTCTGAGTTTTACAGCAACTAGCTTCACTTTGCACTCATCTGAGTACTCCTTGAAATCGAACATACTCTCAATAGTTCGTAGCCAGTCTTTGAAATCATCAGGTTGCATTCTTCTTTCAATTTTTGGAACATCAACTTTCACATCAAAGTTTCTACCAAACTTTTGATTGTTTCTTCTACAATGATGAGAAGAAGAGTCGTCGCTTAAGACACGATCTGGAACATGATGGAAAGGATTAAGATCACTATCATCATTGTTGGAACCATTTTTAGAACTATTTTCATCACCACCATGATTCTTAAAACGTTCAAGACATTGTTGGATTTCTTGGATTTGCCTTCTCATCTCAACCATTTCAAGATCACAAATATTCCTCTCATGTTCTTTGTTGTGCAAATTAATGCGTGCGGAATTGGATCATGCAATGCAACAACTAACGATGAAAAAAATGGAAAACACAATCACACAGATAATAAGGAAAGCAATAAACACAATGACACAAGAATTAACGTGGTTCGACAGAATGCCTACGTCCACGGGAGCAAGCGGCAGCTGAAATTCATTATCTATTAAAACCAGGATTACAACATTGTATTTATGCTAACCCCACACATACAAAGGGATTAAAAAGTTCCCTAAATACCCCTGTATCAATACCCAGAGAATTTGCCTCCGTATCCCCAACCTATTTATCTTCCCAATTCAAAATTCAAAAACAGACCGAACAAAACCGTCGAAGGTTTCATCAAACCATCGACGATTTCCTTCTAAATTAGCTTCTGTCTAAAACCGTCGATGTAACCATCGATGGGCTATGCAAAACTAGCGATGGTTTTCTTCTTGACTTGGCTTATGCCTAAAACCGTCGATATAACCGTCGACTCACTATGCAAGCCATCGAAGGTTTTCTTCAGACCAACTTCCTTGTTTTTTCCTCAGTATGCTTTCTCTGTGTATATGTGATCCACTCGATATGAGCCACATATTACAACAATCCCCACCTTGGCAAATATTCACCCCTTAGGAGAAAAACGAAAACATAACCCACAGCTTCACCTAGGAAAATAGGTTGGGACGCCTCCCATCTAGCATCTGGAGATGTTAATCAAGTCCAAGCAATGCTTGAACTTGTCCGCGGTAACAGGCTTTGTCAACATGTCTGCTGCATTCTCAAAAGTGTGAACTTTCTCAAGCAGTTTTTCACCAGAAGAGACCAATTCTCTGATCCTATAAAACCTCACATCTATGCGCCTAGTCCTTGCATGATACACCTGGTTCTTCGCCAAATAAATGGCACTCTGACTATCACAATGTAACTGAACTCAACCTTAGTGAATACCTAGCTCCTTGACCAATTCTATAAGCCACAAAACTTCCTTGGCAGCCTCAGCCACTACCATATATTCTGATTCAGTAGTAGATAGTACAACTAGAAACTGAACCATGGACCTTCAACAAATAACCCCCCCCCCCCCCCAAAACAAAGTGAATACACACCCTATGGTAGACCTCTTGTCATCCAAGTCCCCTAGATAGTTTGCATCCACATATCCCACAACTAAAGGATCACCCTATTGTCTGTCAAACATGATGTCATAGTCTGTAGTACCCCTCAAGTATCTGAAAATCCACTTGACTACATCCCAATGTCGTCATCCCGAATTTGAAAGAAACTTGCTGACCACACTAAAGGCTTGTGTCAGATCCAGTCTTGTGCATACATTAAGCACCCCACTGCACTAGCATATGGAACCTTTGACATGTCATGAACTTTATCATTTGCCTTTGGGCACTAGGCGGTAGACAATCTAAGATGATTCGCCAAAGGCGCACTCACTGGTTTGGCATTGTCCGTGTTGAACCTCTTCAACACTCTCTCCACATAGCAACACTGAGATAACCACAATCTCCTGGAAGCTCTGTCCCTGCAAATCTCCAAGAATCTTCTTAGCTGCACCCAAATCTTTCATGTCAAATTCTTTGCTCAACAAGGTTTTCAAATTGTTGACCTCAATTCACCCTCTTTGCAACAATCAACATGTCATTCACATAAAGCAACAGAAAAATAAATGAACCATCATCAAGACTCTTCACATAAACACAGCAATCATATTCACATCTCCTATAGCCAATCCAGATCATGTAGAAGTCAAATCGCTTATACCACTACCTCAGAGACTACTTCAGCCCATAAAGTGATTCCTCAATTTACAGACCAAGTGTTCCTGTTTAGACCAACTGAATCCTTCTGGCTGTACCATAAATCGCGGTAACAGGTAGTGTAACATAACGGCAACAGGTGTAACAGGAAGCAAGAGTAGCGGATGATACGTAACAGGAAGCGGATGTAACGGCCATGAATTTTTTTGAAGCATGCACAACCTTGTGCATATTAGCGTAATTGCATTTTTAAACTTTTAGCTTCTTAGAAAGAGTTTGTGTATTTTGGATACTTTAGTTCAACAAACAAAGTTATTTGGTAAGGGCAACAAGTTTACATTTGTTTTAAAACACCATTGATAGAAAAATTATGTGCGCGCGCGTATTTATACTTCTCATTGTTCTTATCTATGTTAAATTCTTATGTGTGCTAAATTAATTAATAAAACAAAATACATTATACACTCCATTAATCTATTAGACACATTAGACACACGAATTATACAAATATAAAATAGCTAGAAAAGAAAGAAGGTTGAATTTGAAAAGAAAAATACAGAACATAAATATCACATTACTAATATTATCAAAATAAAATATTTTCCTAACAAATTAGTATTTTCAAATTGTTAATTCATGCATCTCTTGTGAGTATTTTAAAGAAATAGTACATTTTGTATTATTGTCATCCTCACTATAATCTTTTCCCCCTCTTGCCACATGGTATATTGAGAATGATTTATGAAATAGGGAAAAAGTGAGAAGAAAAAGTAAAAAATAAAATAATTTTTTTTCGAGTAACAATCTTGTAGCGGTTACGTAACAGTCGTAGCGGCCTTTACATAACGGTTGCGGTCCATAACGGCCGTTACAGTTGTGATTTTTCTTCCCACCGATTTCGCAGTGTAACGCTATCGGTAACCAAAAAAACCATTACGTAATGGTCGCGGCCGTTATTTAAACCATGGTACCATGTAAATAAGCTCCTCCAAATCACCATGGAGAAATGATGTCTTTATGTCCATCTACTCCAAATGCATATCGAAATGCGCCACCAATCCCAATACTGCCCTGATGGAAGTGTGTTTAACCACAGGGAAGAAGATCTCATCATACTCAACCCCTTTCCTCTATGAGTAAACCTTTACTACTAGACGAGCCTTGAATTTCTCTCCTTATTTTTCTTATACTGTTTCTTTCTTCCCATACACCCATTTGCACCTTATCACTCTCTTCCCCTCTGGAAGATCCACTAGCTCCCACGTCTGGTTCTTATGCAGAGACTCCATCTCCTCCACCATAGCACCCATCCATCTACTTTTCTCTTGGCTGTGCATCGCCTCTTCAAAAGTAGTAGGATCCCCACAACTAGAAATGAGAACATAAGAAACCAAATCATCAAATCCATACCTAAAGGGTGGCCTAATAGTGCGCCTAGGCCTGTCTATAGCTATATTGTGATGTTGCTGGTCTCCTGAGCTAGAACTCCAAGCATTCTAAACATTGCCATCTCTACCTTGAGTCTCTAGCTCCACCTGCACCACATGCTCATTGCTGCTATAGTTTTCTGACACCTGTTTCTCTTCTTCCTGAGTACGTTGCAACATGACTTTCTCATCAAAAACCACATCTCTATTAATCACCACCTTGTTTGCCTTCGAATCCCACAGCTTGAACCCTTTCACCCCTTTTTGATACTCCAGAAAGATACACGGTCTAAACTTTGCATCAAGCTTCAATCTCTCCTCACTAGAAACATGCACATAGGTTGGACATCCAAACACTCTCAAACTAAAGTAGTCTACCACGCTGTCTGTCCACACCTCCTCTACTACTTTCTCATCTAGTGCTGCCCTTGGTGATCTATTAATCAAGAAACACGTCATATTTACTACCTCTGCTCAGAAGTTCTTTACAAGCCCTACATTCAACCTAAGACACCAAACTCTTTCAGCTATTGTTCGGTTCATCCTTTCCGTCACACCATTCTGTTGTGGTGTTGCATACTATGAAATCTCTCTTAATGTCATGCTGCTCACACAACTCCATGAACTTTGAATTTGTGTACTCAGTGCCATTGTCGGACCTGAAGGCATTTGATCTTCCTCCCGATTTGATTTTTAACTTCAGTTTTCCACAACTTGAACTTGGCAAACGTCTCTGACTTGTGCCGCATGAAGTACACCCAGACCTTTCATAAGTAGTCATCAATAAAACTCATGAAATACATATGTCCTCCCCATGATGCTACTCTTACTGGCCCCCAAACATCTGAATAAATATAGTCAAGAATTCCCTCTGTCCTGTGTGTGGTTGTCTTGGACTGCACCCTATTCTGTTTCCCAAGAACACATAACCTGCAGAAGTTTATCTTGCATGTTTTGACACCCTTCAAAAGATTTTTCTTATGAAGCTCTATCATCCCACGCTCACCCATATGCCCTAACCGCAAATGCTACAAGACGTACCATTTGACTCAGACTCAGCAACTACAGCTCCACCTGCAACTGTGGTACCTAGCAATGTATAGATATTTCCTGATAATTTCTACCCCTTCATCACAGTTAAGACACCCTTACTCACCTTCATTACCCCACTTGCAAACTTGTAATTAAACCCATTACAATCTACAGTGCCCAATGAAATTAGATTCTTACTTAACTCCGGTATATGCCTAACATCACACAATGTTTTAACAATACCATCAAATATTTTAATTCTGATATTCCCTATTCCAACAACTTTGCATAATGCATCGTTGCCCAACAGAACAGAACCAAAATTTACCAACATGTAGGTGGTGAACCAATCTCTATTGGGTGTCATGTGATAGGAGCACGCCGAATCTAGGATTCAAGAATCTGTGAATTGATCTAAACCGGACAAAGTAGAAAGCATATCCCCGTCACCGCTCTCTAAGCCTTCTAGATCCACTACATTCGCCGATTTTGATTAACTCTCTTTATTTTCTACATTCCCCTTCTTCCTCTCTGGACAATCTGATTTTATGTACCCCTTTTTCCCACACTTAAAACACCGCATGTCCTTCCTCTTCCTGGAATTGGACCGAGATTGATTGTTACTCAGTCCGCTCCGGAACTTGCTTCTCCACGTTCCTGGTTACCCTTCACCTTGTGAATTCTCATCGCTGGCTTTCATCCTCTAATGAAAACCCAAAAAGCACTTGTGATCTCCTCCAATTCGAGAGTTTTTTTTTTCCCACATCAGAGTTGTAACCAAATTCTCATACGTAGGAGACACAAGTAGGGAATTTAGCAGCATTAATGCCTTGTCTTCGTCTTCAAACTTCACATCAACTCGCTTCAAATCACTGATGATCTGAATGAACACGTTGATGCGCTGGTTCAAATCTGAACCCTCTGACATCCTAAACCCATATAGTTTCAACTTAAGATAAAGCTTGTTCACCAACGACTTGGACATATACTGACTTTCCAGTTTCAATCAAACTGCCGCCGGCAATTCCTCATCCATGACGTGATATATCATATCATTAGCCAGACAAAGTCAAATAGTCGCCACAGCCTTCACTTCCGATTCCTTCCAACTCATGTCATTTATGCCTTCCGGCTGCCTTCCATATAACGCCTTCACTACCCTATTGCACTAACTAATCCTTAACCCTCCTCTACCATATTCCAAAATTTCCCAATCCGTCGAACTTGACAATGTTGAACTTCACAAAAGAAATCTCAATCATTGTAACCAATAGCTCTGATACCAATGTGTTGTGCAAATTAATGCATGCGGAACCGGATCGTGCAATGTAGCAACTAACGATGAACAATACGGAAAACACAATCACACAAATAATAAGGAAAGTAATAAACACAATGACATAAGAATTAACGTGGTTCAGCAGAACGTCCACGTCCATGGGAGCAAGCGGCGGTTGAAATTCACTATATGTCAAAACCAGGCTCACAACATTGTATTTATGTTAACCCTACACGTACAAAGGGATTATAAAGTTCCCTAAATACCACTATATCAATCCCCGAAGGATTTGCCTCCATATCCCCAACCTATTGAACTTCCCAATTCAAAATTTAAAAACAGCACCAAACAAAACCATCGAAGGTTTCATCAAATCGTCGACGGTTCTAGCTTCTATCTGAAACTGTTGATGGACCATGCAAAACCGTCAACAATTTCCTTCCTGACTTGGCTTCTGCCTGAAACCGTCGACTCACTATGCAAACTGTCGACGGTTTTCTTCAGACCAGCTTCCTTGTTTTTTCCTCAACATGATTTCTCTGTGTATAATGTGTTCCACTCAATATGAGCCACATACTACAACATTGTTATTGCACAAAGCGGCCACGAGCAACCATGAGAACTAGGCTCTGATACCAATTTGATGCCAAGTTGCTAGAAATGAGGAACTAGCAGATTACACACACAACACAAAATAGGTAGCTTTGCTCACCGCTCAACAGAATCCACCAAAGAGATACGGAAGCAAGAAAAACTCACCACATTGCTGATACAAATAACTCGCCACTGTAGAGATACAAGGTTAGCTCACCACTCATAAAGAAGATATAGAAATAAAGAGAAACAAGGCAAGGCCAAAGTCTCCAATTTTCATTCAAACTTACACTCTCTTTTCATCAAAAAGAAAAGCTACATGCAACTAGAATAAAGCTGCCCTCCAATCCCTTTGCAGGTTGGACAATGAAAACCCCAAAAGAACCCAAACAAATGGGCCCAGAAAGACACCAGAAACTCAACTCTATCCCATAACAGACAACAAGAGATTGTTTGATTCTTGAAGGTTCTCGAGTTCGTCTTAATTTCACAAGGTCCACAAAATAGAAAAAATGGCACAGCTTCATAATACTCGTCTTTCTGCTCTTTCCAAAAGCCCAATAATTCACAAAAAGAAATCCCTCACAGCCCAAGGCGCTCCTCATGCTCCACCAAAACAAGAGAAAGAGCACTCCAACTGTTCAACAATGGTTTGCCACCCAAGAATGAAGGAAAAGGTGTGTTCGTTTCATTTGGCTCACACGAGGAAATCCATATCTCCTCTTTTCTTCCATTCTATTGAATATAAAGCGGATGATGGCCCAGAGATTTGTTTTGAGTGGATGCATGGGAGAAAGATACTTCTTTTTGTGTTGTTTTCTCCCGTCTTTACTAGCTCTCTCTATTATACAATGCCCCCATTTCTTCTTTCATGGTTGTTGAAGGGTATTTGATCCCTTGGAATTTTCATTTTCTCAAAACTCTTAATGGATTGATCTTTCTTTGTTGCTTGGTTTATTGGATTATTTTGGCCTTGCTCTATGAGGGATACTAGGGTGGGGGCATTGGATGGTTCTAGTACCTTTTCCTGTAACATTTTTTATCTTATTTAGTTCAATCCTATGTTTCTTCTCTCTTGTTAATCAAATTTGGAGAGCTAATGTACCTTCCAAGGTCAAGGCTTATGCTTAGCTAACAGGCCTCAACAGAATTAATGCTAACAATCTATTGCATATTACAAGGACTTAAAAGGCTTCACCTCCAGATGTTTGTGTGATGTCTTTTGACAGTGATAAGACTCATTCTCAGCATTCTTCACATTGCTCTAAAGCCTATGGATTGTGGAACAGGCTGCTCAGCTTATTCAAAGGATGTTGCATGTATTTAGGATCTCTGGAGGCTTTTCTTCTTATGTCCTCCAAAGGTTTTGGAAGGGGCAAGGATGCTAGCATGTTGTGGAATTGTGGTCTTTTTGTTGTTCTCTGAATTATCTGGCTTGAGAAGAATACTCGCATGCTAATGGTCAACATTCGCCAACTTTGCAGCTATGTTGGGATAGAATTGGCTTTTTGGCTTCTTTGTGGACTTTCTCTTCTGGCTGCTTCAAAGGAGGGTGCTTTCACATTTCAGTGGGAATTGGATGGCATTTCTCACATGATATATTTTTTTTCGTTTTTTGGTTATTTATGTTTCTCTTCTTGTTTCTTTTTGTTTAGCCTATTTAGGAGAATACTTTATCCTACTCACGGTATATTCTCTTCTCTCTTAATATAATTTCTCTTTCTATCCCAAAAATAGAAAGTCTCTGTCCACTATCTTTAAGACGCGAGAAAAAAAAAAATTCTACCTCAGAAGATCTCCAATACTTTCTGAGGTTAACAAATGAAATGATTCATCTTAGTCTTAATTCAAGGTAACATTTTCTCATTAACTCTGTGTGGGTCAAGATGAATCCAAGCTTTCATGTTATGACAGGTATTTTAGTAAATCTGAATTCTAAATGAGTGAGAAAAGAGAAATGGATCTGATATAATTAATACCTGAAGATCCCTCTGCTGGGCAAGAAGTTTCATTTCAACCAGCTTGTATTGCTGAAGTCTGCAAAGATTAGCAGAGGTTTTTATTTACAAAAACACGCAAGTATATCTTTATTTGTTAAAGAAAAATGAGAAAAGAAATGGAATACTATTAGAATATACAGCAATTTACAGTTAGCATTCATATACTACATTTGTGGATTACTAAGTATTACAATATTGAATTAGCAAATTTGACAACATGATCAGCTTCAAATGCAAGAGCATCAGGTCAATATGACTTGACCCAAAAAAATTCAACAACAATCACAAAAATTAAGAACAGTTTAAGATCCACAAATGCACAAAAGGAGCTTGCCTTTTCATATCTGGTGGGCTGACCAAACATGTCAAAGAAGGCACTCAATTAATTATTACTACTCACGAAGTAATCATTACAGTGAGCAAATGTTATTTTTCTAATCATGAAAAGAATTAGTCTTTAGAACTAAAATATATGATTATTGATAACTTAATTAGCTTCCATATATGACTAATAATGTAAGAAGTGATGCATAATTACAAGATAGATTAAGCATGAAGCAATCAAGTGCCACTGTTAACACTGTAAAACATTATGTAAAGGTATCAATTAGACCTTGTAATAAAGATGTGAATCCACTTATCTAATCTAAATCCAATCCCCTTAAGCTGGTCAACAATTGATGCTAGAAAGGTTTCTTTATTACTGCAGATATATTGTTCTTTTTTCATTAGCTTGTTGATGCTAGGTATGGTTTTTCTTTATAATTTCCACTATTAATGGCATGAATGTGAATTATTTTAAAATGTTAATTATGAGTAAAAATGACATCTTTTATATACTAGACTTTTTTTTCTTCATTTTCAAATTCATTTTCCTATGCAAATAGATTCATTTAGTCCACTAAAGAAAAGTTCTATTTTTTTGTTGCTTTTTGTTTTACCAAAATAGATATAGGTATAAGATTGCAATTAACAATCATTCCAATAAATGAACAAAATTTTCACTTGAACCCTACATACTAACACTCACCATGCCATTCTATCAAACGAAACATGTTGACCAATTTTAACTCAGTAACAAAACAACATTTACAACCTTACCATTTATACCCATGTTTCTGGTTCATTAAATAACACTTCACTTACACGTATACATATAGCACCTAAAGCCTGGCCATTGTCTTTGACAACAAAAAGAACCTTCCCTAAGGTTTCAAAAATCACACAGACCTCCCTAGACATTTTGATTTTTGGGGGTCATACCCCCTCGTTGGATTAGAAGGTAAATTAAGGGAATGGGTACGAGTGTCGCAGAAATCAAACGTTGTCTATGGGATTTTTGAAACCTCAAGGAGATCTGTGGAACTTTTAAAACTGCAGGGTAGGCCACATCTTTCCGCCAAACCTCAATCTGTGCCTTTTAGCCAAACCTCATGAGAGGCCAATGTCTTTTGTCCAAAAGAAGAACACCAACTTCCCCATTATGTTATACTGGTTTATCATTAATTTTTTATGACCCAATTCTTTCATACTTTAAACTTTTAATTATTGCACCTATTGTATCAAAATATCACCGAGAAGTACAAATTTTTTACAGTGGTTGTAATAAATAAATACAACACATTATCTGCAATTCATCATGAACTATTTGAATTGAGCAATCATACATCTGCCGCTTAAGTGGATTGATGCAAATTGTAATTTTCTAACCAATCATTTGCCAAATCATCCACAAAGTATCCAATCCAATCCAATCACCACTGTGCAGAGTCAAGCATCAATAACAATCGCTATGCTTTATACACATAAGAGTGTTATACAAAAAGGGAGGGAAGAGGGGGGAAATGGTGATAAACCTAGGACAAGAGGACTAGTATATGAATGTCCAGGCAAGCAGGTGGAAAGAAGATCAAGAAGAAAGATGGTTTTTAACGCTTAAGATGCATTCAGTTCATAATGAGCATTTTTTTAGGGTAGCAGTACTAAGGTACAAGAATAGTTGCCAAATTGAGTTCGAATTGTGAATCAAGAATGAATAATCAAATCGAATAGTAAGTTCTAATACAAAAATTGAAACATCAATTCCAAATATGTACAATGAACAAAATAGTAAAATGCATTGAAATTTCAACAAATATGGATTAGTACACTAAAAGCTTTTAAGAGCCTAATCTAAAGCACAGAAGCACTTAGTCTAAGAGTTTAAGATACACTCAAAAAATAAGGTAAAGTTTAAAAAATTAAACTTTATGTTCATGGTGTAAGAGCAACACGTTTAGCCACTTTAAAAAAAATCATGAGTATGCTTTCTTTAAAAAATTAAGGTAAGGAATCAAGAAAATAATAAAAAATTGAAATCTATGGTTTTTAAATGAATGAATTGACAAAAAATTAAAAAAAAAAAAAAAAATTGGTGTGGTATTTAATAATAAAAAAACATTTTAATGCATGGGCTTTTTCTAACAACTAAAACAAGAAGAAAAGGTATGTTAAAAAACTTAAACTGATAAAATTTAAAAAATTACTAAAAGAAAACCTTTAAATCTAGAGAGACAACCAGAACCTTGGTTGACCAGCCGTCTTCTCAATAGCAGAAGAGTAGACTGGTTTTCTTCTCCAGACTCAGGTGTTCTTCACAACAGCAATCTTGGCAGAAAGCAGAGATTCAAAATGAGAAGACCAACGGACTTTTTTCTTCTCTTGCGTGACAAAACTCATGTAAACAGCAAATGGAATGTCATCATGCAAAAAAGAAAAAGGAAGTACAAAAGGCTTTTGAGTGGGTTTTAACGCAGTTGGATCCAACTGGATCGAGGTCAAACTGAATCGTACAATTTGAATTTTGATTCGATTCAGTAATTCACCAGTGAATTGAACGATTCACCTATGATTCATAGCATTCTGCGATTCACCCATGAGATTCAAATTGGTTTCAGCCTTACTTGATACGAGTCATATCATTAGAGTTGAAAATCATCCAATTCTAACAACTATGGGTACAAGTTGAGAACAACAACCAAGCCTTAAGTCCCACTAGGAGGGGGCGGTTATAGAAATCACTTTCCACTGTGATCTAGGGCAATATCCACAAACAAGTGGCGGGACTGCCATGGGAGTAAAGTTTAGATAGTTTGACGAGCACAAATACAATCAGCATCTAGCAACAATGTTCATGAGGGTCAAATATGCTATGGCACTAAGAATAATAAAACTAATATGTGATACAGTGTCATAGCTTACAAACTAAATAAGACTTAAAGAATAGCAAACCAATAAATAGAAGAAAACCTATAACATAACCAAAAGAAAATCAGCATTACAAATGTCAGAATAAAAAACTACGCACCGAAGCTGACACCAACATCATCACAAAACAATCATCATCCAACATGGTAAGAAGCTGCACTCATTCTCACACAAATATAAGCCAGTTTGAAAAAGGATGCCGCGTGCCCCATCACTGGTACCCTTCACCCCAAACCCCAACAAAAATGGGGACGATTAAAAGAAGAAAGTATGCTTATTAGCAATCATTGTGTTTGGCTTATGTCTAGATTACTCATAGTCACTGCTACTGCAAAAATATCATAAAATGGAGGTTTCTAATAATTTTCTCCCTGACATGAGCATTTCAACTCAGCAATAAGGTACGCGATGGATAATTTAACTAGCCTCCCAATCAATTCACAGTTTACGCGCTTGAAATTTCAGATCCAGGAATCAAATGAAAGTTTCCAATTTTTTTCGTGATCCAGCTGACAGAATATTGAATCCTTCAAGAAAGTGGAAAGAAACTGCGATATTTTTCTTCTTCTTTTAGTGACTCATGGTTAATTTTCACAGTTTACATGAACGTGGCTATGCTGGAGGTATTCTCATTTTGTGGAATGTTTTGGTTGTGGATTTGTTGGACATTCCATGAATGCATTCTCAATTTCCTTCTTATTGAAGACTTTGGAAGACAACTTTTTTGTGGATTTTCACAGGGATATATGGCCCAGGTGAAAGCTCATTCCACAAGCTCTTCCAGGCCCCCCTTGTGGAATGCGCTTGTGGAGATTAGAGATAAATATGATGCCCCTTGGGTCATAGGGGGAGATTTTAACGTGATCTTATATCCTCCTGAAAGGAGCGGAAGATCCTCTAAGCTAGCATGTAGGAGATTCACGACTTCATGAATGGTTACACTCTCATTGACCTTCCCCTCATTGGTGGTTCTTTCACAAGAGGAATTAGGTGGGGGCTAACCCCCTTCCACTTCGAGAATATGTGGCTTAAACATGAAGGTTTTGATGGTCTGGTGAAAGAATTAGTGGTTTGAGATGCCAGTCAAAAAGAGGGCCATTTATGTGGTTGCCTCAAAATTGAAAATGCTGAAAGAGAAACTGAAGTGGTGGATCAACAATATCTTTGGTGACAAAACTTTAAGGAAGAATGCGATCCTGAACAACGTCAAGGAGCTAGACAAATAGGAGCTAAAAGAGGGCCTTGATTCAAAGAATAGGTCCAAAAGACTTGCTCTCAAAAAACTTTAGAGGAAATGCTTGGAGAAAACAGGGGGACAGGAATAAAAATTTTTTTTTCCACTGAGCTATTAATGTGCACCATAGAGTCAACATTTCATAGCTTGTGAAGGGCCATGCAGCACTAGTTAAAGCACTCTTGCTTAACTTGTCAGCCAAAGATTACCGTGGTTTACCACAAGAACACATTCACAGCAGTTAAATGAAGAGTAAGCGGGAGCAGTAAGCAATTCATAAATGTAAATGGCAAGCAAGTAGTAAACATAGAAGCCATGCAATTCATTTACAACAACTACGCAAGCAATGTGTGTTTAGCAAGGGAAATAAGTAGGCTAAACATGTTCAACAAATGCTAGTGAGTTTTACAAGATTGCTAAACACTCATCCTCTCCTAAAGAGCTTTATATGCTATTTTTGTTTTGGCACTAGGAAACATCAAATTGTCCAAGGAGTCATACTCTCACTTTACACTAAGACAAAAACACAGTCAAAGCGTAAAACCTAAGACATAAACACACTCAAAGCATAAAACCCATAGGCAAGCATAATACTCTAAACAAGCTTGGCTCATGACCATTTTCCCCCATTTATGCGGTTGATGTCATCGTAGATTTTGACGTTAGGTACTCTCTACTTTCTCCACGAACAATTGCAAATCTTTCACTAAATCCAGCTGATTTCTTCATCTCCAAGGCCCTTCCACTTCACTAAGAACTCGTGTCGCTTCTTCCTTGATGATGTGAATTCCCTATATGCAAGGATGACTTCAACTTCTCTTCTATCAAGTTGCGTTGTCTTTAATGATGCTCTGATTGATTAGATTTTGCTTAAATCTTTAGTATCGACATTGACAAGTTCGAGGCAATTGATGTGAAACATAGGATGCACTTTTATCCAAGTAGAAGGATCAACCTTGAAAGAAGCCTTCTCATTGAACAGAAGGGTTTTTGAAGGAATGGTTTCTACTCTGTAGGCTATCAGGACCTTGGATACCAATGATTGTCCAATTGGCAAAGTGGACCGGTTGGGAGAGACATATTTGTAATCCTTGATTTCCTTGATGTCAGTGACAGTTGTTTTGTTTTTCGTTGTTTCCTTTGTACTTGAGTGGCATCCCCTTGATGCCCTTGCCTTTATTTTTATAAAACATCTCTTTCCTGATAAAAAAAAAAATAATCTTTATTCTTTTTAGTTTTATAGAAGTTCTCAATATATAATTTCTTCTAGTGTTTTAAAAGGCGTTCGTAAGAAGGCGTAAGTGGAAGGGCGAAAAGCCTAAAAGGCGTACGCCTCATGGGGAAAACTCACCTTTTACGCCTCAAATTGGAAGGCATACGCATTTTGGGCTGGCCTGATTTAAAACATAAATAAAAAAAAAAAGTATCCTAAACTCTAAATCTGAAGTCTAAAACCCCTTTCCTCGCTCTCTCGACGAAGCTTCTTCCTCCTCTCGTGACGAAGCTTCTTCTCCTCTCTTGACAAAGCTTCTTCCTCCTCTCTCGACGAATCTTCTTCTCCTCTCTTGACGAAGCTTCCTCTCCCTCGATGACTGCCTCCAACGATTTGTCCAAGCTTCTTGTCCATCTCCAATGACTCCACATTGCTTCCGACGATTCCTCCTAGCTTCTTGTCTTTATCTGATGAGTCAAGGGTCCCTTCCAAGAGTGTTATCATGTTCGACAAGTTGAGGGCACCATCCTTTGGCTTTTTATCTTCTTTTTGTAAAGTTATGACTTATTTTTTAGATGCATTGTTTGAGTTTGTTAGCAAAAATTGGCCTATATGATACTTAAGAATTATGTTTTTATTTTTTTCTCCATTATTCTAAAATTTTTCACATTTTTATACTATATATAAATGTTTTTATTTATTAACTATTTTAAAAAATACTTCTTACACCTCAACGCATTGAGGCTTACGCTTCACCTCCCGGAGGGTAAAACGCCTCGCCTTATGCCTTCGCCTTTTAAAACATTGATTTCTTCCATTCAAAATGTCAATAATTTATTGCAGTTTTTTTATTAATTGAAATTAATAGTGTCTTTTATTTGTAAATTGCAATGCTATATGAATAAAACAACATAAAGTCATATTATAGTGCATCATTATTTGATTAAAGGAAAAAAATTATGTAGTATACATGAATATCATATGATACCGTTCTCATCGAGATTAAAAAAAAGGTAAAATAAATTTAGCATCAAGTTATTATGTACCAGTATTTATAAATATATTTACATTTGTGTAGATACAATTCTTTGAAAGATGTGTAAACATAATATCTTATACGATAACTAGATAAGCATGCATAAAGTATCTTGAAAATATCTTAAATATTATTTTGTAAAAGATTTTTTTTTTTTTTTTGCATGTCTCTGAATCATATTCTTATTTATTCCTACACTAACAATTTATAAAGAGATCCATCAATGTAATATTTTTATGCATAATTTTTTTATATATCAAAAAATTAAATATTTATTTCAATATTTGAAATTGGGATTCGTTAACAAATATCCTTATAGATGTTATTTTCTATTTAATTAATGGTTAATTAGTGTTTTTTTTCTAGTTCAAAATAATTTTGACTTTTGTTACCTAAAGGCACCTGCTATTTACTATTATATTTACTTTTAGAATGTAGGCTCATTGTCTATTTGAATCATTGAATGATATTAGGATTTTATCTAAATTTGGTTGAACGTCATTATTTCTGGGAATGTCTTATACTTTTTTCCAACTTCTAAAAGACAAGATACTTCTATCCACAAAATGGTATCCATACTTTTCTATATAAATATGTTTGGTTAAACTTTGTTACTTTTTAGAATGTTTTATCCTATTTTAAAAGAGAATATTTTTGTCCACAAAAATAATTTGCACTATCCATAGTTTTACATAAAGTATAGATTGGTTGAATTTCATTATTTTTAGAATATTTTGCCATATTTGTAAATGATAAAGGCATTTTTGGCCACAAAATGATTGACATAAGCATAAATGTATGTGTGTGTAGCAACAACAACCAAGCCTTTAAGTCCCAAGTGAGGTTGACTATATGAATCCATGTTCGCCATTCTCCAAGATCTAGGGTCATGTCCTCTAACAACTGGATGGTTGTTAATACTCACTCGTGTTTTTGCTCCAAGATATTCTAGGTTTACCCCTCCTTTCCCGTTAACATTAACTTGCTCCTCACTAGTGCATTATTTAGCTTATGTTGTAAGTGCTGAAACTATATCTTAATTGCCATTCTCTTATCTTCTACAAGGACTACACCCAACTTTCAATGAATGTGTTCATTCCATAACTTATCTTTTGGAGTTAATACCACTTAACCACCTTAGCATTCTCAGTTTGGCAGCCTTTACTTTTTGAATATGTTGCTTACTTCTTCTGTCCATCATTCTGATCCACATAGCATAACAAGTCATAAAGCCAAACTACAGAAATTTCATTTTAATGTTAAGGGTATTCAATGATCGCACAATACACTCACAGCATGTCTCCATTTTAACCATTCTACTTTAACTCTATGTACAACATCTTCAATTTCTCGTTTAACTTGCATGATAGATCCCACGAATCAAAGTTTACTAGTGCTAATAATTTCGTGACCTTCAAATTTAATCTTTTCTAAAATATTCCTCCTAAAATGGCTAAAATTACAATTCATGCATTATGTCTTATCCCTACTTATTTTAAAACCTCTAGATTCTAAAGCTTCTCTCCATAATTCCAACGAAGATTCTACTCCACCTCTAGCTTCGTTAATCAAGACACGTCATCTATAAACAACATATACCATGGAACCTCATTTTGGATATTTCAAGTAAGCTCATCAGTTACTAATGAAAAAAGATAAGCACTCAAAGCAGACCATTGATGTACACCTATTGTGACTAGAAATTCCCTGGGCTCTCTACCTTGGTCCAGACAATTGTTATTATTCTTGTGTAAAATTTGAATCCTCATCCCAAACACCCTTCTTCCTCAGTTCCTCATCTCGTGAAATCTTCCATATTTGGGTTAAACCTGATGCAATAAAGGCTTGCCAACTGATTTTGTCATCTGAATAACAAATTCCACACCACTTCATCACCCCCCATGGAGAGCACATCAGCAACCAAACCGACATTGTCGACAGATCCAGAAGCAGCTGGGAATTGGTTCTTTAGAGTGTCATCTCCACAGCAGGCATCCAGCCAAGCTTTGATTCTATCACGGCCCACCTGAAAACCAATTAACCTAGGAAAGACTTTTTTCCTCCTCTCTTTATGCCCATCCACAAACCAACCCAACAAGAGATTCTCACACCCTTAATGGACCACTCCCTGCCCCCAGACCATATTTGCCAATAGTCAATATTATCTAAAACCCATCATTTACTAGCATATTTCAACATCCATTTACGCAAGACGGCCAGATCAAAAAATTTTGAATCTGTCTCAGCCTGAGACGCCTACACTCAAATAGGAGAGAAAATAGACTTCTGTACTATCCCACAAAAAAATCTGTTTGAATCTTCTCAAGCCTCCTAGCAATTGAAGCTAGAATAGCAAAGACTAAAGAACAACATGAAATGGGTTGGGAGGCTGGCCAAGGTGCTCTTAACGAGCATGAGTCTGCTACAAGCAATGTCGTTTCCATTTGGCAAGTTCTCTTTCAAACGTCTCTAGCAATGTTGTCCCAAACAGTTCTGGACTGGAATTAGACCTAAACAGAAGTCCTAGGTAAGTAGTTGGAAGTTCTCAACTTCGAGGCTGACATTGGTGACTAATCTGTCCAAGCCCTAACTTCTCCGACAGGAATGACCTTGGTCTCTCAACACTCAACCTGAACCTTAAGGAGCCCCAAAATCATAAAAATAAACACCTTCAGTACTGAAGTTGCTCTTCCTCAGCTCCACATAAATTAGTTTTGTCATTTGCAAATAGTCAATGCGATACCTCCAAGCTTGAGTAGTCTAAAGTGCAATCCTTAGAACCTTCAATAAATTCCCTTTCACCCCTTCCATCAGCAGTCAGCCTAATGAACAGGAATGGAGATCTGTTGATGATATCTCTAAATCATAACTTTAGCTTTCCAGCAAACAAACATATTATCACAGGTTATCTTTCTAAGGAATGAAGTACAACACATTGTGTCAACTAATTCCTAACATTGTCTAGTCTAAGGCCTAACCACCACCAATTTTTCTCGGTACCACTACATGAATGTTCTTCCAGCATTCTGAACAATTTTAGGAAAATATTCTTGGAAAGTTGGTGTGTCGCCAAATCCTTACTATCTCATCTCGATCAATTATTCTAAGCCCACCCATCCCCTTCTTGTTGTCTCTAATAACAACTAAATCCTCCTCAATGAAGAGTTATTTGGTCTACACTGCAAGCATCCAAACCAGCTTAACCACCCTTCGCTAATCTTATCTTGTACAGGTGCCTTCCTTACTTTATCTTTTAGCGTTATTTCACCCCATCTTAGCATGCTCATTTCTACAAAATTTATTTATGGGCACGTTGATTCTTAGTTGCTTAACATTCTGATCCACAAGGCATATCTGGTCTATAGTTTTTTCCTATAGAACTTTTATTTTTAAATGTACAAATGAATATATAAAGGTATACTTCGATTCTGCAGATATTGGGTTTGATGTCAATTTTGATGGTCTAAAGAAATCTTATTTGACCCCTGCTAAGAAAGCTCAAGGGGTTTTTAAGCCTGTGAAAAACATTCTTCACATTTAAAGGTAATGCGTCTAAATTACTGAATATATCTTAGTACAAAAGGGAGGGAACTAAAGGGAAAGAAGATATTACCATTTGTCCTTTAGGGGGTGAGACTTGAGAGAGACAATCGAGATACTCAAGCCCTATTGGAGGAGGTGAGGATTAAATTGGTGAGTCCTTTAGGGCAGGAGGTTAGAGTGTTTGACATGTGAGAAAAAAAGAGAGCTGAAAAGGAGATGTAAATTTTAGGAACATTTAGAGCCATATTCCAAAGATTCCTTGTCCAGGGGCAATGAAGAAGAATATGCTCAACTGATTCTGCATCAGTCATGCGAATGGAGCAGCTATTGACAACAGTTAGCCACCTTTTCTGCAAATTATCCAAGATTAAGATCTTACCATGTTTAGCCTCCCAGGCAAGAAAAGTTACCTTGTAGGAGCAGCAGTATTCCAAATGTGAGGCCAAGGGAGATTGCTGTGGTTTGTTACCATTGATGAGAGATTCCTGTAGAAGGATTTGACAGAGAAGACCCCGTTTTTGTTAAGGGTCCACGTTAGTTGATTTGGTATGTTTTGGGATTGAAAGTTGTAAAGAAAGTTAAAAAAAAAATTAATAAGATGGCGGGTTTCCCAATCTTCCAGTTTCTGAATAAGGGAATGTTCCAAGAGATCCCCTACTCTGAAATTTGAAGGTGATGACTGATGAGAGAGCTTCCCCTATCACAGGCCAAGTTGTAGATGGCAGGAAGTAAGGCACTTAGAGCCTCCCTATCATACCACACATCATGTCAAAATCCCCACTTGAAATCTCAAAAAAGAGAAGAAGCCATCCCAGCCTTTCCTAATAAATATATACACCCCTATACCCATGTGGTCCTCTGCCAGCCAGGGTAATCCATTCATTATGCTCTAAACCGTAATTGGAGGCAATGTTACCCCACTAAAGATGATATTCTCTTTTCATAAATCTCCACAATCATTTTCCAAGAACTGCTTTATTGAAAGTGTGAAGGGACTTCAGGCCCGAACCTGCCGCGCTAATGTGTCGATTGATCATGGCTCATTTGACAAAGTGGAATTTGAACATCGTTCCCACACTCCCCAATAAGAAACTTCTTTGAATTCCCTCAAGCCTCTTGGCAACTAAAGTCAAAAGAGGAAAGAGAGACATAAAATAGACAGGAAGGTTTGTCAAGGTACTTCTAATAAGTGTGAGTCTGCCACCTTTAAACAAGAAATTCCTTTTTCATCCTTCCAATTTTTTTTGAATTCTCCAATAATGGGGTCCCACACTCCTAAATCTTTGAATTTGGCTCCAGAAAGGAACCCAAGATAATTGATGGGGAAAGATCCCATCTTGCAACCTAGAAGGCCAGCAAAGAAAGGCCCTCTTGCACTGTCACCGGTCGGAATGATTTCGCTTTTTCCAGGATTTACTTTCAAGCCAGAGGCAGCCTCAAACCCTGCCAAAATGCATCGTTGATTGAGAATATGGAAGGGTCACCTTCACAAAAGATAATGGTATCATCTGCGATCAAAAGATGTGACACTTCCTTGGATCTTCCATTCTTGCCCACTTTGAGACCATTAATGAGCCCTCTTTCGGTAGCTTTCTTTAGCATGAGGCTCAACACCTCCATCACCATGATGAACAAAGAGGGAGACAAATGATCCCCTTGTCTCGAACCTCTCGAGGAGCGAAAGAAATCAGAAGGACAGCCATTTATGAGCACTAAGAAACTTGCAGCATTGATGCATAGAGCAAACCATCTGCACCAATGCTCTTCAAAGCCCATTTTCCTTAGGAGGTAAACGAGAAAATTCCAGTTAACGTGATCAAAGGCTTTCTCCATGTCGAGCTTTCACACCACACCACTTTTTCCTTCCTTCTTATAAGAATCCACAACTACATTAGCAATAAGGGCAGCATCCATGATCTGTCTACCAGCGCATGTTGGAAGTTCCCAATGACTTTCGGAATGACTCTTTTGATCCTCATAACGAGAACTTTGGCAATGATCTTATAGATGCTTCCCACCAAACTGATTGGACGAAAATCCTTGACCAACACAGCACCTTGTTTTCTTTGGTATCAATGTTAAAAAGAGGCATTAATACTACTCACAAATCTTCTGATTTACAGAATTCCTTCAAGGTGTTGACAATGTCTTGCTTTAGAATTCCTTAGTTTGACTGAAATAAATACAAAGAGAAACCATCCAAGCCTAGCGCTTTATCCTCATTGCAGTCTCTAATGCCTTGAAGGATTTTTGCTTCTACAAAGGGTCTCTCTAGCCACTCTATGATGGAAAAGTTGAGAGATCTAAAGTTGATTCCATCTACCACAGGTCACCGTTCTTCAAATTCGGAGTAGACGACTTTATAGAACTAACAAATGCTCTTTTTGATTTCCTCTTCCTTTGTTAGGGTGCACTCTCCAATATCAATATTGGATATAGTATTCAATCTGCGATGGCCATTCACTATCTGATGAAAGAATCTAGTATTCAAATCGCCCTTCTTTAGCCATAAGGCTCTGGATTTTGGTCTTCAGGAAATCTCTTTAAGGCTAACAACCTTGGTCAATTCTTTCCTTAATGACATTCTTTTGACCCTTTCATCTGCATTAAGCCCTTGATCCAGCCCCTATTCATCAAGATCCTTGATACTATTAAGAATAGCATTCTTTTTTGCTTGGATATCTCCAAAGGTGCTTTTGTTCCACACCTTTAGCTTTTCTTTCAACCCCTTCAATTTTGATGCTAGCACGAAGCTAGCTTCTCCCTTTATATGTAGCAAAGACCACCAAAGTTTAATGAGATCCCCAAAACCATCGTGCTTTAGCCACATGTTCTCTTCTCAAAGCAAAAAGGAGTCGGCCCCCATTTAACCCCTCCCATGTGAATAAGAATATGAAAATGGTCTAAGACAACCCTAGGAAGGATGCTCAAGGTGGTTCTAAGGAAGTGAGTTCCCAATCTGCCAAAAGTAAGAATCTATTGATCCTCGAGAATGAATGTTGCTCTCTAGACTTAGCCCAGGTGAAGGTGCCACCCATGAGTGCAAGATCAATGGGAGCATTCAGATTGATGAAGTCCAAAAATTCTCTCATGCATCTGTTCTCTAACCCACCCCCACTTCTTTCATGAGGGTAGATCACCATGTTAAAATATCCTTCAATAATCCAAGGCGCATCCCACATACTTCTAATCTCTAGAAGCTTGATCCAAAAAATGAGTCTAGAGGGTCCTACACCTGAGCCAAAAGTTGTCTTCTAGATTTTTAAACAAACATGAAACCAAGTAAGAGTTAATGGAGTGATCCTGCAGCCCCACGACATTGAGATTCCACTAGAAAAAGATACCCCCTACGCTACACTAGGAACCAAGGGAGATCCACCCACAAGTCTCCCTTCTCCCTTCCCGATAACTCTCTTACTAAGAATTGATCCACTGTCTCCACTTGTGGTTTCCTGCAAGCAAAAAATATCGCCTCTACAGTCAGTCCTTGAGAAAGGACTTAATAAGACTCCTTTTAGATTTGTCATTGAGCCCCTCACATTCTAAGAAATGATTTTCCTTAACCTGGCTTATGTAACCTCGGCTGCTACTTGCTTCCACCCTATCTAAGCATCCTCCCATTTTGTGATAATATAGCAAACATTCCTAGCATTTAAGCTCCCTGCTGTTATCCATTTTTTGTTGTGGCTTAGAGGTTTTTTAGAGTTAGATTGTGCCTCGTCTCTTCTCCTTTTAACAATTTCTTCAAAAAATCTCATAGCCCTATCTTCAAAGCCAACAAAGGACACTCCAATGGCTTTGCTAACCAGCTTCACCTTCCGTAAAACCCAGTCAGAAACTTGCCCCTTAAAGTGGTTGCTATCCAAGTCCAAATCATTCAGCATTTCTAATTTATGATTAGATTCTGCAACCATTGGGCTGAGATTGATATGCAGAGCTTGACTCTGATTTTTGGAGGCTGGAACCAAGACAAGATCATTGATGGCAGTCTATGGGTTGGAGGGCTCTATTTCCAGGTAGTCCTCTACCACAGTGGGTTCTGATAACTAGGGGGAGTGTTCTGTGAAGGGGTGGACTCCCAAGACAGACCACCTTCTCTGCTGTCTTGGTCGTACCTTCACGGAGTTTGAAGGACCTGAAATAGTTGGGCTGTAATGTCATGAAAATTCTTAGGGACTGGGGCCTGGGAGGCCAAAAGGAAAAGCTTCCAAGTTCGAGTTGCTCCAGCCCACCCCAAAATCAGCAAAGGAGGAGAATTGTTTGGGCGTGGCAGTCTTTGACCCAGCAAAATCATAATCAGCAGTTCTTCTACTTTCACTGACAACACCTGCAAAAAAATGCATGCTTCCCGTTGTCTTTCCCAACCCCTGTGAGCCAAGGCCATTACTTGATATCAGCTTTATTGGCTTACAGCAAATGAGGGCAAGAACAGACTGGAGCTGACTTAATCAATGGCACAAGAGCTTCAGCCAAGTCTTCTCCAGGCACGACGATGGTCCTATGAGCGCAAAGCTCTTGAGCTTCCATTTAGAGGGTGGAAGCACTTGGCAGCCCAGACCAGCTGCTGCAGTAAAAAAAATTTCAGCCACCTCCGGAAAAACCAGGTTCATCCTCCACAATTGGTTTCCAGAAAAGTAAGTCTGCATTGCTTATTCGAGTTCAGTTGCAGTGATAGTGGCTTATTGTTGTTCCTCCTCCTACAAAACCATGAAGAAGTTTTGAGGTTGTCTCTTCTCGTTCCCTAGAAGTCCTTAAAGACAAGAAGGAACCAGGCAAACTCCTCAAGCTCCAGAAAAATGGAGATTCGTTCGCCTCTGCTGTATTGTGTCAGCCTGATGATATTAGTGCTTTCACCTTCAATGACCAGGTTGAAGGACTTTCTCTCGACGATCATTGTTTGTTTCACGAAATATATTGATGGGGCTACAGTAAAGGAGGCCTGCACGGTAAACAGTATCAAATTTAGGGTTTAAAGCAAGAATTGGAGAGGGCGAGAGGCGGGCAGGGTTGAAGGGAGTTGCAGGTTTGTGAAAGAAAGAGAGGAAGAAGATTTAGGGTTCATGGCAAGAGGAGCAAATGCAGAAGGAGAAAGAGATGAAGGGTGGGGTTTGAAGAGAGTTGCAGGTTTAGGTTAGTCGACGAAAGGAGTTCTGCCATGGTCACAAGCTTGCAAGTGGGGGACAGCAAGGAGAGTCGTCGTTGCCCTTAACATAGTTGTTTGATTACCACTTTACCTAAAAGCTTAAGTTATTAGGTTGTGGGCCAACAATATATATCCGGCCTTAACACTCTCCCACACGTGCAGCACGAAAACAAAAGAAAAGATAAACAAACAATGAATAACACCCATATTGGGAACACAATAATTTTTAACGAAATTACATTAAATGCAGACAACAAAACTAGAACCCAAGAGCTCCTGGTAACTAGCTCTGATACCCTATTAGATTACAACTTTACTAAAAAACTTAAGTTGTTAGGTTGTGGGCAAACAATGCATATCAGACCTTAACAATATTTAACACCAACAATCCACTTCAGAGTAGGAGGCCTTTAAAGGTTTGTCTCCTCAAAAATCACTTATGTGTGGGAGAAGCTCTAAGGATGCTTCTCGTTTGTTTCTAAATTCTTCACTTGCACACAGATTGTCAAATACACTTCTTGAAGTTCTTCATGAAGTGTGAGTACGTCCATATTCATAGGAGGAAAACTTCAGTGATTCTTTTGTTGGTTTTGGGAAGGGCAAGGATGATGATAGGTTCTGGAGGTGTGCTTTGTGCTGTTTTATGGGGATTTTGATTGGAAAAAATGCTAGAATATTTTCTAGAAAGAAATTGTCAATGAATCTTCTTTGGGACATGGTGTGGTGTTTGGCTTCTCTCTGCGCTCATAGTGCTGGCTGCTTTAAGGGCTGCTGTTTTTAGGATGTAAACCAAGACTAGGCCGCATTATTAAGATGCTGCTTGATTTTATATTGTCTTTTTTTTATGTTTGAAGACATCTTCGTCTCCCTTTTTTGTATATGTTTCACCTTGCTAGCTTCAATAAACTTTCTTTTTCTGTCAAAATAAATAAATAAATGACATGAAAGTCAACCATAAGATCCAATGCAGTAAAGACTGAAGACTTTAATTTTTTATTGAGAGAGATAGAGAGTGAAGGATGATGGTCAAATTTTTTCCTGTTTTTTCGAGAAAAAAATATACATTTTTTTTTTCTTTTGTTTTGTTCAGTTTTTAAAAGCAAACTGACCGTTGAAAGGAGACAGCCAACAGGGACTAATGAAGCATGCTTGTATAGTTCATAAAGTTTGACTTGGGAACATGGGTGTTTTTAAGGGGTTAAAAGATAATTTGCACCTAAATAGTTCAGCAAATAGCATACAAAAAGTGATACAAAGAGGGCATCAGAGGATTTAAATCGACTCAACAACACCTAAATCACATTCAAGGGACTTAATTATTAAAATTTAAAATAAAAATTGATGCACTAATATAACAAGAATGACCATGGTGAGTACATTGTATAGAGATAGAAATAGGATCAGCAGGATTAAGCTGGGGTTCAGTACCGATAATGATGAACATCTAAATCATTTTGCTTTCAAAGACTGGGTTAGGGAAAGAAGAAATTCTCAAACTATGCAAAATTTCAGACAATAAATGACTCTGCTACAAATTCCCAATACGTTGCCACATTCAGAAGGCAAAGATCAATATGTGGGAATTCGAATACACCTAAAATGGGAATGAATATAGTGTCGGAGACTAACATGCTGGGAATCACTCCAAGCAGACTCTAATACATAACCCGGATTGTCATTCCTAAAAAAGCTATGGGTCACTGGAATGCCGATGTGAGAGGTAGGATTCTATGCCTCGATATGGCAATGTTATCCCTTTACTACAATAATACAAAAAAAACAATACATCCATATTTCAGATTCCCACTTGAATAACCCAAACGCTGGAGAATGATTCAAACGTTTCCATTCCCTGGAAATGAGAACGACTACACTAGAATTTCCAATTCCACTCACTCCCTCTTCGGATTCCAAACGAGGCCAAGTAGCGCAACCACTATTTGTTAGTTCAGTCAATGATCCACAATATTCAAATACAACACGGGAACTAAAGATCAAACACTGAAATCCGATAAGAGGTTCTGAAGAGAGATTTACAAAAAACTACACTGACAGGGCTCAGAAAGAAAGAGCAAAAGTAAAGTAAAAGAACGAACCTTTCTTGGAAAAAAGCAAGGGAAGTGTTGACATCGAGACCTGATTGGGAGAGATACGTCTGAACGTCTTCAACGAACGAAGCTGCGGGTATGCCCCTTCGCTCTGCCACACCCGAAGAGGAAGAAGAAGAAGAAGCCATGGTCAGCAACCAAGGGGGAAGGGAAAGTGACGCGTTTCTGCTCTAGCTGATGGAAGTGAGGTCGCAGACTTGCAGAGCGAGATTTGCCCTGGGCACAAGGCAACGGCGTCGTTTCATGCGGTAGAACTAGAAGTGAAGGCTAACCATAGGAGCTTCAGCAAGGTTTATTTTTGCTTTTAACTTTTTCATAATACAAAATTTTTCCACTGTTTTTTTTATAAAAAAAAATTCAAATTTATAAGAGATTTTGAAATTCATAGAAAATGGTCTTTTGTTTATTCATATAAATTCTTAAAGAGTAAAAGTATGCTGGCATTTTTATACTTCTAAAAAATATAAAAATAAAAAAAATTGACAAATAAGCAAAATTTAAAAAAATCAATATGAATTATTAGGGCCAAATTTTGTTAATGCTGCCTTGTCTATACTTTAGAAGGAAAAAAAAAAACAAAAAAAACAAACTGGAGACTTTAATTTTAGATTAACACTGTATTTGGAAGTAGGAATTTCATATCTTAGATTTGAATTTGGATAGATTTAAATAAATTTCAATACAATTTTATATTATATTTATTCAAGTTCAATACAAATTTAAATTCAAAGTCTTTCGAAACATAGAATAAGAGTTATTTAAAACCCAAGATTTGTTTCTAATATTTGAATTAAAATAAACAAATATTGTTCTGGCCGTTTATTGTAAATAAATTTTATTTTATATTTTTAAGTTCATGCAAGAATAGTCTATAATATTATATTGTAGTAATAGCTTGCAAATATTCAATATAAAGCAATTAAATTAAAGAAATTAAGAAAGAGAGATGCAAACTTTTTATAGTGATTCGATTATTCTTGCCTATATCCATTTTCTTAAAGACAACCACCTTGAAATTCTACTATTGCCTTTTGATTTAATAGTGATGAGATCACCAATTGCATCTCTTATTTGATAGGGATACAAGGCAACCAAATACATCAATTGATTACAATAAAAACTATCCTCACGATGATTGATTTACAATATGAAGGACAAAACTATATGTCAAAGACATGTGCGGGAGATGGCATAATAGTGTTTAAGACTTTTCTTAAGAAAGAGCAAATGAAAGGCACAAGAGAAATTGAAAGAAAATAGAGAGTTTGGATATTTGGAAATTTAATATAGATATATTATTTGATGTTTGTTGATTTATAAGTGCATATTTATAAAGGTTTTTGTGAAACTGACCATTTTATGCTTGTTAAAATCAATTTGTTGTTCAGATTGGTCAACCTATGCAATATGTTGATCGTGTTGGGTGTAGCGCCCCGAACCCAAGAGTGGGGCCCGAAGTAATAGTTAAAAATAAAAACTCTCTGATATCGTAATTAGTGCAACCCGCCCTAAGCAGGGAATGTCGAGTGCACCTGTCATTATTGAAAATAAAACCATATAACGGAAAAGAAACACCTCAATCACATTACCAGAGTTCTAACTGTCCCCAGATACATATATAAAGCTACCTCTCAATATTTTAAAACTCAAAAATAACAAGCATAATAACTGGTAGCTCACCATCTCTATCTATCACTCCCAAAAGTCTAATCCCAGCCTCGTAGTAAGTTAGGTACGGTTCCTTGTAGGACCTAAAAAATGAGATGGATAATAGGGTGAGACACTTCTCGGTAAGGCAAATTAGACTATTATCAGTGTGTGGCTAACATGAGTTTTCCTGTGAATATAAAACTTCCATTATTTAACTGTATCTAAAATAACATTTTAAAATTGTACTAATCTGTAATACTGAAAATACATAATTTCTGAATAATGTACTGTTGACTCAATATAGCCCCTTTATAGTAAATTTACTCATATATGCATAAAATAAAACACCTTGTACTACTGAAGTAGCATCATCATGCTTTCCCATTGACATGCTTCCCCCCATGATGGGTTGTACGGTCCGAAGGCTGGACTAAGCATATGGTCAGCCGACCATAGTTAAGTCAGAAAAAAGTAGTAAGTACCATTGTGCCTACCCTATACCCGGAGCTGCATAGGGAGGGTCACCCAGAACTACATCGGAATGGGTCCCCCGGAACTACATCGGTAGTAGTATTGTACCCGGACCACAAATCGACTATCCCGCATCACACTTCCATCTCGGTGTGATTGTACTCACTTGCCAAAACATAGCTATGGTACCGTGCTCATAATATCACATTTGATCCTCAGGGTTCTTAAATCATAAATGACAATGTATGTAATAAAAATTGTAGTAATGAATTCGCTTTCATAAAACTATATAAAACATAAGTTGTTCATAATTCTGTAAAATATATGTCATATACTATCTCGATATAAAACCGGCATATCAAAACTCGGCATCTAGCCGTCATATCACATCTCGGCATATAGCTATCATATCACATCTTGGCATATAGTCGCCATATCATACTATATCATAATTGTATAAACATTTTGTTTGTTTATGTCATTTCAAATCATTCTCATGTCACACAATTTTTATTTGGTAAATCATAAATATAATAAAATATTGGGAAAACATACAAGTTGCTGAAAACAAGGGTATGAGCATCTCCAGGGTTTAATTTAACTCAAACTATATATTTTACTTAAAATATGAGATGTTCAAACCATTCACTTTAGTTTTCCCAAAAAAATGTATAAAAGTCAAAACAACTATTTTCATATGTCTTATTCGTTCAGAAAATCATATATACCGTTTCTTTAAACATATACAACAATTTAATCGGTTCATATTTTAAAAAATAACTGATATAATCTAATCCCCTTACCCGTTCCTAAAGAAACTGCCTAAAACCTTCAAAACCACGATGTAATGACCCCATAGTTATACAATATTAGTGAAGTGATTTCAAATAAATAAATAAATAAATAATTATTAATTAATTATTAATTTAATAATATAATATAATATAAGATTATTATATACATACATATATATATACATATATATATATACCTTCAGGATCCTTCCTAAAGAAAGGAAGGAAACAAAAAGAGAAAAAAAAAAGTTCCTGAGACCCCCCCGAGAACATAATCTCTCTCTCTCTCTGCACTCTCTCCATCTCACTCACGCCTTCTCTTTCTCCCACCTCAATTTTTCCAGCCAAACAAGCACCAATCGGAGAATGGAAAATACCGCTGGGTTCCATTCTCCGCCACCGATATTTTTACTGAAGTGGATTTGTCGTAGGAGGAACGTAGGCATGTCTCCTGGGATAAGGTACATTCTCATTCTTACCTCAATTTTTCTTGAATCTTAAACCAAATTGACGATTGAACACCACCATAAGAGTTTAGGGATGATTCTCTATAAGTCTAGCGGAGCGGATTTCTCGTAGGGTCATCGTACGCAGAGCCCAAAAACTATGATAAGGTGGTTATTTAGAGATTAATTGTTATTTAATTAATGTAAATTTGGAAATGTTAGAATATTGAGTATTATGGGGTTGAACTAGGTTATTGAATTCAGGGTTTGGGTGAGCGTCGTAGGTATGATTTCGGGATCCTTACAGGTGTAGTTCAGGAAACCAGGTAAGGGGAATAAATTATAGTAGACATTTGTAATTATTGATTGAATAATTATGTAAAAATTGAAGTTATGGTATTTTCCCTGAAAACTAGTATGCTACAAGTATCTGATGAAATTGTGTGGTATATGACAAATACTGAAATGTGTTATATGATGTTGTGTATTTTTTCTGAGAAATGATGAAATATGAAAGTACTGGTATGTGTACTAGGAAATGATAAAATGTGATGTATATATGTGAGTAGAATGATTTCTATGAAAACGAAAAAGTACGAATATTGATTTGATCATGTTGAGAAGTACTAAAAAACGTGAAATGAGTTATATGCTAGCATGAGAATGAAATAAATGTTGAAATGAGAACAATGAAAGGGGAATACTGAACTATGAGTTGTGAATTATGAATATGGAAATGGGAAATATTGCAATGTCAAATTCTACAATATGAATATTGAATTGTGAGAATTGAAATGTGAAATTCTGAAATGTGTATATTGAAATATGAATATTGAAATGTGATTGATGAAATGACAATACCGCGTAATGATTGCGGATATGTGGTAATGATAATCCTGATGGATGGTTATGGAAACCCTAATGATGGGTTGTGATATTGAGTACGGTACCGATAATAGTGGTGATAGTGCAACCACACGAACTCTTGGAGCGTGTGGCGTGGTAGTCAACTGAGCTGTTTAGTAGAGTTGTTGTGCCCCCTGAGTCCAAATTAGGGCTATAGGCCAGCCAGTCGTACTACAGACACGGTATATATGATATAATATTTTGATCTAACCTAGTCAGCCAACCGTGGTTATATTCAGCCTTTGGGCCGCACAACCCTGACCATAGGAGGAAGCATGGCATGGAAAAGAAATCCTCAGGGTAGCCATGAGTTATAGACGTGATATTGGTACTAGATACTGAGGATACTCATGTGCTGGATAGTGAAATGGAAATGAAAATGGAAAGTGAAAAATGATAAAGATGGACTGAAATGAGAAATGAAAGAAATAATAGAAAATGAGAAATAGAGAATGATGAAATTGAGAAATGAATTTGTGTGAGTTAATAACATAAATAATTAAGGCGAAGTAAAACTCTCCGCCTAAGGGCTTAATGAGTAAGGTGAGTACCCTAATGGGTATCAATTGTAGCCGAACCCGAGTTAATCGGGCAAGGTTACAAACGATATCAGAGTAGAGGGGAGCTGTATGTATGGGCATGCAATCTCCCCTATCCTCAAAAACTTCATTGGTAAATATGGGTTGTATATGAATGAACTTGAGAAATGGTTTTAAAGATTATTAAAGCTTGTGTTTTATATCTATATGATTATGAGCATATATATATATCAATGTATTTTCTCAGATGAATTGATGATTTGAAAAGTAAAATGTGTTATAACTGAACTCATATTGTCACACACTGTAAAAAATTTATTCCATCTTACTGAGATGTGTCTCACCCAAATTATCTAAACTTTTTAGGGAATAGAGACAGACCAACTGATAGAGTTTCGAGATAGTAGGGAGCTGGGACCCTGATATATAGGGTGAGTTTTTGGACTAGGGAGGTGTGATTTCACTAAGGTTGTATTGCTTTTGGGTATGAGATAAAAATGTATGTATATGGATATTGATACTCTAGGTATTGTATTATGGATGGTATGTACGTTATGTCTTCCACTGTTAGGTTAATATAAATAAAATACCTATTTACCCGGTACACAATGTGGGTCAGGTTATGTGAGTGGTATCAGAATTGCTGACATGGCCAATGTGATGTTTGATATGTATGATTTAATCATTATTAATGATTTTAAAAAATGGTATGAAAGATTAGGGTGTCATAGTTTGGTATCAGAGCCTAGGTTGCTAGGTTCTGCAGACCTTAATAAACAGCGGAATACAATACTAGAGTATAAGAATGAATTTTGAGGAAAATAGGAGACGGGTAGATTGGAAAAAGAGTTAGTTATTGTTAGAGGATGAGATGAGAATTTAGGGTTCTATCTTGCGGCCTAGAGATAGGAGTACCGAGGTTGTTTCTGTGTTTTTCCTGGGGTGACGATTTCAAGAAAACCATGGATACTATCGCTGGGTTTTGTTTCTTAGTGGTAGGACTGAATCTTAAATGGGGATTGAGGATGTGGAGATAAATGGTCGTAAAAGATTAATTTATGAGTTATAGCAGTGTATTAGTTATGTGATAGTTATTGTATGCTGAGACTAGTTGTTCACTTTGCAGGATGGATTCAGGGAACAGTAACACGAGTGTGGGAGGGGATAGAGCAAGACCTTTCAGTATGGGTGGCGAAGACCCTGACATAGTATTGCTTAGCGTCACCTAGCAGGTGATGGCTAGGAACTCGGGGGAGTGAAGCTACACAATCGAGCAGTTCACGCATATGCGGCTCCCATCATTTGCTGGAGGAGTGGACCTACTAGTAGCAGAGAACTAGGTCTAGGACATATTGGCAGTCTTCTCGTGTACAGACGAGCAGAGGGTGTTATTTGCCACATTTAAATTGACTAAGGAAGCAAAGAACTGGTGGAGGCAGATGAGATTATTGGAGAAGCAGAGGCCTGACCCTGTGGCGATGACGTGGAGCCGCTTCAGGGAGATCTTCTTCAAACGGTACTTCCCCGCTACTGTCAAAAGTGCAAAGGTATCAAAGTTTCTTCATCCGAAATAGGGGCCTATGATGATGCAGCACTATGCAACTAGATTCATTGAGTTGTCCCAATTTGCCCCATATCTGGTTCCAGATGAGGAGAGGAAGGCGAGAAAGTTTGAGGAGTTCCAGATACAGAACTTATATGAGCAGGTGGTAGGCTTCTGGGCTCAGACCTTCTCAGAGATAGTTGACAGAGTTGCGGTGATTGAGAGTGGCTTACAAAGAGGTGCTGCAGCACAGAGCCAGGGAAAGAGGCCCATGTGTTTAGAGTTTCAGGCAAGGTCCAATCGAGGGTCATGGAAGAGACATGATAGTAGAGGGGGACGACGATAAGGAGGAGGAGAACAAGCAGTATAGGGTAGACAGATGCCCACTTCTTGCCCCATATGTTTTAGGAGACACCCAGGAAGTGCCCGGTGAGGGAGGTTGTCTGTTATTGGTGCCATCAACCTAGACATATGGCGAGAAACTACTAGGCACTGTCAACGATAGTGGTTGCTCCTCGACTATATAGAGGAGGCTATCAGGCACCTCGAGGCAGACAATAGAGGAATACTGCTCCGACATGAGTTTATGCACTGATGTCGAGAGATGCTGAGGTGGCAGAATATGTGGTGATAGGTACTGTTTCAATACTGTCATTTAAAGCTACCATTTTGTTTGATTCCGGGGCAACTCATTCTTTTATCACTCGAGAATATGTTAAGTTATGTGGGTTTGAACCTCAGCAGTTAGATGTTAACTTGTCTGTTGCTACACCGACTAGGGCTGTAGGGATATGTAGAAAGGTACTTAGGGACTGTCCAGTAGGTATTCAAGGAAAGTCTTTGTCAGCTAATCTAGTGGTTTTAGAGATGTATGGGTTAGAGGTAATCTTGGGGATGGACTGGCTAGCTGCCCACTATGCTAGCATTGACTGCCATTAGAGAGAGGTAGTGTTCAGACCTCCAAAGGGACAGGAGTACAGATTTGTGGGATTATGTGTGCGCACCTACCTTAGTTACCATCTGCCAAGCCAGGAGATTGTTGTTAGGAGGTTATAGGGGATTTGTGGCCTATGTAAAGCAGTATCAGAAAGGGAGTTAAGGGTAGAGGATATCCCAATAGTGAGGGATTTTCCTAACATTTTCCCCGAGGATTTGTCGGGACTACCTCCTAATCGTGAGTAGAGTTTACTATTGATTTGATTCCGGGGACAGGATTGATTTTAAAGGCGTCGTATATAATGACACTGATAGAGCAGAAAGAATTGAAGGAACAGTTGCGGGAATTGTTAGATAAGGTATTTATTCGGCCCAGTGTGTCGCCTTGGGAAGCTCCGATTTTATTTGTGAAGAAGAAGGATGAGTCGATGAGGATGTGCATTGACTATAGGGAAATAAATAAAGTAACTATCAAGAATAGATATCTGCTTCCTCGTATCGATGATTTGTTTGATCGGTTACAGGGGACACAGATATTCTCAAAGATAGACTTACGCTCTAGGTACTATAGACACCCTAATTTTAACCAGGCCACCCCAAGCAAACCTTGAAAAACAAGACTTAGCTTTGAGATCTAATGAACCCGGAGTTTTAAAATTGAGACCCTGAGTACCCGTGATTTTCAAAAGGAAGTCGAGCCCTGTTAATCTCCTTCAGATAGCCTCAATGGAGTCCCTATAGTTCCTGCAATCATTATTGGCTAGGCTTTATTGTCCCTCAATTTCAGAGTCAAATTCTAAGGTGGATTGTACTTTCAAAAATCCAAAATTAGTTCAAGGTACTCATATTAATCAAATGTGATCCTTTAATTTTAGAATTATTGTTCTCCATGATAGGTCTAGGTCTTATTCTCCAAGTTTTCAATTTTAATCTCAAAGTCCAAAAAGAATTATTAGTTTAGAATTCATTTTTCTTTATAATAAGTCTAGGATTTCAACTTCAAAATTCAAAAAGATCAGTTTAGAGTCTTCATGGTGGATCGAGTATGAACCTTTAATTCCAAAATCATTGTTCTCTATAATAAAATGGGTCTAGTCCTCTAAGATTTAATTTCAAAGCCCAAAGATTTGGTTTTAGTTAATCGAGTCTTTTAAAGTTCCCATGAGTCCGAGAATTTTCAAACTTTGAATCGAACTTTCAAAATCTTAGACCGTTTGAAGATTGGGTTTTAATTTCAAAATCAATTTGTGTTTAGGTATATCCCAATGAGTGTGTTTGTTTGGTCGAAATTGGTCAACTAATTTGGTCAAAATGGGTCAATTTGTTTGGTCAAAATTGGTCAACGCTGGGATTTGTGACTTAAGAGGGTGTATATCAGTTATTCAGCACAGAGAGCACGTGTGTGCACATGCGCACATAAGGATTTAAGCATACCAAAGGGAAGTCGTAGGAGCATGCAAGTTAAAATAAAGTATTAAAATACAAAAGAGTGTACAAAGGAATGTTGTGAGACAATTTACTTAAGGGCACATACATTAGCATACAAAATGCAGAAAAATAAAAACAAATAAAAAATACAAAATGCAAAAAGCAAAAAGCGGATGCTGAATCCTCCACTCCTGGGCTGCCACCTGGAAGCACCCAAAAACCCACAAGTCCCAAATGGCCAGCTAGAAGCACCCAAAAGCCCGCCACTCCTATAATGCCACTTGGATCTCCTGAACCACCTGCGCACAAAAAGGAATTAGTTGGTTAGAAGGAACGGAAATGGAAATTCACATGTGCAAGAAGGAGAGGACACCTGGAAAGCAATATTCCCTCTCTGACAGTTCGTTTTGGGGAAATTGGCCCCAAAGGCCACCCCTGATTCCCTATAAATAGAGAGTCCCAGCACTGTAGCAAGAAACTGAGGGGAGAGCACAATAATACTTTGTCAAAATAGAGAGAAAAAAAATAGAGAAATTAGGAAGGCAACAGAGAGCATAAGAATACTCTGTGAGAATTGAGAGAGGGAGAAAGCAACAATACCCTGTCAAAATTGAAGGGAATTTCTAAAAGCAAGATACTGCATTAATTAGGGAGGAAAGAATTAGAGCGGAGGAGTTAGAAGAGAGACCAGAGTAAAGAAGCAGATTACATAAAAGCTCAGAGCACCATAATATACATCCAGACGCCCAAACTCACACCAAGGAAGGAGAAGAAGACTGGTGGAGAGGAGGGAGAAGGTAAAATCCTAAAATTGTACTATATGCATTGTGTGTCACACCTTGAACCTTCGGATGGGTCCCAGGTGTGAATATAGTAACCTAACCTGTCTCTGTATCATTTAAAACATACATGATACTACATTGAATGAGGGTCCGACCTTGTGGGGTGCATGTACACCCTATACACATTCACATACATATACATACACATCAAATACGCAGCAAAAATATTCTTTCTAATACATACATCATACCATACTAGAGTCTATACACAAATAGAATTTACGTTCCCAAAATACAGTACGTACTCCAGGTATCTACAAAACCCAACAATGACAATCTGGTTACAAAACTTGTACTTACATAGGTACTAAACGCAGCTAACCGACAACCATGCTCCCGAACGCTAGGATGCTAGTTTCGGCTACTCGAAGGACCTGAAAAACATTTTTATATTCGGGGTGAGACACCTCTTAGTAAGGAAGAAAACATGTTATATCAGTGTGTGGCATACAAGTGTTATTTTGACATAAAACATAACACAATATAGTTACAGTATTTTCACAATCCAGCTCTAGTACATACGATACCAAATATATGGTCAGTGTCCTCACACTCAAGCACACGATACCTTGCAATAACTAAAGCCTCACAGCGATATCATTGCTAGTACGGTGTCCACTCACACCCATTGGTGGCCAGCTAGAACAAACAGGTGATATTTCACACCCTTGGATACAGAACCGGACACTCTCGCCCACGATAGTTAGCCGAGACATGGCGGCAGCGTATAGTAATTAGCAGCCCCTAGCTGCTTTACAAAACCTGGAACAATTTTGGAACTTATATTCCTATACACATCAACGTACGATAATTAGTTGCCCCTAACTGTTTTACAAAACTTGGAACATTTTACATACAACAGTTCATTCCACACTTATTTGAGCATACACAAATCATATCGTTTTTAGTTCGAGAAATAAAGTTTAATACAAATACAGGTATGGTCATCCCATTACTACCATTTTATACAATATATGATTTTCCAACTGAAATAGAGATGATACCCGAAACCCCATATTTTCCAAAAAACTGTAACCCAAAAAATTCCGCAATTTCACATGATAGATTTTCCCAAATAAGTAGCCAAAACATACATACGATCGTAAACAACAGGTTTACCTATCCCAATTTCAAAAATAACTAATATAAACAGAATCCCCTTACCTTTCCCCAAAAACCAAAACACGAACTCTATGACTCCAAAACTACGAACCGAGTTCCCAAAATCTAAACATACAAGAACTATACTTCCTTATAATTCTTACTTCTACATATATAATAAAACGAAAACGAAAATTTTGGGTCGAAACCCAAAAGTTCTCGAAACAAATTTTTGATCTGCTATAAGCGTAGAGATTCCCCTTCTAATCCACGTGGTAACGTTTGATCGTTGATTACGACAACTGACTGCCTGAAATCCTAGATAGAAAGAGAGAGAGAGAGAGAGAGAGGTTTATGGTTTCTTAACCATTAAACAAGTGAAAAAGATATTTATAAACAAAGTTACCCGACCATACTCATCAACAAGACGACGTCCTCGTCGATGAGCGCAGAAGGAAGTTCATTGACGCCAAGGGGGCCTCGTCGACGAGCCTGAGATTTCATGATTTCCCAAAATCTCTCGACATCTCCTCGTCGACAAGCTACTGAATCTCGTCACTGAGCTAAACAAAAGGCTTCGTTGATGAGCAAAGAAGCCTCGTCAACGAGCCCTGCAGATTTTTGCCTTTTAAACTTTCCTTCTTTTTTCCTCATTTATTTAATACACTTATCTCACGTCGAGTTCTTACAACCTCCCCTCCTTACAAAAATTTCGTCCTCAAAATTTGTAATCTCTCATTTACCAACTCATCTACATATCCAAATGCATACCCAACTCTAGAAAGAGCCAGCGACCACTCACATAGCAACCCTGTAAGGACCCGAACCTGAGTGGGTTGTTACATATAAATTTTTCAGCAGATGCAAATAAATCTAAATTATTTTTATTACGAGAGCACTAATTAGCTTTGTTACAAATATATGTCTCAATCATTAAAATACAAAATTCTAAAATTCTAAAATACACAAACATATTTTAAATTGTATTATGCTAAATTTTAATTCTACTATACTATTTCTACTCCCACCCATGCACTTGCTACTTCAGATTTCTGGTATGCTTCTCAAAATGATTTGAAATGTAAAATAATGATTGGGGTAAGACGACGCTCAGTAAGTAAATAAGATTATTATTAGTGTGTAGCCAAAATGAGCTTTCATAATTTTGTAAAATAATATTTAATATTATAACTTCAAAAAATGCTTTTAAAATAAATGTAAATTTAAATTTTCTGCATAAAAACTTTTGCCATCAATTACAATAGTAAAATTTTATAACCATATACTATAACTATTAAACTAAACTTTTTAACTTTTAAAACTATAACTATAATAGTCAATCATGTATGTATATATATATATATATATATATATATATAGATATATACTTTTCTGTATTAAATCATTAATTAGGCACAAAAATGCCCCTATATACATAAACATATACTTTTCCTTC
The DNA here is from genome assembly GCF_029873635.1 of Malania oleifera. Classification (NCBI taxonomy): domain Eukaryota; kingdom Viridiplantae; phylum Streptophyta; class Magnoliopsida; order Santalales; family Ximeniaceae; genus Malania; species Malania oleifera. Next base: position 3,990,322 of record NC_080419.1, read on the forward strand.
AATTCATCAATAGCTCTGTATACGTAATTAAATATGTATATACACGTACTGTAAAAACCACTCTTAGGCCTGTTAATCGTAAGTCATGTTTACCCCAATGACTCGGTTGTGCGGTCCGACGACTGAGCTTAACTAGCTGGCTGGCCAAACTAAATCAACATATATCATCATTAAGTGAGATTTTCCCTATTAAACCTTGGTCCGACCCAGGTGTGCACTTAGGAGAAATTTACTACCATATAAATTCACTTTGTAAACAGTGTGGGTGCACTCTGATCTATTTAAATTTTAAGTTGTGATACCGAGCATCTGTAACTTTGAACTTTCTTTGCCATAAGGGGTTTTAAAAATATTTTTATTATATAATTTGTACAATTAAAATAAAATTATGAAGATATCATTTTTACTCATATTTTCGTGAAATATGCAATGTAAAAGAAATCAACTTATTTAATCTTTACTCATATTTTTGTGAAATATGAAACGTATAAATAAACTCATTCCACACAATTTTCGTATTAAAAATATTTTCTTGAACAGAAATTAATGATGTAAAATACCTGAGGGGTTTAGAACGTTTCTTAACTCAAAAATAAATGCAAGTATATTAAAAATAAAACTAGTATAATTAAATATGAGTAAAAATAAACTCAATAGAATTTTATGAAACTAACTAACATAGTCAAAATTGACTTACAAATAAACTCAGGTATGAATTTTAAATAAAAATCTAACATAATCAAATTTACTTACAAATGAATTCGGGTATAAATTTTAATAAAAAAAACTAACATAATCAAATTTACTTACCTCTTACTTAACCTTGTGCTACGACCATAATGAATATCTCTAAAAATGAGATCAGAAAGAGTGGGTGAGTGAGAATTTTAAACAAAAATTTTCCTTCCACCACTAGTTCTTTCACTCACTAATCATTTTCTTCCTTTAAAAATTTTTTGTGAAAAATGAAGGTTGAGAGCTTCCTATTTATAGGAAAATTTTGAGAAAGAAAATAGAATTTGTAAAAGTGTAAGGAGAGGGGTGAAATTTATAAATTTTTAAAATTAAGAAATAGGCATGGGATGGATTAGGCATGGGTTAGGGATGGAGGCTATGTGGGAGTGCTTGCCCCCACTCCCATTTAAATAATTTTTAATTATTTATTTATTTATTTTAATTTTTTTAAATCATTACTATTATTATTATCATTGTTAATATTTTTAAGTCATGTTTTAGTATATATTTTTTTAAAGAACTAAATTCGAATTTTTAAAACTTATGTGGGCCCCCCATGGTCTTGTGGGTCCCACACAACTTCGAGACCTAAGTGGGTCTTACGTAACTCCAATAGTCCTCACACGATTTTATGAGCCCTGCATAGTTTCGGGACTCATGTAGACCCCACACGACTTCGCAACTCATGTGGGCCCCACATGGTTTTGCGAGCCTCACACAACTTCGAGACTCAAGTGGGTCCTACGTAATTCCAACAGTTCTCATACGGTTTTATGAGTCCTACATAGCTTTAAGACTCATGTGGATCCATGTGGGCCCCACACAGTCTTGTGGGCCCCTCATAGGATACCTATATTATTATTAATATTTTATCATATGTTTCTACAAATTATGTCTATCAAAACATTATTTTATGTATATGTACTTATTTACGTATACAAACAGTGTTTATCCTATTTATCCTATGAAATCTCATTTTGACCAGGTCGACCTCTAGGGAGCGATTGAGCCGTAATGATCTCTGAGCATTCGCTAAGACAAGGTATTTTTTAGGCATCAAACATAAAATCAAGGATCCTATATAAAGCACTTCTATATTGATATTAACTCAATGACCTTTATTATTATTATTATTATTATTATTATTATTATTATTATTATTATTATTATTATTATTATTATTATTATTATTATTATGCTTTAATCGAATATATATTTTTGGGTCATCACATTCTCCGCTCCTTATAAAAATTTCATCCTCGAAATTTGCTAATTTAAAATGAGTACTGTATAATTGGCTACGCTATTTGAAAGAGTAAATTGATGAACGATTTGACTGAATCTTAGAATAGATCGAGCGCCAATTTGGCGAAATATTTTATTTTAGGAATTGAAGTGTGAATCGTCAGTATAATAGGGGTTGAAATGGAAAAGAAATTCAGAAGAAATAAAAAATGATAGTTATACACACACACACACACACACATATATTATACATATCCTATAAATTATATATATACATATATATATATATATATATAATGAAACGAAATTTGGCCTTTAGAGCTTTAAATCAACGTCAACATCTATCGAAGTGCTAACGGTGTCACTGCTAACTGCCTGGGTTCTTTCTTGGCGGAGTTGACCTCTTGTAATGTCGCCAGCTTAGGTCAGAAAAAAAGAGAGAATGCCCATTTGTTTAGCGAGGGAGGAAGAGATGCCCTCTTCCCCCTATGGCCTTTGGTGGGGATGATCATAACGAGTCATCGGTGGCCCGTACATGAGTCTTAACGCGTATTGGATCTCTTTGCAATGGTGGAGTAGGCCAGCATTATTCAAAACCCTTAGTGTGATGACTGCAATACTTCCATTGTAATGGGTATGACTCATTGGTGTGATGTTAGTTGTGAGTTTCATAGACGGAATATTGAGGGTACAAGTGGTTGGAAAAATGGCAGGGGCACTACTCGGGGCGATAGTGGCGAAGGAGGTAAGATGGATAATTAGTAGGGCAGTAGTTGAGTAGTGGCTTCTTCAACTGATCCTCGCCTACGCCTACGATTCTCAAACCAAAAGCGTACATTTCTTGACTCGATTGGACCATATCGTTGGAGTCATGCTGCAAGCAAGATAGCCTGCTCCACAAAAGGGAGTTCCCCTTGATTGTTGTGGAAGGCCTCCTCTAAAATCTCCACCTACGCCTTACTGGGTTTTCATCTTTGGATCGACGATCTAGTGTTGCTCTCAGCAACTTGGGAAGTTGAGTGATTTGGCAACATTTTCGAGTAATGAGACAACTAAGAGACAAGTTGGGAAAAGCTAATCTCTGCAAACCAAAATGTGATTGTTCAAGATGACAGAAAGCTGTGATGCTTAGAGTTCAAGGAGGGTAGACCCTTTTTATAGGGGAATGGCCGCTTGTTGTGGAAATCGAGAGAGAGTGACGTGTGCCACGAGAATCGAGAGAGAGTGACGTGTGTTGACCTTATAAGTCACGCCCTGGTTTTGATAATGACAAATACTCTTGTATTTAATAAATATCTAGTTCATGTACAGGTTCATATTAGTATATCATCAATGGCACGTGAAAGCTCAAAAGCTTGAAGACAAATTCTTGATCTTAATTGTAATAATCTTAGTGAAATTTGTCTGTAATAGTAATTAAGGTATTCGGTTTGTAATAAGCACACACATCACATGCATAATTTATTTTGTAAGCTCAAACCAGACCATAAATGAGAAAGAACCATAGAAAGACCTTAGGGTGATCGACCGACACCGAACTTTTTCAGTGTCTTCAAAATTGGACCCCAAATGCCTCTAGGACACTCACACTTTCACATATACGTGGTAGGCACTTACATAGGGCTTTATTGTATCAATATGGGACTGAAATGCACACTTGGTGCACTTTCGATCGACCGGCCAAAGTAGTTCACTTTGGCCTGGTCGACCGAACCGGCCATAGGTCAACAGTTTGACCAAGGCCCGGTCGACCGAGCCCTTACAGTTCATTTGACCCCGGTCTACCGAACCACCTGGAAGTTAACATTTTGACCTCCCGGTCGACCGACCAACTTTGTACTCCAACAACCTGGTCGACCAAAGGGTCTCGGGAAAATTCTCAGCGGTCTGGTCGACCGAATCACACGGTTCAAAAAGGCCCGGTCGACCGAACCTCAAAAAATTTAGAAAATCACCTTGCCTCAGTCGACCGACCACTCAGTTCAAAATACCCTCGGTCGACCGAGCTACTTGAGTCCCGATCGACCTAACCATTTCTGGTCGACCAGACCTCTTGGGTTGCTCCTATTTTTTTACCGCGGTTAAATAATTTTAAACTGGGTTAAATTGATTTAAATATCATTAATCTATTCTAATAATCCCTAATAGGTCCCCAACGGTCAAATTTTCAAGATGTCTATATATACTTTTTCATTTGGTGGATTAAGCATCGATTAGCAAAAAGGATTAAGAAAATCTCTCTTAAGCAAAAACAATTTCCTTTGATTCCCATTTGCTCATACCTTTCCTAAAAACTCTAGCTTACTTCTTCAAGTTCAAAATCATTTGTAAGTGTTTTGAGTGTATAGTCTAATAGGTTTTGCTCTCATTGTTTAAAGTGTTTGAATCGATCTTTCTCCCGAGAGCATAACCTAAGTTTTCTTAGGAGGCTTTGCTAATAAGCCTACTCTAAGAAGACTTGTGGTAAACTTCTGAGTGTTGCACTATCATTGCAATATCTTTGGAAGTTTGTATTTGTTATGATTTGCAAAAACATATTTCAAGCTTACTCAAATATCTTGTGGAATTTATTGAACTATTTGTGGAAAGATATTTGTGCTTGTTACACTAATCTTTATGGTAATATTTATACAAGTATATATATCATTTGCCGAAAATAAAGATTATTTATTTTGCAATCCAAGCATATACACATTCGTATGATTGAGATATTCTCTGATTAATATTCTTGATCCTTGTTTGGTGTTATGTGTAAACATATTTGATTGAATATTTTGAGGTACACAGATTATTATTGATACTCTCACGTACTTACTACACTGATAGAAAATATAGTTGAGAGTTGAAATATTTAGACCACACAGAGCTTACATTATTAAATCATCTGTGGTGTTTATGTTTGTGCGCATTTGTGGTATAAATATGCTTTACGTGAAAGCACTCTTGTATTGTACCTTTGATTGTATATCTGAGAGATTCCAGGCGTGGCCTGAGGGGGCGGTAATCCAGCCTGGTAAGGATTGGTGTAAAGGTTGAGTTCAGCCCTGTGGTAATTTGACCTGGTTTGTATAGGTGTCGCTCCTCCCGTTTAAGTGAGCAAGTTATTGTGATAATCCTTGTGCTGGTTAGCCAAGGCGGGGATATAGGCAGTTGGCCGAATCTCGATAACATATCTTCGTGTCATCCTCTCCTTACTGCTTTCTAGTGCTTGCATGACTGTTTAAACTGCTTTATTTAATTTTTGGTATATTTACATTATTTGCACTAGATTGACCCTAGGCTTGTGAACATACTGCTGTTAGGAGGAATACCTAAGAGATAAATTTTAAAAATACCAATTCACCCCCCCTCTTGGGATCACTGTAAAGCTAACAACGTGTGTCATGGATATCGAGCGATGCGTTTTGCATAAATCGAGGGAGAGCGACTTGTGCAGCGAGAATCAAGAGAGAGCGACGTGTGTCACGAATATCGAGCATGCGTTTTGCACAAATTGAGGGAGAGCGACGTGTGTCACGAATATCGAGCATACGTTTTGCACAAATCGAGGGAGAGCGACGTGTGTCATGAGAATCAAGAGAGAGCGATGCGTATCATGGATATCAAGCGACGCATTTTGCAAAAATCGAGGGAAAACGATGTGTGTCATGAAAATCGAGAGAGAGCGACGCGTGTCTCGAGTGATGCATTTTTCAAAAATCGAGGGAGAGCGATATGTGTTGCGGAAATAGAGAGAGTGACGCGTGCTGCGAAAATCGAGAGAGTGACGCGTGCTGCGGAAATCGAGCCAGCGATGCGTATTGAAAAATTTGCGGACTCAATGCTCTGTTCATGTTTCTACATCTTTATTAATGTTTTAACTATAATTAATTTCGTCGATCCTTAGGTCACCACTTAGGTAGGTGGCTTAGTGATAAGGAACCGGTTGTGCATCCATGTGATCGCGAGTTTGAATTCCCACTATACCCAAGTGGTCTCATGTCCTGACTTTGCTTCGGGGGAAAGTGAGCTATAGCCGATGATTTCTACCCATTAGGCTTTTTTTTTTTTTTTACTACGAGAGTACCCCTTTTATATATATATATATATATATATATATATATATATATATATACACACACACATATATATTCCAATATTATTAGTATTATTTTATTATTATTATTATTATTACTATATTAGATAAAATATATATTGGGTATGTTTGACTGATCAATGATTTGATATTAGTTAGTTATTTGAAGAAGATTAGTTAATTTTTTATATTGCTTTCATTAATGGAATTTTTTTTTTATAATATAGTAAAATTTAAGTTGTATTTACTTTTATTAATTTATACAAAATAAAAATTAAAGATTTCATCAAAATTTTTACTCATAAATCAAACTTGGATACTTGATGGGAATTGAATATGCAATGTCTATATATATTTCTATTTAACTTGCACATGCTAAGGGAAGTTTTTTTTGAATTTAAATATAATATAGTAACATTTAAATTATATTTAATTCCTTATAAACTAATACAAAATTAAAATTAAAGATTTCGTCAAAATATATATTCTTAAATTAAGCTTGAATGTTTTGATGATAACTGAATATGCAATGTAAAAATATAGACATTCATATCTAATTTACACATGCAAAGGAATTTTGGGTAAATCCAGATTTCAGAATAAACCGTTTGTTCATATCTATTTGTATGTGTAGCACTTCCAAACCCAGTAAGGTCTAATGTGCTACTTCTTATATTTTTAGTGAAAATAATAATAGCGAATATAAATAAATCTTGGACATTATTATATTATTCTATTTATATATATATAATTTAAATTATTAATGCGTCTAATCTAGTAATTAATTATGAGTCATCAATATGGGTACGTGTTCCTACAAACATAAATAATATATTTAAATTAATTAATGTGTTTTCAATAATACTACCATTTTTCTTAAACAATATATGATTGTTACTTGTCTTTAGGAGCCTTCACGTTAATCTCATTTCCTCCAATGTTACTATCTTTAGGATCCATTCTTAAACAATGATCAAATGTTATTTTAAAATCATTAATCTATTATTAATGTATAATAATATAACAAACTAAAAGAAATATTCTAAACTACCTAATCCTACCCAAATCATGTTTTATGTCTAAGCTCTGGTAAAATCTATATGCTAGATTATGCAGAACCTATATCCATATTCTCTGATATTAATTGGGAAGACCCGAACTCGAGTGGGTTCTTACATATAAATTTTTCAGTGGATGCAAATAAATCTAAATTATTTTTATTACCAGAGCACTAATTAGCTTTGTTACAAATATATGTCTCAATTATTAAAATATAAAATTCTAAAATTCTAAAATACACAAACGTATTCTAAATTGTATTATACTAAATTTTTATTCTACTATACTATTTCTACTCCCGTCTATGCACTTGCTACTCTAGATTTCTGGTACGCTTCTCAAAATGATTTAAAATGTAAAATAATGATTGAGGTGAGACGACGCTCAGCAAGTAAATAAGATTATTATTAGTATGTGGCTAAAATAAGTTTTCATAATTTTGTAAAATAATATTTAATACTATAACTTCAAAAAATGCTTTTAAAATAAATGTAAATTTAAAAATTTTTGCATAAAAACTTTTGCCATCAACTACAACAGTAAAATTTTATAACCATTTAAACTGAACTTTTTAACTTTTAAAACTATAAATATAATAGTCAATCATGTATATATATATAGATATATACTTTTCCGTATTAAATCATTAATTAGGCACAAAAATGCCCCTATTCACATAAACATATACTTTTCCTTCAATTCATCGATAACTTTGTATACGTAATTAAATATGTATAAACATGTACTGTAAAAACCACCCTTAGTCTTGTTAATCGTAAGTCATGTTTACCCCTATGACTGGGATGTGCGGTTCGAAAACTGGACTTAACTGACTGGCCGGTCAAACTAAATCAATGTACATCATCATTAAGTGAAATTTTCCCTACTAAACCCTGGTCCGACCCAGGTGTACACTCAGGAGAAATCCACTATCATATAAAATTACTCTGTAAACAGTGTGGGTGCACTCTGATCCGTTTAAACTTTAAGCTGCGGTACCGAACATCTGTAACTTTGAACTTTCTTTTCTATAAAGGGTTTTAAAAATATTTTTATTATATAATTTGTACAATTAAAATAAAATCATGAAAATCTCATTTTTACTCATATTTTCGTGAAATACGTAACGTAAAAAAAAATCAACTTATGTAATCTTTACTCATATTTTCGTGAAATATGTAATGTATAAATAAACTCATGCCACATAATTTTCATGTTAAAAATATTTTCTTGAGTAGAAATTAATGATGTAAAATACCTGAGGGGTTTATAACGTTTTTTAACTCAAAAATAAATGCAAGTATATTAAAGATAAAACTAGTATAATTAAATATACGTAAAAATAAACTCAAGAGAATTTTATGAAACTAACTAATATAGTCGAAATTTACTTACATATAAACTCGGGTATGAATTTTAAATAAAAATCTAACATAATCAAATTTACTTACAAATGAATTCGGGTATAGATTTTAATAAAAAAAACTAACATAATCAAATTTACTTACCTCTTACTTAACGTTGTGCTACGATCATAACGAATATCTCTAAAAATGAGATCGGAAAGAGTGGGTGAGTGAGAATTTTAACTATAGCAAAAATTCTCCCTCCACCAATAATTTTTTCACTCACTAATTCTTCTCTTCGTTTGAAAATTTTTTGTGAAAAATGAAGGTTGAGAGCTTCCTATTTATAAGAAAATTTTGAGGAAGAAAATAGAATTTGTAAAAGTGTAAGGAGAGGGGTGAAATTATAAATTTTTAAAATTAAAAATGGGCATGGGATGGATTAGGCATGAGTTAGGTATGAGATAAGGATGGAGGCCATGTGGGAGTGTTTGCCACCACTCTCATTTAATTAATTTTTAATTAATTACTTAAGTAATTAATTAATTAATTTTTCTTTTATTTTTTTAAATCATTACTATTATTATTATTATTATTATTATTATTTTTAAGTCATGTTTTAGTATATATTTTTTTAAAAGAACTAAATTTGAATTTTGAAAACTCATGTGGACCCCACACAACTTCGAGACCTAAGTGGGTCCTACGTAACTCCAATAGTCCTTACACGGTTTTATGAGCCCTACATAGTTTCGAAACTCATGTGAACCCCACACGACCTCGCAACTCATGTGGACCCCACACAACTTCGAGACACAAGTGGGTCCTACGTAATTCCAATAGTTCTCATACGGTTTTATGAGTCCTATACAATTTTGGGACTCATGTGGACCCACATGTCTTCGGGACTCATGTGAGTCCCACACAGTCTTATGGGTCCCACATAGGATACCTATATTATTATTAATATTTTATCATGTATTTCTACAAATTATGTCTATCAAAACATTATTTTATGTATATGTACTTATTTACATGTACAAACAGTGTTATCTTGTTTATCCTATAAAATTCCATTTTGACTAGGCCGACCTCTAGGGAGCGACTGAGTTGCAATGGTCTCTGAGCACTCGCTAAGATAAGGTATTTCTTAGGTATCAAACATGAAATTAAGGATCTTACAGAAAGTACTTCTATATTGATATTAACTCAATGACCATTATTATTATTATTATTATTATTATTATTATTATTATTATTGTTATTATTATTATGCTTTAGTCAAATATATATTTTTGGGTCATCACAAACCCCATCCCAAATACATGCATACCCTCACTTATGGCGGAAGAATACCGTGGTTACATACATACTATTTTGGGAGTTCACAATATTATAAAACTCTCATAGAGACCAACCGCACGACATTACAACAATAGCAAAATGTTATATACATACATACCCATACCAATCCTGCTACTAAACTACTAATCAGGACAACTGTGGATGTTTCCGGCATATTTCCATCTCTAACTTCCACGAAGCTTCCTCAACCGTGTGATTCCGCCACAATACCTTTACTAACGGTATCTTCTTAGTACGTAGCTTTTGAACTTTACGAACCAGAATCTGAATGGGTATCTCCTCATACGCCAAAGCATCCCCAATCTCTAAAGATTCGTAACTAATCACATGCGACGGATCCAAAACGTGCCTCCTTAACATGGATATGCGGAACACATCATGGATCCTTGAGAGCGTTGGGGGTAGTGCAATCCTCTAGGCCATTAGATCCACTCGTTCTAGTACCTCGAATGGTCCAATATACCTCGGGCTCAGGTTGCCTTTCTTTTCGAATCTCATCGCCTCTTTCATTGGAGCGATTCTCAAGAATATCTTACCCTCAACCTCGAATTCCAACTCACAACGACGAACATCCGCATAACTCTTGTGCTGACTCTAAGTTGATTTATTCCTATCCCTGATCAATCTGACCTTCTCAGAAGCCTACTGTACGAGTTTAGGCCCTAATATCTGCCGTTCACCAACCTCATCCCAATACAAAGAAGACAGACACCTCCGACCATACAATGCCTTGAACGGTGCCATCCCAATACTAGCCTAGAAGCTATTGTTATAGGTGAACTCCACCAATGGTAGAAACTAAATCCAACTACCACTGAAGTCTAATACACAAGCTTGTAACATAGCCTCCAAGATCTGTATCATCCTCTCTGACTGTGCAATAGTCTGGGGGTGGAACGCTATACTGAAAGTAAGTTTCATCCCCAGTGCTTCTTGCAAGCTCTTTTAGAATCCAGAAGTGAATCTCGTGTCTCGATCTGAAACAATGGACATTGGTACCCTGTGCATTCTGACTATCTCCTGCACATACTAATTTTCTAACTTGCTCAAATAGTAGCTAACCTTCATCGGTACAAAGTGAGCAGATTTAGTCAACCTATCCACGATTACCTAGATGACATTCTACTCATGTAGTGCTAGTGGTAACTCGATGACAAAGTCCATGGAAATATGCTTCCATTTCCACTCTCGAATACTTAATGGCTGCAACGGCCTCGTCGGTCTCTGATGTTCAGCCTTTACCCATTGACACATCAAACATTACTCCAAAAACCGAGCAATCTCCCTTTTCATGTCACTCCACTAGAAGGACTCTCACAAATACCTATATATCTTCGTACTACCCGGATGTACCGTATACAAAGAATGATATGCCTCCTCCAGGATCGTCCTCTTTACCCCCTTGTCATTTGAAACACACAGCTTGGTCCCAAACCTCAGCACACCTCCCTCAGAGATGTTAAAATCTGCAGCCAACCCTTGCTGCACTTTCTTTGTAACGACCCAAAGAATAATGGTATTTAAATAATACAGAGGGAGGGAAATGGAAACAGGATCAGAAGGAGGTAGCAGGCTTTATCGATAACATTGCACTTTGAATATAATAATTTGGAAAACTTTACATAAGGCCTCATCGACGAACACAGGGAGTTCATCGACGGGCGCATAAGTAGGCCTCGTCGATGAAGCTATGCCTCATCGACGAGAAGATACCAAGAGGGGGTTTTTAGGCAGTCTGAATTTCATCGACGAGGAGGTAGGGTTCGTCGATGAAATTACTTAAGGACTCGTCGACGAGGTGACATGTCTCATCGACGAATCTGACCCAATAAATAGTGAAAACTCATATTTTTATTAGATTTTCGATGCAAATTACCCTTTCTCTCTCTAAAACGCACCTGTCTCCTTCTCTCTTCGATTCCAGCCCCGTTTCACGTCGGATCAATGATCTGAAACCACCACGATGCTCCTGGCGAAGTTCTTTACAAGTCTGCTGGAGTTGATCGTTGGTGGAGTTGGTTTGGATTTCATCTCAATCTCGAGATAAGACATTTTATTCAGTATTTGTCTTTCCCCCAGTTATAAGAAATACAATACACGAAGAAATACTGATATTTTGTTCTGGGAGATGTGGTTTTCAGGGTGTTGAGTGGAGAACCCTGCAGGTATAGGGCTAGAGTACAGTAGGGACTTTTCAGAGATAAGGTAAGGGAAATATGCTATGCTAAGAATTTTTATAATGTTATCAAAGATTTTACACATACGTACATACCAGCTTATTACCCAGTTTTACAGAATATGAGTTTTAAATACTTGTGTGGCCTAAGTAGATTTTCATGTGATGAAGAACCTATATAATTTTTTACAGTATATCATACTATACTGATTACATAGATATAGACAGTATATTACAGTTTTACTCAGATCAGTATGTTATAGTTTTATACATATCAGTATATCACAGATTTTTATCCTGAATAGTATATTACAGATTTATTCAGAACAGTATATACACAGCATTTATAGTATGCCATGTTTCCTATTACCATTACATACAGAGTATATAGACAGAGTATACAGATAGATATACAGAGATAGCATCAAGATGCTACAGATACAACATACTGAGATTACAGTAATTACAGTACAAACTCGAGGACATTCGGGTAGTCAGTGAATTCCCGAATGTGTTTCCAAATGATTTACCCTGTTTATCTCCAGATCGTGAAGTGGAGTTTGTGATAGAGTTGCTGCCTGGTAAGGCACCTATCTCTAAAGCTCCATACCGGAAGGCTTCAGTGGAACTTCAAGAGTTGAAGGAGCAGTTACAAGAATTACTGGACAGGGGATTCATTCGACCTAGTGTTTCACCCTGGGGAGCTCCAGTGTTGTTTGTGAAGAAGAAGGACGAATCGATGTGGATGTGCATTGACTATCGTGAGATTAATAAGGTGACTATGAAGAATCGTTATCCTTTACCTCGTATAGATGATATTTTTTACCAGTTGCAGGGGACACGGGTCTTTTTGAAGATCGACATGCGGTCAGGATATCATCAGGTGAGGGTTAGAGCGAAGGATGTAGCGAAGACTGCTTTCCGAACCAGATATGGCCACTATGAGTTCTTGGTCATGCCATTTGGGTTGACGAATGCTCCGGCGGTGTTCATGGACTTGATGAACAGGGTTTTCCATGAGTACCTAGATCAGTTCGTAGTGGTATTCATTGATGACATTCTCGTATACTCGAGGAGTACGGAAGAGCACGTAGAACATTTGAGGTTAGTGTTACAGATTCTGCGGGAGAAGAAACTGTATGCTAAATTGAAGAAGTGTGAATTCTGGTTGAGTCAGATTGCGTTCTTAGGCCATGTAGTTATTGGGGATGGTATCTCAGTTGATCCTAGAAAGATTGAAGCTGTGGTTGACTGGGTAAGGTCGAAGAATGTGCAGGAGGTTCGGAGTTTTTTGGGACAAACGGGTTACTATCGTCGGTTCGTAAAGGGTTTCTCTAAACTGTCTGGACCTTTGTCACAATTAACCAGGAAGGGAGTTCAGTTTGGGTGGACTAGTAATTACAAGCAGTGCTTTCAGGAGTTGAAGCACCGGTTGGTTACTACTTCAGTGTTGACCATTCCTTCGGGGGATGGTGGATTTGTGATTTATAGTGACGCGTCTCTAAAGGGCCTGGGATGTGTGCTTATGCAGCAGGGTAAGGTAGTAGCGTATGCTTCTCGACAACTAAAAGAATATGAGAAAAACTACCCTACACACGATTTGGAGTTGGCTGCTGTTGTGTATGCACTGAAGATCTAGCGACATTATCTGTACGGGGTGCAATGTGAGATTTTCATAGACCATAAGAGCCTCAGGTATTTCTTCACACAAAAGGAGTTGAACATGAGGTAGAGGCGATGGCTAGAGTTGATTAAGGACTACGATTGCATGATCAGTTATCACCCGGGGAAGGCTAATGTGGTAGCTGATGCGTTGAGTCAGAAGTCAAAGCCTACGACTGTATCTGCTGTTGTAACTCAGTGTCATATTAGACAGGATTTGGAAAGCTCAGCTATAGAGTTGGTGGTTGGTGATCATCAGGCTTATCTTACTGGTTTGGTGATCCAACCGACCCTATTTGAGCGTATAAAAGCTGTGCAGGCTGGTGATGCAGAGTTAGCAGAGGTTGTGGAAAAGGTACAGCAGGGACTGGCTACAAAGTTTAACATCTCTGAGGGAGGTGTACTGAGTTTTGGGACCAGACTGTGTGTTTCGAACGATGATGAGATCAGAAGGACGATTCTGGAGGAAGCACATCGTTCTATGTATACGGTACATCTTGGTAGTACGAAAATGTATTGAGACCTGCACGAGACCTTTTGGTGGTCTGGTGTGAAAAGGTAGATTGCTCAGTTCGTGGAGCAGTGTCTGACGTGTCAGCAGGTGAAAGCTGAACATCAGAGGCCAGTAGGGCCGTTGCAGCCTTTGCCTATTCCGGTGTGGAAATGAGAGCACATTTCCATGGATTTTGTGACTGGTTTGCCACCAACGCTTTACCGGCAAAATACTATTTGGGTGATCGTGGATAGATTGCTGAAGTCTGCTCATTTCATACCGATGAGAGTTAGCTATCCTTTGAGTAGGTTAGCAGAGTTGTACGTGTAGGAGATTATGAGAATGCACAAAGTACCGGTGTTCATAGTATCGGATCGAGATCTGAGGTTTGCTTCTCGATTCTGAGTGAGCTTGCAGGAGGCATTGGGGACGAAGCTTACTTTTAGTACAACGTTCCACCCCTAGACTGATGGACAGTCGGAGAGGACGATTCAGATATTGGAAGATATGTTGCGAGCGTGTGTGTCGGACTTGGGCGGTAGCTGGATACAGTTTATGCCACTTGTGGAGTTCGCTTATAATAACAGCTTCCAGTCTAGTATCGGGATGGCACCATTCGAGGCTTTGTATGGTCGGAGATGTCAATCTCCTTTGTGTTGGGATGAGGTTGGTGAACGTCAGGTGTTAGGACCTAAAATTGTGCAGCAAGCGTCTGAGAAGGTGGGTTTGATCCGGGAGAGGATTAGATCAGCTTAGAGTCAGTAGAAGAGTTATGCAGATGTTCGCCGCCATGATTTAGAGTTCGAGGTGGGATGTAAGGTATTTCTGCGTATTGCTCCGATGAAAGGGGTGATGAGATTCGGCAGGAAGGGCAAGTTGAGCCCAAGGAATATCAAACCATTCGAGGTACTTGAGCGAGTGGGTCCGGTAGCCTACAAAGTTGCATTACCTCCAGCACTTTCGAGGGTCCACGATGTGTTTCACGTATCCATGTTAAGCAAGTACGTGTTTGATCCTTCGCATGTTATTAGTTATGATGAGTTGGAAATTGGGGATACTTTAGTGTATGAGGAGATACCTATTTAGGTTCTAAACCGTAAAGTTTAGAAGCTTGGTACTAGAGAGATACCGTTAGTGAAGGTATTGTGGCGAAACCACGAGGTTGAGGAAGCTTCTTGGGAACTAGAAACGAAAATACGCCGGAAGTATCCACAGTTGTTTTGAGGGCTTGTACATGATCCTACTGTGGGTTGGGATAGGTGGTTAGTCATCAGGAGTGTGTGTGTATTGTGAACTCCTGAGACCGTTGTATATATAACCACGGTGTTTCTCCGCCATAAGTGAGGGTATGTATGTGTATGTGTATGTGTATGATGGGACTGCGCTGGGATGATCGCCAGTTCGCTCTTGTGTTGTGTTTATGGGTTCGATTGTATGTATAAATCTGGAAATGAGAGATGGCAAATTTTGAGGACAAAATTTTTGCAAGGAGGGGAGATTGTAAGAACCTGAACTGTGATAAATGGGTTTAAATAAAAAGAGAGGGGCAAATTGGGAATTCAGCGGAATTCGTTGACGAAGCCAGATTTTGTCAACGAAGGCCATGCATTTCTCATCAACAAAATTCAGAGATTTGTCGATGAGGAAAAGCCGAGAGGTCTGGGAAATTGGAAATATCAGACTTCGTCGATGAGGCCACCGATTCGTCGACGAAATCAATGAAAGATTTGTCGACAAAGGTACCATTTCGTCGACGAAATTGGGCCGGGTCAAAGGGCTATAAAAAGAAATTTCTATTACTTCTCCACTAAGTAACTTAGAAAAATCTCTCTTTCTCTCTCTCTCTCTCTCTATAAACTCTCCCTACTCTCCTTCTCTCTAGATTTCTTCGCCGATCGTTGGCGGAATCGAAAAACGGAAGTTATCACAAGGATCGTGGAAGGATTTTCTACAACTTCTATGGATCGGAGTCTCGTTTCGGAGGTTTTCAGGTTTTGGCAAAAAATTGAGGTAAGGCTCGGTTTTCATTTCTGATCTGGTAGTTTTGTAGCGGATGGTCTTATGAGTAGTTTCCGTACAATGATTTGTAGGTTTTAGAACTCGGTTTGCTGTTTAGGAGCCTTGGAGTTTGGGTTTTGTAATACGGGGTTAAGGTAAGGGGAACTTTGTTTATATTGGTTCTTTTCGAAATCGGACTCGGTGGAACTGTGGTCCACAGTCCTGTGTGTGTTTTGGCTACTCATTTGGGGGGATCTAATGGAGAAAACTATGGGTTTTTCATTATTACAGTTTTCAAAAAAAGGGGGCGACGGGCTGAATCTCGGGTTTTGTTGAAAACCGAGTATATGTGTGATTTATACTATGATATTGGGATAGTCATGCCTTGACTTTATTTAAATTGTATTTGTTTGGAAAATCATGATTTAGATTACCAAATGAGTGTGGTTTGTTTAGTTATGTGAGCATGCATGTGTGTGTGATATGCGGAATTGCTGATGCGACCGCGATTCCAATGATTCTAGGGACTGAGAGTGACCGGCTCTATATTTGAGCGCGTGTGTTTATCGCCTACCGCGTAGGCAAGAGTGTCCAACTCTATATCTGAGGGCGTGAGCCTATTCCGGCAGATTAGGCCGAAGGGTGTGGATCCACCAGTTAGCGCCGATACGATGCCATGAGAGTCGAGGACTAGCCATGTGCCAATGGCGCCGTGCTTTGCGGGTTAGTTACGGGCCAACGCCAGAATGCCAAACTGGCTTCTTGCCAAAGGGTGTGATGACACCAGGATTGCTGATCATATGTTGTGTGTGCATGTATGCACTGTGTAAATTAGTACTAGATTTGCATTTAACTACGTGTATGTTGCATCATGATAACACTCAAATGCCACACACTGATATAACATGTGTTCTTCCTTACTGAGAGGTGTCTCACCCTTACTGTACGTACATTTTTACAGGTCCTTTGAGTAACCGGAACTAGCGTCCTGGTGTAGGGAGCATAGTGGCCGGTGTACTGCGTTAGCGCTTGGGTAAGTGTTAGGACTGTAGTTTTGTTGGTTGCCATTTTGAGTTGTGTTTGGGCACCCAGTTTGTACGTTTGGATAGAGCTATGTTTGGCTCGTGTATAGACTCTGGTATGGTACTGCATATGTTGATATAGAATGACTTTTTCCGCTGCGTATATGATTGTGGTTGAATGTGTTTAGGGTGCCTGGGAACCCCACGGGGTCGGACCCTCATCCATTGTACTGTATCTGTGATGATTTGTATGATACAGGGACAGGTTAGGTTACATTCTCACCCCTGGGTCCCATTTCGGGGTTCAGGACGTGACAGATAGCGTTATGGTAATTTTGGAAACATGATGAAAACAATAAAAAAGTATATATGTATATATATAGTATCAGATCCCTGAGGAAAGATTACAGACAGATATAGTATAGATATAGAATACAGAGCACAGTACCGTTGCTAGATATAGATAGAGTGCAACCACATATCTCAGATAGTGTGTGGGTACCGTCAACCATGCTTGGAGAGTATGCAGCTCCCCAGTTCGCTAGGTGGAGGGGGCCGGTTTGACGAGGTAGCAGCCAGTCCTAAGCCTAGGAGTGGATGCAGTTTAGCCGGGCTAAGGTAGTGTAGAGTATGATGACTTATCTAGAGGGCCGACCAAATTAAGTCCCCCCTATGGGCCGCACAACCTTGTCATGAGGGGTCAAATCATGACATACAAAGTTCTAGGGATAAAACACAGTTATGTATACGTATACAGTTTTACAGTATATAATGAGTATAGTGTAATATTAACATTATGAAAAGTAGAAAATATAGATGATACAGTTATATTTTAAATTGTGAAAATAAAGATATGCTTTATAGATTTATTATTGTATTATAGTTCAGTTGTTATTTAAACAGTATTCCTAACTTAGTTGCCACACACTAGTAATAGCATATTTCCACTTACTGAACATCGACTCACCCCATGACTTTAATATTTTTCAGGTGAGCCAGCTGAGCGAGTAGATCAGGCTCGCAGATAAAGAGTATATAGATTACCCTGGTTTAGAGGGTAAGTTTGTATAGGGTTTTGTAATTTGGGATAGATATTTTGGAGAGAGATGTATTATATAGTTATGGTTTAGAAATATAGATTCCTAGTATTGTATGATGTGTATGGATGTATGGTTTACGTTTCCGCTGCATAGGTATGATTTTATATTCAGATTTACCCCGGTGCCTTCCGAGGCTCGAGTTTCATAGCAGGGGGTATCAGAACAGTTAATATATATATATAATGATGTAAATTTTGAGGTCTTTACATTCTCTACAACCTCGATTAACTCCACATCATTAGCATGCACGATTTTAATCCTCTCAAATCTCCAAGTTAGCAATGATAGCCTGATGATTACCATCCACTAGCTCCACGCCAAGACTTTCCAGATCATGTCTGATATGATGTTGACCTACTACTGCAGATACTTACGCGTGCTCTGACTTTTGACTCAACGCATTAGCTACCACGTTAGCTTTCCTCGGATGATAGCTAATCATGCAATCATAGTCCTAGATCAGTTCTAACCACCTTCTCTGCCTCATATTAAACTCTTTCGGTGTGAAAAAGTATTTGAGGCTTTTGTGGTCCGTGAAGATCTCACACTATTCACCGTACAAGTAGTGTCTCTAGATCTTCAACACATATACTACTGCTGCCAACTCCAGATCGTGCGTGGGGTAATTCTTCTTGTACTCCTTGAGTTGCCGAGAAGCATAAGCAATTACCTTCCCCTGTTACATCAACACACATCCCAACCCCTTCAGTGATGCATCACTATAAATCACAAAAGCATCATCCCCAAATGGGATGGTTAAAACAAAAGTAGTGACCAGTCGGTGTTTCAACTCCGAGAAACTCTACTCGCAGTCGTCATTCCAATCAAATTTCACACCCTTCCTCGTCAACTGTGTCAAAGGGCCAGATAACTTAGAGAATTCCTCCACGAATTGCCGGTAATACCCAGCTAGTCCTAGGAAACTCCAAACATCCTGAACGCTCTTCGGTTTCACCCAGTCAACCACTACTTCTATGTTACCAGGATCAACTGAGATACCACCCTTTGACACAACATGGCCTAGAAACACGACCTGGCTCAGCCAGAACTCGCATTTCTTCATCTTAGCATACAACTTCTTCTCCTGTAGTACCTGAAGTACCAACCTCAGATGGTTTCCATGCTCTTGCGAACTCCTAAAGTATACCAGAATATCATCAATGAATACCACTACAAACTAATCCAAATATTCATGGAAAACCCTATTCATTAAGTCCATAAATACACCTGGAGCATTAGTCAACCCGAAAGGCATAACCAAAAACTCGTAGTGACCATATATGGTTTGGAAAGTAGTTTTCTCAACATCCTCCATCCTAACTTTCACTTGATGATACCCTAACCGTAGATCGATCTTCGAAAAGACCTGCGTTCCCTACAGCTGGTCAAACAGATCATCTACACGAGGTAACGGGTATCGGGTATCTGTTCTCCATTGTTACCTTGTTGATCTCGCGGCAATCAATGCACATTTGCATTGACTCGTCCTTCTTCCTTACAAACAATACTGGAGCTCCCCAGGGCGAAACACTAGGTCTGATAAAGCCCTTGTCTAGTAGTTCCTGCAACTGCTCCTTCAACTCTCTAAGTTCAATTAGAGCCATCCAGTATAGAGCTTTAGAAATCAGCGCCTTACTTAGTAGCAGATCAATAGCGAACTTCACCTCACGATCAGGAGGTAAATCGGGTAAGTCTTTCTAGAATACATCCAAAAATTCGTTAACCACTCGGATATCTTCAAGTTTCAAATCATCCCTAGGTGGTTCCTTCATACATTATTTTGTTTGCCATTATTATGCTTTTCTCAACTGTTCATGTTTTCATCTTTTACTTTTCATTTCATTTCACTTTACGTGACTCTTTCTCATTTTACATTATTCATATTTCACATTTCATTTCCATTTTTATTTCATTTCATTTCATACCCAGCATCTTTCAGTTGTTTTATCCATCATCTTTCAATTGTTTTACCTAACATTTTTCAACTGTTTTACCCAGCATCTTTCAGCTGTTTTACATTGTTGCATTAACACTCGCATACAGCATATTTCATATATCATTTTAATATTCAGTTCATTTCATGTATATCTTGCATCTCATATATATAATATAATTTCACACAAAATTTTATTTAACTCATGCCACACAATTTAGCAGTAAAATTTATACATATATTTTCTGTAAAATAAGTCAATTCACATTTAACATTTATATGCTGAAAATATACCTTTCATTTCTTATATAATTATCCTGAAAATATCTTTCACATTCATCAGTTCATTTTCGCATATACGTATCTAATAAACAGCCCTAAGTTCAGAAAATATAATTTAAATGGTTGACATTTTTAAACCCATATTGAAACATATACACGTATATATAACACAATTTATTTTCCATTAAATTAATAAAAAATTTGGTTTAATATACATTTTTTCCCTTACCTGGTTTCTTGAACTACGCCAACAGGGACCCTGAAAAGATGCCTACAGCACACACCCGGACCCTGAAATTAAAATCTTAGTTCCATTCAATCAACCCTAAATAAAATACTATTTTAATATTTTCTAGGCCTATAAATTCAAAATGAATAAGTATACCCTCAAATATAACCAATTTACCTAATTCCTTGAATCCCACTCTCGCT
This sequence comes from Malania oleifera, assembly GCF_029873635.1. NCBI lineage: Eukaryota > Viridiplantae > Streptophyta > Magnoliopsida > Santalales > Ximeniaceae > Malania > Malania oleifera. The sequence continues at coordinate 4,011,245 of NC_080419.1, forward strand.
TTGGAGTGGGGCCTAGAAAATCAAAATTAGAAATTTACTCCAATCAAAATGACAACGAGCACGACTAGGACCCCGTGGTGGTGCCCGATCATCAATTTAACGGCAGATTTAAGGAGAAATTGAAGAAATAGGGAAAAGTTGCCTTACCCCAGGAATGATGCCTACACTGCTCCCACAACAAATCCGCTCCAGTAGAAATGTAGGTGATGGAGTTAGGAACCCAATGGTACCTTCCGCTTCCCAATCAGCCGAATATCCACCAAGAAATGAGAAGAGAGAGAGAAAAGGACGGAGGAGAGGTTGGGGGGTGCATGACTCTACTTTTAAAAAATTTTCTTCTTATATTATAATATAATATATTATAATATATAATTTAAATAATAATAATTTAATTAATTTAATTTTTTTAAATTATTTATTTATTTATTTATTTTGGATCACTACATTTAATGTTTGCCGACTTTGTGTGCATGATCAATTAGAAAAATCATACGATGGCACATGATGAGTCATAGAAAAATGAAGACCCAAAGTGTTTTAATTGTTGTATTTTATATTCAATTCATTGGGTATGTAATAATTATTTCCAAGTCTTGTAATAATTAATGTATATCATGCATGTAGAGATTATAAGCTCAAAACCATAGATGGACCTTGGAGATTTCGATCGACCGACATCAAATTTTTCGGGTTAACTCTCAAAGACTTTAGACTGACTATAAGACCCAAAATATTACATGATAAGTCCCCCATAATATTAGAATTAATTATCATGTGAATAGGGGTGACTTCATGAGAAGAATAAGACTAAAATGCACAAAGTTGGTGTGTTCGGTCGACAAAACCCCAACACACAGAGCACTTTGGTCGACCGAACCATCCCAGGGTCAATGGTTTGACCAGTTGATCGATTGTCCTTAAAATAAGCGTCAATGCCCTAGTCGATTGAATTGAACTCCTAGTTGTAAAATGGGCCGATCGATCGAACTCCTAGTTGTAAAATGGCCCGATCGATCGAACTCCCAGTTATAAAATGGTCCGATCGACTGAACGTTCAACTTCGGTCAATCGAACTTAGCTCGGTCGACTGAACCTCAGAGGTTCTGAAATCGCCTCAAGTCTGGTCAACCATCTCCTCAATTCAAATACACCCTGGTCGACCGAACTGAGCACCTTAGTCGACCGACCCTCTCGGGTTGTCAAATTTTATCGAGGTTAAACTAGATTATTTTTAATTAAACTCACTTAATCTTTTTCCAAAATACGAAGTGTGTCCCCAACGACTATGATTCTTCCCAATTCTATAAATACCTCATCATTTGCAAAATTAAGACATGATTAGGGTTTTGAGATTAGCCAAATTTCTTTGAAAATCATTTTGGCCAAAATCATTCATACTCCCATTTTTCTCCAAATATATTGCCAAAATCCACTTCCTATATTCATCTAGCCATTTATTTTGAGTAAAATTGGTTTTTCATACTCATCCTACAAGCTCAAACTCTCTCTCACTTGTATTTGGTCGTGCTTTGATTTTTGGAGAGTAGTTTAAGGTTTTTCCCATAATATTTTATTCATAAATATTGTATTGGGAAAAACTCTTACTTGGTCCAAGATCTTGCATCCTCATTGCAAGATTCATAAGCTTGCTTTGTGCTTTGACAAAAACATTTTTTAGTAAGCTTAACCCTATTATCTATTCGGCTTTACATTTGAAAATCATTATTGTGATTTTTGCTTAAGGGTTATAAAGACCTTTTGATTATGCACATTACAAGCACATTATCTTGAAATCAAAAGTCTTACTCTCACATACACACATTGACATACATATTGTTGAAAGTCAACACATTGATTAACAAAATCTCACTTGAGCTTAATATCCTATCATATGTGAGTGCATAAATTGGTTGAGCATAGTGGTACATATCTGCTTAGTGTAAGAAGCATACTTGTTTGTACACAAATTTAATAATCTATTGTATTCCAGGTGTGGGCCTGAAGAGGGAGACTTGCCTTATGAAAAGTCTCGGATTGGCTTTGACTCGGTTAGGAAAGCTAGGTGCACCATCCTGTTAAGGTGTTGTATTAGGTGTCACTCCACCCATTAAGTGAGCCTTAGTGGAATCCTCTTGCTTGTGAGCTTGAGGTGGGGACGTAGGCAGTATTGGCCAAACTTCGATAACATATCATGCGTGTACTTTATATTAACGCAATTTATTTTCTGCACTTTCATTTTCAACACATGTATGTTGTATGGCTAATTCATTATATGCTTCACATGTGTTGATTGGGTTTACGATTATTTAGAAAGACCCTAAGTTGTGGTTATATTGCTTCTGGAGTTTAGTTAAACCTAGACATACATTTTTAAATACCCAATTCACCCCCCCTCTTGGGAATACACCAATTCCAACAATATATTTGAGGATGTTCAAATTATTTTCGCTACTTTTATATGTTGAGTGTGGTATCAGAGAACGCAGTTGTTATTAAAGTAGCACCTCGAACCCTGCTTTCAGGTTTGAGGCATTACAGGTGGTATCAGAGCCTAGGTGCTAGATTCTATAGACTTTGATAGTTGATGATTACCAAATTATAGGTTGAGATAAGATAAGGATAAGAGTGGGTAGGTTAGGTTGAGTTTTGGTCTGGAAGCATGGAGGCGAAGATCCCTTGACAATCTACTGTGTTTTTCCTGAAATGATAATTTCAGGAAAGCCATAGTAAATCCATCAATGGTTTTGTTTCTGGGTGGAGAGACTAAAACTTAGAAATTTGAGCTAGAATGTTAGGTCGATTGAGTATGTGTGTAGTGTTGGTGTCATGATTAGAGGCCGATACCTTGAAATGACTAAGTGTATACAAGCAAAGGGGTAGTAAGGATTCCAGGGGCCAAATCATCAATGATTTCCTGGGGGAAATATAAACCGTCGACGGTTTTCTCCAAAATAGGCTCTCTGTATCTCAGGTTTTCCGTCGACGATTTTGGGACCCTCTATAAAACCGTTGACGATTTTGTGGCAAGACTGTGAGAATGAATCTTAAACTGAGAATTTGGAAGTTATATTGGTTTCTTCATTCAATACTTGCACCAAACATGATAAATATGGAATTTATAAGTATGTTTCTGTCTTATCTTCAAGATGGATCCTAGAGATAAAAATGTTAATGCCGAGAGGGATAATAATATGGAGACTTCCAACGAGGAGGATATGGATACCTCGGCGGTGCTGCGAGGTTTAGCACGACAGGTTAGGAAGGAGTTTTGGTGGGACTCCAGGGGACATAATCAACCACCGGTAGATCGGGGCTGCACCATTGAATATCCACCCGGATGAGTCCATCGATGTTTGTAAAAGGAGCAGACCAGATCGCGGTTAAGGATTGGGTTCAGGAGATTGAAAAGCTTCTGGCCATTTTGCATTGCAACGATGAGCAAAGGGTGTGGTATACCACTTTTAAATTGGTTGGGGAGGCTAAGTAGTGGTGGAGAGTGGTACAGTTGGTAGAGGAATAGAGGTCAAGACCCGTGGTTATTACTTGGAGCCATTTTATGGAGATTTTTTTCAATAGATATTTCCCTACTTCCACTAAGGAAGCTAAGGCGGAGGAATTTCTAAATCTAACTTGGGGGCACTTGATTGTACAGCAGTACGCGACCAAGTTTGTGGAGCTATCTCGCTTCGCCCATTACATGATCCCAGATAAGCCGAAGAAGGCCCGGAGACTTGAAAGAGGACTAAGACAGGGCATATACGAGCAGGTAGTGACGTTTTAGGTCCATAGTTTCTCAGAGCTAGTTAATAAGGCCACAGTGTTGAAGACCAGTTTGTAGTGGAGTGCGGCGATAGCAAGTCAGAGGAAGAGACCCTTGCCTCCTAGTTTTCAGATGGGCACCAGTCGAGGTACATGGAGGAGGCCTGGTGACTACGCGGGTTAGCGACAGGAGGTGGGACCCCTAGCTCCTCAGGGAACTCCATAATGACCTCTTTGTCCCAGTGTCATTAGAGGCATTAGGGCGCGTATCGGGGTGGAGCAGCTGGCTGTTACCGATGTGGTAGACTTGACCATATAGCATGAGACTGTCGTGCACCGCTTAGTGATGCGCCCATACCTCATCAGTTTCGAAGGCATAATTAAGCTCACCGAGGTGATCACTAGTGGAAGACTACCTAGGCGCAGGTGTACTCGCTTACACCAGGAGATGTGGAGGACGTCGATGACATGGTGACATGTATTATTTCAATTTTGTCACATAAAGCTATTGTGTTGTTTGATTCAGGGGTGATACATTCATTCGTGGCTTGGGAGTTCATTAAATTGTGTGCGATAGAAGTTCAGTCAATGGACGTCAACTAATCGGTAGTTACGCCGACAAGAACTGCAGTGGTGTGCAGGAGGATACTAGAGAATTGTCCGATTAGTATTTAGGGAAGGATATTACCTAAAAATCTAGTGGTTTTGGACATGCAAGGTTTTGAAGTAATTATGGGAATGGATTGGCTAGTTTCCAATTATGCCAGCATCGATTACTACAAGAAGGAGGTGGTGTTCAGACCTCCAAGAGAATAGGAATATAGATTTGTGGGATTGTGCGTGTGCACCTCGCCATCGATTCTGTCAGCCACGCAGGGCAGGAGGCTACTTTTGGAAGGATGTCAGGGTTACATAGCTTATGTGAAAGATGCATCAACAAAAGAGCTAAACTTGGAGGATATCCCGATAGTAGGGGATTTTCCTGATGTGTTTCCAGAGAATTTGCTGGGGTTACCTCCCGAGAATGAGGTGGAGTTTGCTATCAACCTATCTTCGGGAATGGCGCCAATCTCTAAGGCTCCATACAGAATGGCTCCAGCAGAGTTGAAAGAATTAAAGGAATAAATGCAAGAGTTGTTGGATAAGGGGTTCATCAGGCTCAGTGTATCCCCGTAGGGAGCACCATGGTTATTTGTTAAAAAGAAGGATGATTTGATGAGGATGTGGATCGACTATCGAGAGATAAATAAAGTGACGATCAATAACAAGTACCCCTTACCCCGTATCGATGATTTATTCGACCAACTCCAAGGAATGTAGGTTTTCTCAAAAATCGATCTCCGATCTAGGTCCCATCAAGTGAGATTTAAATCAGAGGATAACCTAAAGAACACTTTCTGAACCCGGTATGATCATTATGAATTTTTGGTTATGTCATTCGAATTGACAAATGCACCTGCTACATTCATGGACCTGATGAATAGGGTTTTCCATCAGTACTAGGATCAGTTTGTAGTGGTATTTATTGATGATATACTGGTGTATTCAAGGAGTCCTGAAGAGCACAAGGATCATCTAAGAATCATGCTTCAGGTGTTTAGGAAAAAGAGGTCGTATGCCAAATTCAAGAAGTACAAGTTCTGGTTAGAACGGGTTGCATTCCTAGGGCACGTGATATCCAGGGATGGCATCTCTGTGAATCTGAACAAGATAGAGGTTGTAGTAGATTGGGCGAGGCCGAAGAATGTCCATGAAGTTAGGAGTTTCTTAGGACTAGCAGGATATTATTGTTGGTTCGTAGAAGGATTTTCTAAGTTATCAGGCCCTTTGACGAAATTGACTGTAAAGGTATAAGGTATGAATGGACTGACGAATGTGAACAGAGCTTCTAGGGGTTAAGGCAGCGACTGATCACTGCGCTAGTGCTGATAATCCCTTCGGGGGAAATGAGTTTTGTAATTTATAAAGATGTATCCCAGAAAGGGCTCAGGTGCATACTAATGCAACGGGGAAAGGTTATTGCATATGTTTCTCGGCAACTCAAGGAGTATGAGAAGAATTACCCTGCGCATAACCTGGAGTTAGTAGCAATGGTTTTTGCATTGAAAATCTAGAGGCACTACCTTTACGGTGAAAGGTGTGAGATCTTCACAGATAATAAAAGTCTTAAATAAATTTTCACACAGAATGAGCTGAATATGAGGCGGAGAAGGTGGCTATAGCTAATTAAGGACTATGACTACACCATCAGTTATCACCCAGGGAAAGCTAAAGTGGTGGTTGATGCCTTGAGTCGGAAGTCAGTGAATGCGTCAATTTTGACAGTGGTGGCCCAACATCAGATCAAGATAGACCTAGAGAGGGTTGGTGTGGAATTGGTAGCAGGGAATCACCAGGTGTTTATTTCAAGTCTGGTAGTCGAGCCGACCTTGCAGGGAAGGCTTAAGGCCGTTCAAATGAAAGATGCAAAGTTGGTAAAAATTGTGGAGAAAGTGCGGGGTGGGCAACAAACAGAGTTTAATATTTCAGATGAAGGAGTTCTAAGATTTCATGTTAGATTGTGTGTACCTAATGACGCAGAGATAAAAAGGGCAATTCTAGAGGAGGCTTATCGCTCCCTTTATACGGTACATCTAGGGAGCACAAAGATGTATAGGGATCTATGAGAATATTTCTGGTGAAACAACATGAAGAAGGAGATTGCTTGATTTGTGGAACAATGTTTGATATGTTCATTGTTTCAGATTGAGATCCACGGTTCACCTCTCAGTTTTGGAAGAGTTTGCAAGAAGCCTTGGGATCTCAACTTACTTTTAGTACCGCATTTCATCCGTAGGCTGATGGGTAGTTGGAGCGAACGATTCAAATATTAGAAGATATACTGCGGGCTTGTGTGCTAGATTTCAGAGGTAGTTGGATTCGGTTTTTTGCACTAGTGGAATTCGCCTATAATAACAGCTATCAAGTTACTATTGAGATGGCACCATATGAAGCATTGTATGGTCGCAGGTGCCGATCTCCACTGTATTGGGACGAGGTTGGTGAATGGTAGGTTTTGGGGCCAGAACTCATACAACAGAGTTCTGAGAAGATCAAACTCATTAGGGATAGGATTAGGACAACTTAGAGTCGGTAGAAGAGTCGTGCTGATACTCACCAACGAGAGCTAGAGTTTGAGGTAAGGGATAGGATATTTTTGAGGATTACTCCTATGAAGGGAGTTATGAGGTTTGGGAAGAAGGGTAAGCTTAACCCTAGGTACATTGGGCCTTCTGAAATTCTAGAGAGAATTGGTCCAGTTGCCTACAGAGTGGCGTTACCCTAGCTTTGTCTAGGATTCATAATGTCTTTCACGTGTCGATGTTGAGAAAGTACATTCTAGATTCTTCACACGTGATAAGCTACGAATTCTAGGAAGTTGGAGATACCTTATCATATAGGAAATGTAACATCCCGAACCCAAAACTAGGGTCCAGAGTTTTATTTGAAATATACCTCAAATACCATCTTGCGATGCCCCGAACCCGCCTAGTGGGGCCCTGGTGCCACGTGTTCTATTACCTGTACCTGACTCTATATTAGTTACGCAGCGAAATAAGTCACAATTCATCCACAAAATATACCAGAGTTTCTACATCTATATACATCTCAAAACATAACCCAACATCCATTATTCACAAATAACGATATACATCTCTGAAAACATAAATATATTACAACGCCAAACATTATAACCAGGGTTTATGCCCTCTATCTCAAAAATGCTATACTAGCCCCGATCTTACTAAGCTCGATCACGCAAAGTTCCTAAAAAAGATAAAATTCAACTATCGAATGAAACACATCTTAGTAAGGATGGAATACATTAAATCAGTGTCTGACAATCATGAGGTTTAAGTACAACATGTATATATTCATTATTTTCAAATGAAACCACAATTATGGAATCATTCTCTGTTCCTACTCAAACACATGTAAGGTATTTTACCAATAAGAGTTCCCAAGGATAAGGGTGATTACCCGCCTGTACAAGTAGCACACCTTTGCTCTGATACCTGAAGCAACCTACGGTCACAACTGAAGCATATCAGGGCACTTACCTTACTCAGTAAGCCCTTAGGTGGTTAATTTATTTCGTATTCATACATTCACACAAAGGTTTATTGGCAGAAGTTCATGAGAATAGGGAAGATTACCCACCCATACAAGTAGCTTCCCTCTGCCTTAACACGTTATGCAGCCTGCAACTATATCTGATACCTATCAGAGCACTCGCCTTTCTTAGCAAGCCCTCAAACGAAGAGTATACCCCATCCCAAATACAAGTAATACTACTATATGTAATACTGATAATACCTTACTACATTACTCTTTATGTTATTATCACTGTGCATTTCATTACATTCACTTTTTTATTATATATTCATGTGTCACATATTCATCATTTCTTTCTATATTTATGTCTGTTTTCACATATTCCGTTTTCATATCATTTTTGTCTGCTGATCTTATATCCATTGCTTCCATAACTGCCATTTCCATATCCATTATTCCCATATAATCCATAATTAAACTTATAATTATGTATTTAGAACCCTTTATACCAGTGATAAATCCTAATCATGCTTTCGCCCCATGACGGGTTATGTGGCCCGAAGGCTGAACTTAACCCTGGTTGGCCCTCCAGAGTTAAATCAACCATATTCTATAGTCTGTAGGTACAACTGACTGCTCCCTCACTAGTCTAGATTCCAGGGGGACACTACCCTTCCTTAGCACAATCGACCATCCCATCTCCACACTCTATCTAAGACGTATGGGTGCACTAGCGCCACCATTCATATCCGCAACAATATTGTGCCCTTTTCTAGTCCACCGGAGTTCTCAAACTATACATTGTAATTTAACATTACCAAACACATTCAAAACAATTCATATCACATTTTAGTTCTCAATACATTTCCAGTATTTCCTGCATCTCATACATATATCATAGTATAACACAGAAGCTTCATTGTATACATGCCACACAATTTAGCAACATATTTCATATGTTCATTGAAAATAAGCCAACCCATAACCATCGTTCATATACTGAAAATATACATTTAATTCCTTACACAATTAACTAGAAAATTTGTCATTTAACTTTTCATTTTCACAAATAATATCTAATAGCACAGTCCTAGGCTCAAAAATTTACAATTCAAATGGTTGGCTTTTCAAAAAATCACATGAAAATAATATACATATATACATAATATTTCAATTTTTCATCAGTTATTTCCTCAAAAATCCTGATTTAATATATTCCCCTTACCTGATTTCTTGAACTACGCCAGCAGGGACCCCAAAACGATGCCTACAGCGCTCACCCGAACCCTGATTCAATAACCCCAATTTAATCAAATCAACCCTAATAAAATACTATTTTAACATTTCCTAGGCCTATAAATTCCAAATAATAATTAAACTCCCGAAAATAACCAATTTCTTTAATTTCCTAAATCTTACTCTCGCTTTGGAGTGGTGCCTAGGACCCCTAAATTGAAAATTTGCTCCAGTTAAAATGGTGACGATCGAGATTAGGACCTCGTGGTGGTGCCCGATCACTGATTTAGCTGAAGATTTAAGGAGAAATTAAGGAAAGAGATGGAGTATACCTTTCCCTAGGAGTGGTGCCTATGCCACTCCCACAACAAATTCGCTCCAATAGGAATGTCGGTGGCGGAGATAGGAGCCCAACGGTATCTTCCGTTTTCTGATCAGCCAAATATTTATTGAAAAAATTGAGGTGAGAGAGGAGGAGGACAGAGGAGAGCAGAGACATGAGAGAGGAGGCATTCACTGTTCTAGGAATTCAATTCCCAAATAGCTTAAATGTTAAGCTTAATGTATATATAATACTTTTATATATTTCTTTTTTTTTCACTTTATCATATTACATTAATATATATATATATATATATATATATAAACACATTACTTTATCCTTATATATTTAAACATATATATTTAACCATCATATTATTTAATTTAATTAATTCAATTTAATAATTTTTAATTAATTAATTAATTATTAATCTTAAATTTATTTATTTATTAATTATTATTTTTTCAGGTTACTGCAGGAAGTGCCAATACAGATACTAGATTGGAAGGTATAGGAACTGCGTACTAAGAAAATACCATTAGTGAAAGTGTTGTGGTAGAATCATGCAGTTGAAGAAGCTTTTTGGGAACTGGAAAAGGAAATACACCAGAAGTATCCACATTTATTCGATGAGGTCAGACGTTAAACAGGTAAGTAAACTTTCAGATAAGGGTTCGGTTGTGAATATAATGTGTTTTGTGCAGGTGATCTAGGTAAGTATTAGTGGAGGTAAGTCCTTACGTTTCGAGTGCCTTAGGAAGATTTTGCTTGTCTACTTGTACTCTCCCAAGGATTGTAATTGTAACCATGGTATTCCTCCGCCATATATGAGGGTAGTTAATAAATTGGGGATGGAGCCGCTATGTGGATGGCTATTGACTCTTTAGTAGAGTTAGATTATCATCTAAAGGAAGTTCAAGACGATGAGATCAGTAATAGTTAGCAAATTTCGAGGAAGAAATTTTTATAAGAGGGAGAGATTGTAGAGACCCGAACCCGAAAAAGAAAAGGAAATAAATAAAATAAAAGAGAAATAAAGAAAAAGGAAAGAAAAAGAAGGAAATACGGTTTGGCAGGACCAAACCGTCAACAGTTTTTTGAAACTCAGGAAAATCGTCAACGGTTTTCCTTTGGGCAGGCTTACTTAAGTAGTAAGCAATGTATTTTTATTTCATAACTTACATTCCTCTCTCTCTCTCTCTCTCTCTCTCTCTCTCTCTAAATTAGGTTTTTGGACTCTCTCTCTCTACTCTCACTCTCTCACGTAGCTCTCTCTCCCCTAAGCTCACCGAGAGTCCGTCTTTGCTCCCTGATCATCTCTCCCTCTTCTCTCAGCTTGCCGGCTCACTTTCAGCGGCGGGTTCGAAAACTAGGGTTTTCATTTTCCGAAACGTAAATGACTTATTTTCAGGAACAGGTAAAGGGATTAGGTTATGTCAGGTTTTTATCGAAATTGAACTGATTAAATTGTTTGTATGTATGTATTTTCATGGTGTCAATGGTTATTTCAAAATCCAAACATTCAAAAACCGAGTCTATAAATATGGGAATATACTACGGTGATTTATGAATGATTCGAATTGAAAGCTGGGCTTTGTTGTTATGCACTTATTTTGGGAAAAACTTAAGGGTATGGGGTGATCATCTTAGTTTTCCTATAAAACCTATATGTATGCATGCGCGCGTGCACACACACACACACACACACACACATACACATATATATAAATCATACCTAGTTTTTATCAAAATCCACTTGTTATTTTATCAAATGTGTCCGGTTGGTTTATTTGATTATGATTTAATATTCAAATATATATATGTATATATATATATATATATATATATATATATTCTCATGCCATACGATTTGAATATTAAATCATATATTTGAATATTAAATCATAATCAAATAAACCAACTGGTTGTGAGTAGTTTAAAAAGGGTAAGATGATCATACCTAGTTTTTATCAAAATCCACTTGTTATTTTATTAAATGTGTCCGGTTGGTTTATTTGATTATGATTTAATATTCAAATTGCGTGGCATGAGAATAATCCATATATATATATATATATATATATATATATATATATATATATAAGTGTGTTGTGAGTAGTTTAAAAAGGGTAAGATGATCATACCTGGTTTTATCAAAATCCACTTGTTATTTTACCAAACGTGTCCGGTTGGTTTATATGATTATGATTTAATATTCAAATCGTGTGGCATGAGAATAATCCATTTTGTTTCATTGCATATTGGAATCTGAGTATTGTGGTAAGAATATACGGTGAAATTTGTGAATTATATTGGTTTATGGATAAAAATGGATATGTGATATGGCGGTTGTGTGTCGGGTTTTGATATGACGACTGTGTGCCAGGTTTTGATATGACGGCTAAGTTTCGGGTTTGATATGACAGGTTTTGCACTGAATTACGAAATGAGTTATATAATGGTTTTTATTACTTAAATTTTATTATATGGTTTAAGAATCCTGATGATCATATATGATGAGGGCACGGTACCGTAGCCAGTATATGAGATAGTGCAACCACACTTTCTGGATAGAAGTGTTGGTAATGAAAATTCAATTTGGCCATGGAAAGGTTGTGTACCCCTACTGGAGTCTAAACCAGGCTGGGTAGGCTAATCAGACTTGCAGACATGAGGTTTGACTTAGCCTGGTGGTAGGCCAGCTAGGGCTAGGTCCAGTCTTCAGACCGCACAACTTTGATCATGGGGGTCTATACATGATGATTTGTTTGTCCAAAACAGGGGTTTCTTCTACGCATATGTGTGAACTTATGTAATTGATGTTAAATATATATTGAACTGATTTATATTATGGAAGTAAATGTATATTTTCAACTATATAGGTGTGAGTATAGTTCTCAAATGTTATTATGTTTAAAGAAAGTGATGGATGTTTTCTGCATATACTAAAAATCATGTTGGTCACACCCTGATATTAACCTTTTCCTTCTTATTGGGAGGTATCTCACCCCAATGATCATTTGACTTTTTAGGAGATACCGGGGACCATGCTTAGCAAGTTAGGAAGGTGGGTTTAGATTGTTTCGTAATAGTAAGCAGGTTAAATGGATTGATATTAATTTTCTTTCGTTTCTATTGGATTGTAATATTAATAGCTGGAGATACTTATGTATGGTGGTAATTAGAACTCTAGTAATATATTTGAGGATGTTCAGATTATTTCCGCTGCTTTTATATGTTGAGTGTGGTATCAGAGAGCACAATTGTTATTAAAGTAGCACCTCAGGCCCCACTTTCGGGTTCGGGGTGTTACAATACAGAGGCAGATGTTCAGAATGATCATGTGGTAGAAGATCACGAAACTATTGATAAGGAAGATACTTCAAATATTGAACCACCTACAGCTTCACACAGGAGGTCTACCAAAGATCGACAGCCCTCCTCGAGATATCCTATAAATGAATATGTTCTTCTAATTGATGAGGGAGAACTAGAGTGTTATGAAGAAACCATTGAAAGTGAGCAGAAGCAACAATTGCTTAGTGCAATGGAAGATGAAATGAAATCTCTACATGACAACCACACTTTTGAGCTAGTAAAATCACTTAAAGGTAAAAAAGCTTTGAAAAATCGGTGGGTCTATAGATTAAAATAGGAAGAGAATTCTTCACTCCCGCAGTACAAAGTTAGATAGTTGTCAAAGGCTTCAGTTAGAAAAAGGGGATTGATTTTGGGGAAATTTTCTCACCGGTAGTGAAAATGTCATCAATTCGTGTTGTTTTAGGCTTAGCTGCTAGTCTTGATTTGGAGGTTGAGCAGATGGATGTGAAAACTGCTTTCCTTCATGGTGATCTCAAGGAAGAAATTTATATGAACCACCCTGAGGGTTTTGTCGTTAAAGGTAAGGAGAATTATGTTTGCAGACTGAAGAAGAGCTTGTATGGCCTGAAACAAGCTCCTAGACTGGTATAAGAAGTTTGAGTCTGTCATGGTTCAACAAGGCTACAGGAAGACGACTTTAGACCATTCTGTATTTTTTCAAAAATTCTCTAATGATGATTTCATTATCTTGTTGCTTTATATCGATGACATGCTCATTATTCACAATTCTTCTAGGATTGACAGGTTAAAGCACGTGTTGAGCAAGTCTTTTGCTATGAAAAGTTGGGACCAATGAAACAGATTCTTGGCATGAGAATCTCACGTGACAGAAGTGATAAGAAGTTATGGCTACCTTAAGAAAAGTATATTGAGAAGGTACTTCAACGGTTTCACATGGAGAAAGCCAAAGTGGTAAGTACTCCTCTTGCTACACTTTTCAAGTTAAGTAGTTAACAGTCTCCTTCTAATGATGAAGAAAAGAGAGACATAAAATGTAACACCCCCCAAACCCGCCACATCGGGCCTGGAGTGTTATGAGACCAACACGCGTCTCTAATACCATTCACGCAACGAAAATAATAAAATAACCTTGAACATAATATTCCAGAGTTCTATATTTGTACATCAACAAACTCATATCATACAACTACATTCTCCATATTACAAAACCTGGATGAAATATAATAAACATAAAAACTAAAAACATAACTGTTCCGGTAACTACCCCACCCTAGAGCTATCTAAGCTCGATCACCTGGATAACCTGAAAAGATTTAAACAATGACGGGGGTAAGACACCTCTCAGTAAGGAAGAAATAGTTTATAACAGTGTGTGGCTGAAGTGTTTAATATATAACTAAAATATCCTTCCAAATGCATTCACGATCCACAAGCAGCCCAAAATATCATGCTCATAATCACACATGGTCAACGTCTTTGTCATCCAATCACATACCCACAATCATCAAGATTTTACTGATAATTCCCGAGAATAGGGAAGTCTACTCGCCTATACAAGTAGATTCCCTCTGCTCTAGTGCTAACACCAGGGCACTCACCTTTCTCAGTAAACTCTTGGGTTATGTATCCAAGTAAAGTCACTAAGAATAGGGAAGGTCACCCTCCCATACAAGTGGCTTCCCTCTACCCTGGTATCCACATATAATTACCAGAGTACTCACCTTCCTTAGCAAGCCCTCGGGTGGAGTAATCTACTTTACCATAAATACTTAATTAATTAAAGTCACACACAACCAACCACATAGCATATATGTCCACACAGGACTAATCAAACCACACAACATATATGTCCATATAGGATTGGTCCATACAGGACTAATCAAACCACACAGCATATATGTCCATACAAGACTGGTCCACACAGGACTAATTAAACCACACAGCATATATGTCCACACAGAACTGGTCGACATAGGACTAATCAAACCACACAACATATATGTCCACACAAGATTGGTCCACACAGGACTAATCAAATCACATAGGATACAAAACGAACACTTCATTCATGGTAAATAGGTAAACAACCTGCTCATACCACTGCCAATGTTTACCTCCCAATATAAACGTCCATATAACGACCTCCTCATACCACTGCCAACATCATATGAAGGTTATACCAGGTACAATATAACGACCTCCTCATACCACTGCCAATGCTATATCGTAATTTACATGAACCACAACACAAGACAACAACAACCAATCATTCAACACATCCACAGTATACACAACATTTGTATCTACAATCCACTAGTATATTTAACCAGACAGATTTCCTAATCAAACAATATTCGCAGTCTCAATGATTAATCATTCCACGTTACACGATTTTTCCCAATATAATATATTTATCTAAAAGCAACATTATCAATACCAGCATGGTTTAGAAAAATTATACCTATATATAAATAGAAATTTATACCTGAAATTAGTCGTTTAAAATTATTAAAAATCTATTATAAATATTTCCCCTTATCTGCTCCTCGGGATTCGGCCTAAAATCAACAAAACGAGACCCTGTAATCTGAAAATTCCAAATTCCTTAAATCTTAGTAAAATACCCTTATAATACTTCCTAGGCTCTAAATATCTCAAAATAATAATAATACCTTAAATTATTTCACTTACCCTGATTTTGGGATGTTTCCCAAACTTCTCAAATCGAAGATCCAGTCCGCCTATATTGTAGAGAATCTTTCCAAGAGTCTCGTGGTAGCTTCCGATCATTGAACCAAACTAAATCTAGCCTAGAATTGAAGAGAGAAGGTAGTAGGGCCGAAATTTAAGAGAGATAGAGAGAGTACATGTGGAAAATTTTATGCTGAAATGAAAGAACACACTATTCATAGGCAGGGGTTCATCGACGAGACACGTGGACTCGTCGACGAGTCCTAGTACACAGTTCGACGATGAAACAGTAAACTCGTCGATGAGACATGTGCCCTTGTCGACAAGCTAAGACAGAATGCTCGTCGACGAGACCAGTTGGTTCATCGACGATTGCTCGCTGTCACCCTTACAAATTTATTCTTCCTTCCCTTCTATCCTTCTTATTATTTCAAATAGTTTAAAATTTTTCCAGGTATTTACATTCTCCCCTCCTTAAAATAATTTCGTCCTCAAAATTAGTTAATCACCCATTTTCACACCAAAAAGCTAACTAACCACATTCACGAATTTCAAACAATTCAAACATATGCAGCATCAAATCATGCAAAGTCAAACAACATTAACACACATACTAACATAAACATATTACTTGGGCCTTTAGTGTTGCCCTCTTCAGGCATACCCAACATATAGACACGCATCAAGGCATCGCCGCCGTGAGGCATCAGATTATTCCTTTGTTTCTGATTCTGGTTTGGAGCTAGTGCATTATTCGGCGATTCTTGGCATTCTCGAGCTATATGACCTTGTTTGCTGCATCTATAGCATACGACACTCCTACTCCGACATTCTCCCCAATGCTGCTGATTACATCTAGGGCAGTGGGGGCGTAACAAATCACCTTATCGTCCTCGCTCACTTCTTTCTAACCCCTGGCCTGCTGCATCTCTGTCTCCTCTCCACGACCCTTGTCTAACATTCATTTGGGATCATGGAGACGCATGCCTTTTCCTTCGTTTTGATGCCTTTGTTCCCCAGACTCGACTTTGCCATCATAGCTTTCTTCACCAACTCCGTGAAATCCTGAATCTATAGACACGCCATATGCTCGTGAATCCTCTTATTCAGGCCCCTCTCAAACCACCTCACCTTCTGATATTCATCTGGAACCACAAAAGGTGCAAAACGAGATAACTCCAGAAATTTAGCAGCGTACTACTGAACAGTGAGGTGCCCCTGAGTCAAGTTGAAAAATTCTTTCGCCTTTACATTTTTGGTGGTGGTGGGAAAATATTGGTCATAGAAGACATGCTTTAAGCAACCCCAGATCATTGCTATAGGTACCGTTCACTGTTCCTCTAATAGTTTTATCGCATGCCACCACCGTTCAGCTTCCTCAGCCAGTTTGTAGATAGCGAAGAGAACCTTTTGCTCCTCGATACAATTTAACACTGCCAGTATTTTCTCCATTTCTTGCATCCACATCTTAGCCTTAATAGGATCAGTACCACCCTTAAAAGATGAAGGTTTTAGATGGGTAAATTGATCACTGGTGCAACCTTGGTGCACCGGTGGATAGCTTGTTCCCCCAAAATCCCATCTTATTTTTTCCCTAACCTGACGAGCTATTCCTCGTAATAGTCGAGAGGTGTCAATCTCGTCCCTGCTGGAAGCTCCCATTTCACTTCCTCCTCCTTCATCCACGCCTTTGCCCCTTAGATCCATCCCTGAACATAAATGTACAACAGAGGTAATTTAGAATCTCCACATCTATATATATTTGAAATAATCACAAAACATGAAACCAAATTAATATCCAAATCCTCAATTAAATATCCAACATCCATTTATCCACAATCATATTAACTTTCAAATTCAAATTCCAAATTTCAATTCCTCCGCTCGTAAACATCACCGTCGATCGATTTACCGTGGTTTTCTGAAACCATCGATTGATTCAGAAAATCACAGAAGTCCGTCAAGGGATTTCTGCCTCCAGGCTAAGAAACAAACTCAAACTTATGTCAACACCCTAATCTACCCATTCCTACCTTCATTCAATTCAAACCTATACTTTGGTATTAATCCTCCTAAAGTCCGCAAGACCGTTATGCTCTAATACCAACTGTAACACCCCGGATTGGCCATATGGGGCCCGGAGTGTTATGAGACCGACATGCGTCTCTCATACCATTCATGCAGTGAAAAATAATAAAATAATCTTGAACATAATATACTAGAGTTTTATATTTGTACATCAACAAACTCATACCATACAACTACATTCTCCATATTAAAAAACCTGGATGAAATATAATAAACATAAAAACTAAAAACATAACTGTTCCGATACCACTCACAAACTACCTTGCCCTAGAGCTATTTAAGCTCGATCGCCTGGATAACCTGAAAATATTTAACCAATGACGGGGTGAGACACCTCTCAGTAAGGAAGAAATAATTTATAACAGTATGTGGCTGAAGTGTTTAATATATAACTAAAATATCCTTCCAAATGCATTCACGATCCATAAGCAACCCAAAATATCTTGCTCATAATCACACATCGTCAACGTCTTTGTCATCCAATCACATACCCACAATCATCAATATTTTACTGATAATTCTCGAGAATAAAGAAGTCTACCCGCCCATACAAGTAGATTCCCTCTCCTCTAGTGCTAACACCAGGGCACTTACCTTTTTCAGTAAGCCTTCGGGTTATGTATTTAGGTAAAGTCACCGAGAATAGGGTAGTCACCCGCCCATACAATTGGCTTCCCTCTACCCTGGTATCCACATATAATTACTAGAGTACTCGCCTTCCTCAGCAAGCCCTCGGGTGGAGTAATCTACTTTACCATAAATACTTAATTAATTAAAGTCACACGCAGCCAACCACATGGCATATATGTCCACACAGGACTAGTCCACACAAGGCTAATCAAACCACACAACATATATGTCCACACAGGACTGATCCACACAGGACTAATCAAACCACACAACATATATGTCCACACAGGACTGGTCCACACAAGACTAATCAAACCACACAACATATATGTCCACACAGAATTGGTCCACATAGAACTAATCAAACCACACAGCATATATGTCCACACAGGATTGGTCCACACAGAACTAATCAAACCACACAAGATACAAAACAAACACTCCATTCATGGTAAATAGGTAAATAACCTCTTCATACCACTGCCAATGTTTATTTCCCAATATAAACGTCCATATAACGACCTCCTCGTACCACTGCCAACGTTATATGACCGTTATACCAGGTACGATGTAACGACCTCCTCATACCACAGCCAACACTATATCGTAATTTACATGAACCATAACACAAGACAACAACAACCAATCATTCAACACATCCACAATATACACAACATCTGTATCTACAATCCACTAGTATATTCAACCAGACAGATTTCCTAATCAAACAATATTCGCAATCTTAATAATTCATCATTCCACGTTACTCACAATCATTTAATTATCAAAGATGGTTTCTACCACACGATTTTTCCTAATATAATATATCTATCTAAAAGCAACATTATCAATACTAGCATGGTTTAAAAAAATTATACCTGTATACATATATATATATATATAAATTTATACCCAAAATTAGTCTTTTAAAATTATTAAAAATCTATTATAAAATATGAAACCCTTACCTGCTCCTCGAGATTCAGCCTAAAATCAACACAACGAGACCCTATAATCCAAAAATTCCAAATTCCTCAAATTTTAGTAAAACACCCTTATAATACTTCCAGACTCCAAATATCTCAAAATAATAATAATACCTTAAATTATTTCACTTACCCTGATTTTGGGATATTTCCCAGACTTCCCAAATCGAAGATCCACTACGCCTATATTGCAGAGAATCTTTTCAGGAGTCTCGTGGTAGCTTCTGAATGTTGAATCGAGCTAAATCCGACCTGGAATCGAAGAAAGAAGGTAGTAAGGCCAAAATTTTAAAGAGAGAGAGAGAGAGAGAGAGAGAGAGTACATGCGGAAAATTTCATGCTAAAATGAAAGAACACACTATTTATAGGCAGGGGTTCGTCGACGAGACACGTGGACTCGTCGACGAGTCCTAATACACAGTTTGGCGACAAAACAGCAAACTCGTTGATGAATTTTAGTCATGTGAAAACCTTTCTCAGTAATTCCTCATCGACGAGACATGTGCCCTCGTCAATGAGCCAAGACAGAACGCTCGTCGATGAGACCAGTTGGTTAGTCGACGATTGCTCGCTGTCACCCTTACAAATTTATTCTTCCTTCCCTTATATCCTTCTTATTATTTCAAATAGTTTAAAATTTTTTCGGGTCGTTACATAAAAAGTGTTCCATATGCATCTGCAGTTGGTAGCTTAATGTATGTCATGGTTTGCACAAGGCCAGATTTAGCTAATGTAGTTGGTGTAGTTTGTAGATTTCTCTCTAATCCAGGTAGAGAGAATTGGAATGCTGTGAAATGGATTATGAGGTATCTCCGTGGTACAACTAATTTGAAACTCTATTTTGGTTTTGAAAAACCTATTCTGGTTAGCTATACAAATTTAGACATGGTTAGAGATTCGAACTCGAGGAAATCTACTTCAAGTTATTTGATTAACTTTGTAAGGGGAGCTGTGTCTTGACAATCCAGGTTGCAGAAATGTGTTGCTTTGTCCACTACAGAAGCTGAGTTCATTGCAGCTATTGAGGCCTGTAAAGAGTTATTGTGGATGAAGAAATTGGTTCGTGAACTTGGATTCATTCAGAAGAGGTATATATTATTTTGTGATAACCAAAGTGTTATTCATCTCAGTAAAAATTCAACCTTTTATGGTAAATCAAAGCATATTGATGTGAGATATCATTGGATTTGAGAAGTTTTGGATTCTAAGTTGCTTGAACTTGAGAAGATCCACACTAATAAGAATGATGCTGATATGATGACAAAGGTGATGCCTCGTGCAAAGTTTGAGTTGTGTGCCAAGGCAGCTGGTATCAAAATTATTTGATAATCTTAATGAATGTCTCCTTCCTCTTATGGGCTGGAGGGGGAGATTTGATGGGTCCAACCCACATAAGAAATAAAAATAAAAGGAGGAAGCCCATGTGGGATGAAGCCCATTAGGGCAAGATTCAAAGTGGTAGTGTGCGTAAGGCACCGCAGCAGACACATAGAAAATAAAAATTGAGCGCTGCATAGTGTGTGAAACAATGTGTGTAACAGTGTGTGAGGCATTGTGCAGTCTTCATCAACTCAACGATCGGAAGGTCTTTTGTGATCCAATTTCTCTGAAATTTGGAGAGCAAGTTCAAGATTTATCGACCTTCGATATGGACGGTGGAGATATGTTTCAGAGCTTTGGAGCACTTGATTTTGTAGTACTAACCGTAACTGCATTTGGGTGACTTCTTTCCTCTCATTCTTATTTTATCGCGATTCTTTTGGGAATCCTTTTTGCTCTAAGTTTGCAAGCATTTTTTGTGATTGTACTGCTGTGATTTTTTGCCTCTATTATAGTGAAATTTTTATTGGGTCTCATAGGCCCCGTGGTTTTTACACTTCACATTGGAGGGGTTTTCCACGTTAAAAAATGTGGTGTTCCTATTGTGGTGTGTGATTTATTATTATTATCAGTTGGTTATTTTTGCTTGTCACAAATTTAATTTTTGGGAAAGATTTATTCGTTGTGCTAGTTGTCTTATTACTTTCCCAACAAATCGACTAGACATCAGCCATTGGAATGCAAAACTGACCTTTGGAGTCTTTAGAAAGTAAGACTAATCGACCACTCAACGTTTCTACCTAAGTTAGTTGACTGCTCAAACTTTTTACCTAGTGGCGGTCAATTGCCCTGGTAAGGCAGTGTAGAATAGCCCCACAATTTTATTTAATTTTTTTCTTATTTTAAGTGCTTTTGCACTATAATTTTCATATTCTTATGAATATATAAGTTATAATATAATTCAATCAATAGGAAAACACTTGAAAAAGATAATAGAAATAAGATGTTCAAGCTCTCTCAATTTTCCAACTCGAATGGCGTGAACTCATTTAAACACAACTTAAACAAAAGTCACTAGTATAAAATAATTTGTTATCATCAAAATCAAGGTAATAAAATATCAGTTCCAACAATTTGATATTAAAATACAATAATTAGGGTAATAAAATCTTGGGACTAACAAATTGATATTAAAATATCAAAATATCTAGGAATACAATAATAGATACATGTAATAGTTTTGTTGGTTGGTTAAGTGGTTACATTTTATTCATGAAATGTGTTAGATTGATACTAGTATGGATAGGGAAAAATCATTCCATTAGATCTAAAGTACTTATTTGATCTTATAAGTACCTTGTGTCAAAATCAAAAATTCTATGACATTTAGTATTCTCCTGTGTTATTACTCGTTTCTACTATTTAGGTAGAATGTTGTTACGAATTCTTACTAAGAAACTGAAAGAAACTTCAAAAATGGAATAAAGGGGGGAGAGTGAGGAAGAAACAGATGTAGATCGAAATGACTATTTTCCAAACGAATGAGATAAAAGAGGAACAAAAGGGATCATTGAAGAAGATCCTTCTCCTTCCTTTTTTTGGGAAGAAAATGAGGATCCGAACAAAATTTCTAAAACAAAAGGGAAAGGTAAAAAAAAAAAAATTACACTTAAAAATGAAAGTGACATGCTACAAAAACAACCTATTTCCAAAACTTCTTATCTGGATGAGAATCAAGGAAATTTAAAATTTAAAATACTTCAAAATGAAGAAGGTAACAACCTCTTCTGTTTTAAAAAACCTTTTGTGACTCTTCTTTTTTACTATGAACGATGGAGTCATCCATTACAATTTGAAAATGTTGTAAGAAATGAAATGTCACAATTTTTTTTTTTTACACACGCCAAAGTGTTTAATATTTGTTTATACATCGGCCAATTATATGATCGAATATTAGTTTGTGTGTTGAAATTAAAGTTGTGATTCTATTAAGAAAAACCCGCAACCTCATGTGAAGGTTTGACAAATAACATGTGAAAATGATGCTTTCAATTGTATACATGTATATATGTAAATTATTTGGTGTTGTGGAAATGTTTAGAAACTTTAGATGTGACTTGAATGAAGGCCAATTTTTTGTTGATGTAAAATCAAAATGTTTAAGTAAAAAGGTCAACACTATTACAGCCTCAAGGGGTAACTATGGGGAAACAAATGCTAGGAAACATTTTGATAGTAAATGTTTAAGAATTTTGAAGTATCATGCTTGAATATTAAAAGTAGCAGGAAGAGGAGTGGAATGGAAAATGGGTCACCTTCTGTTATATAGTCTTTCTAGAATGGAGACTAAGGAAAAACTAAAATTTTCATTATTTATTTATATTTTTTCAAACGGAAATATCGTCATATTTTTCTAGTTTTTGCAGGACCCTTTTACCATATTTGTATAAATTGGCTAAAGTCCTAGATCAACATAAGTTGAACAGAGTCTCTATTGCTTTGCTAAAAGAATACATAAAAACATGAAAAAATAGTAAAAATATATATTTTTTAATTTTTGTACAATGTTGAAAAAAATTAAAATAAAGTGATATATATATATATATTTAAAATTTTAAAAACAACAACAACACCAAACCAAGCCTTAAGTCTCACTAAATGGAGTTGACTGCATGAATCTTTCTTCACCAATTTATACATTAACAAATTTGAGGTTGTTAAATATTTACTCACACTTAATTTTAAGTTATTTTAAGTCTACTCCTAACCCTTCTATTACATCTCACAATAACTAGCTCACTTCTTCTCCCTAGTGTACTATTTGGTTTATGTTACACGTGCTCGAACTAGCTAAGTTATTTCTCCCATATCTTATCTTTTACATGAGTTACATCTAACTTACCATGAATATATTAATTTCTTGATTATTTTTAATATTATATCACTTATCTACCTTAACATTCTCATTTCAACAACTTTTACTTTTTTGATGTGGTGTCTATTAGTTACCCAACATTCTAATTCATATAGCATCGATAGCCTTACAATTGTCATATATAACTTTTTTCTTTTCTCTTTTCTAATTTTAAGATATTATACAATCACACAATATACCCGAAACACTTTTACTTTATGTATTACATCATCTTCAATTTCTCTTTTAGCTTACTTAATAGATCCAATATATCAAAATTTATTAGTGTTATTGATTATTGATCATAAAGTTTAATACTTTCTCCAATATCTCTCCCACTATGATAATTAAATTTCATATGTTTTGTTTTATTTTTACTTGTCTCAAAACCTCTAAACTCCTCTCCATAATTATACCTTGAATTCTACTCCACCTCTAATTTTATCAATTAAGTAAACAACATATATGTAATTTCGTTTTGAATACATATATTATGATTGGAAATTCTCTATTCCCTCCATTTTTAGTCATGACATTAATCATTATTTTAAAAATAAAAATAAAATAGCTTCCCGATAGTGGTTCAAGTGGTAAACTCAAGGTTCTTTTTGTTAAATGGATATGATTCGATTCTTGGGTTGAGGGCTACAATTTTCAATTTGAAATAATACTTTGGTATTTAAATGGAGAAATATATATGGAGGGAGGCTTATTATCTCGATAAATTAGTTGAGTATCCAAAACGTTTCATACGCCATTGTTTTTTTATTTTTTCATCAGTAAAGTCATTTTAACTTATTGAGTAATAGTCCGGGAAACTAATTGACATGGTCATGTAGTAGTAAAGTCATGTAGTAGTAAATTGTGCTCTTACGCCCCAAACACGAAGGCTTTGGCTCTTGCCTATCTTATTACTACAGTAATTTTGCTTATCAATAGATTATCCATCAAATACAAAAGTACTTTCAAGTCTTAATTATTTGACAAAAAACTCCAATTATTGCCTATCATTTCAACCAAATCAAAAAGAAAAAAAAAAACCCTTTCTCAAAAAAAAAAAAAAAAAAAGGTTTGCAAAAAGGACCCTACTCAATAATTTGCCATAGGTTCTAGATCCCTACTAAATTAATAAAGCAATCCATGGCCTCTCAACTTATCCTTGATTATCAATGCTAACCTACCTAGCCCAATAAAACAAAAGCAATTAAACATATAGTTGGTAGACTAAACCATTGAAAGTTATGCTCAACACGTCCACTTTCATAACATGCTCTTTGCAAAAAAACAAAAAGGAAAAAAAATATATATAGAAATAAAGATACAAAGAATCCCCAGGGTAGACTATGCTAATATCTACTATTGAATAGGGGAGTTATTATTAAATCCTATGAATAGACTATTCATTATATTTTAATTTATCTTATTTTATTTTGTTTTTATATTTACAGAAAAAAGACTGTACCATTTAGATGGACAAGTCTTCCTTAATAATAATGCTTAACCGCGTGTTCCCGTCTCAAAGTATTATTGAAGATTACATATCTTCTGTTGGTTTACATTTTCTCATTTAAAGTAAATTCTCATAATGATATTTGCATTCCATAATTAGTAAATTAAAAAAAATAAAAAATTTAATGCCCATTAAATGAATCATAATTTCATAAAAGTAGACTAAACCATATGCACAATATAAAAGTTTATTAATTTTTTTAATTATGACATATTGACTTTAATAAATTCACGTTTATCATCTAAAATTTGAATATTTAATGTATAATAGATTGATTTATTATATATAAAATTATATTTATAAGGTACTTAAATTCTATTTAATGTGCACATAAAGCAAACAAATCTAAATTAGAAGCTGTAAAATCGTTATCATCTATTTTGATGCTTCTGGGATGATGAATTTTTAGAACAATGTGTCCCCATCTCAAAATATTCAAGAATTATAAGTACTATTATGATTTTACTTTTTCAAATATATCAAATATTCGTTGATGAGTGGACTCGAGGCTGTGAGGATGATTTCAAGTTTTGAATGTGAATGTTAGGATGGTTGGGTATTAGGAAAGAAACCTTCGTGGGGTTGTTAAATATGTCATTCTTGGCATATTATAGTGTGTGGAAAGGAGAGAAGGAGTAAAGATAATTGAAAATCATTATATTGTGTAATTTATGATTTTCAAAGTGAAATCTTTCTCGATTGCTCCCGTGGATGTAGTTTTTGTCGAATCATGTTTTTCCTGGTGTTGTTGTAAAATTCTGGAAAATTAAAATGATTGAAATAAAAATAATAATAAATGAACAGATAAAGGGAATAGTATGAAAACAAAATAATAAAATAAAATAAAATAAAATAATATTAATTAATTAATTATTTAATTGAATTAATTAAATTAAGTATATGATATATATATATATATGTTTATATAATAAGGTATAAAGTTATAATATTATAACATAATATAATATAATATATTTTATTATATATGTATATGAAATCTGGATGCTAGAAGCATCCAGATTGAAGATTTAGTCTTAGTGAAAGGTCCCCCCCTCTTCTCTGAATTCTCCTGCAGTGCCTCCGACTGTCACCGTCTCTCTCTCTCAATTTCTCGATGGATTTGCGGCGAATCGAGAAACAGAAAGTGTCGTTGGATTTCTGGTTCCGCTGTCGACATTTTTACTAGAACAGATTTGTCGTGGAAGTAACGTAGACACCATTCCTTGGATAAGACAATTTTTCTTAATTTCTCAATTTTTCTTTAAATCTGCCGTTAAATTGATGATTGGGTACCACACATGGTCCTAGTCGCGATTGTCGTCATTTTGGCGTAGGTAAACTTTCAATTGAGATTTTCTAGGCCTCACTCCAAAGCAAGAGTGAGATTTGAAAAATTTGGAAAAATGGTTATATTTGTGGGTATTATTATTTATTTGAAAATTATGACCATAGGAAATATTTAAATAGTATTTTATTTAAGAATAATTTAATGAAACTAGGGTTTTTGAATCAGAGTTCAGGTGAGCGCCATGGGCATCTGTGTGGAATTCTTGTCGGTGTAGTTTGAGAATTCAGGTAAGAGAAAATTATATATTAAATCAGAATTTATAAAATTAAAGTTAATAATTTACGTTATATTATATGTATGTTTTGGTGTGAATTATTAAAATGTCAACCATGTAAAACTATGATTTTTGAGCTTAGGACCACTTATTTAGGTATGTATTTGTGGAAATGAACTGAAGAAAGTGGAAGGAATTTTCTAGATAATTATGTAAGAAATGGAAATTGTATTTTGAGTAATAAAATACTAAATGTGGGTTGACCTATTTTATAGGAATATGTAAGAATTTTACTGTTAAATTGTGTGGCGTGAGATTCTGTACAAATATATGTTAAATGTATAAAATGCAGGCTAAGTAAGTAAAACATTGAGAATAAAACATGAAATAGACTATGTTGCTTGTATATGTTAAATGCAACCATGTAAACGTAAGACAACTGAAAGACAACCATGTTAGCAGATCTAGCACACTTTTGTGTAAACTAACTGATGACAGCTAAAAGGAGTTGTAGACTAACTAATAATGGCTAAAGACCAGTTGTAGTATGAAGGAAATGAAATGAAAATGTTATACAATGACTATGAAATGACTATGATATGAAATGACAAATGTGAACAATGAAATGTTGAAGATCACATAAAGTGAAATGCAATGAAATGTAGACGTTATGAACATGAATAGATGTGTTTGATTGAATAATGACAAAAAAGATAATGTATTATGATACTAGAAGTACCTATGTGCGTAGAACATGTTATGATTAGGTAGGACGTACTTTTTGCTTGAGGGCTTGCTAAGAAAGGTGAGTGCACTAGTAGCTTCAGATGTGGCAGTAGCTGCATAACGCATTAGGGCAGAGGGAACCTATTTGTATGAGTGGGTAGATTTTTCTATCCTTAGGGCCTTTGCCGGAAAGCTATTATGAACGATATGAGTACGAGATCAATCTAATACTTGAGGGCTTGTTAAGTAAGGTGAGTGCTCTGGTATGCTTCAGTAGTGTCCTTCGAGTTACCTAAGTATCAGAGTAGAGGGGTGCTACTTGTATGAGCGGGTAATCACCCCTATCCTTAGATAATCTCGTGGGTTAAATATTTGCATGTGATTGTTTAGGTTCATAAAACGATTTTAATGTTTTGATAATGATTTGCAAATGTATTTAAAATGATATTTATATACCCCATGTTAGCCACACGTTGTGTTTAATATATTGTTTCTTCCCTTACTGAGATGTGTTTCACCCGAATATGAACTAATCTTTTTCAGGACCTCCATGAGATCGAGCTTAAAGAGCTCGAGTTGTGATAGCACTTTTGAGGATAAGGGTATAATTTTGATAATAGTTTGGGATGTAGATATTTTATGTTTTATATCGATATGTTTTAAGTCTGTTGAGAACGGAATGGTTGTGAATATACTGAAATGTTTTGGAGATTTGTGTATTTATGGAAATGCAGGTGATGGTTGATTTATTATGGATTATAGTTAGAATTAGTAAACTCTGGTATTATGTTATATGGAGATTATGTTTATGTTTTCTACTGCGTATATCATAAATTATGGATTATCAGGAATTTTATCAGGTATAACGTGTCGGACCCGGGTTTAAGGGATCGGAGCGTTACGGTTGTTGCTCTTATTATTGCTTTCTTTATGTTGTTGCTATGATTGTGAAAATATTCGGTACTTATTATCTAGATTGTTGCAAGTGTATGTTTGATCCTTTATACAATATACATATTCTGTTATCCATCGTTGGAGAGATATTATTTCACAACATGATACATTACTATTACAAACAATTTTTTCCTAGAAGAATTTTGTAAGATAGAGTAAGTATATACTTAGAAGACCCTGAATCGTTATACTTCAAATACGATGTCTAAAATCACAAGCATAAAGATTCATACTTGTAACATGACAAACGTCTCATCTCTATTATGTTAATATTTTGCAATTACATAAGTTTCTTTTCATCCCTTCATTTTCTTGTTAAGTTTCGATGAATTTTGCTTGTTACATAAGTTGTATGTGCTATTTAAAATGAAAATTGTGTAGACCGACACGTGTTAAGGAGCAAATTATCGAGATTGATTTTGGCATTAAGCTAAGACTTGGGAACTCAAAATTTAAATATATTTAAATTTTTCTGAATTTTAAACATATATAAATAAAAATTATATTTAATTTTGTCAAAAACTCAAAGCATTCAAGATTAACAATCCATGCCGGATTCACCCACTACATGCGGAGTTCCAAAATTAACCATGAAAATGGGAAACCAGGATCTGGGCTGGGCTGGGGCCCTGGACTGGGCTGAGGCCCTGGACTGGGCTGCTCGAATTCAATCTTGGTGGGCGCGGTAAGATTCAATGATTGGGCCAGGCCCAATAAATCTTCTATTCATTCTATCTTTGGATCTAGTTCAGTCTTGAACATTCTCGGAGGTAGGAGTGTAATGGGGTCGACTGGTTTTTAATTTTTTTTTAAAAAAATATTTAAATTGATGCTGTTAGATTACCACTTGTATAGTCTGACAGTACATGAAGAGATAAATACATAATAAATATTTAAATACTATAAAATAAATGCAGGAAACAAGACCAGAATCCAGGACCTCCATGGAAACTAGTTCTAATACCGTATTAGATTACCATTTTACCTAAGAATTTCTATTAGATTGTTGGCCAATAATGTAATTAAACTTCAACCATGCAAACTAAATTTTTATAAGCTAAATCAAACTAAGGTAGCGATAGTTAATATTATACTTTACTAGTAAACAGATGATCATATTGAAATAATCGTCGGTTTGGATCAAAGATATTTTTGAAAAAATAAAATAAAATTTTAATTTTCCCGTTTTAATTTGTTCTCTACATTAAATACTACCAAAAATGAAAATTTATTGTAACATGGTTAAAAGTTAATAAAATTAAATATTAATGATGTGTTCAAAAAAATTGTGAATTTATTTGGTATATATTTTATTATTAATATTTTTACTTTCCTTCATAAGTAAGTGTGAACAAAGTAAATTTTGTTGGGAAAAATATTATATATGAACTAATTCCCACAAATAAATCAATGGAGTAATGCAAACAATAAAAATTGAGACACAAGAAATTTAACGTGGTTCCCTCAAATGTTGAGGTACGTCCACGAGGTACGGCGGTCCAAATCCACTATCACCAAATATTTTGTACAAAGTGGATACAAAAGGTACAAGCCTTACAAATACACAAGAGTGTATAAATAAATGTAGCAAGATGGAAATGTCTCACCAAATATTCTGAACAAAGCTCCAAAGAACCAACCAAAAGACCACACTAAAAGAAATCCCAATATGCTGTAAATAATATGTAGCTGGAGACACACGAAGAAGAAGCAGCAGTAGCTTACTGCAATGAAGAAGATGACTAGCACTGGTGCGTGGGCTTGCTGCAGGTGTTGGCTGCAGGCGCTGGCATGAGGAGCTGTGTGGTGTTTCCGTCAAAAATAGAGAGAGTGGAGAGGGTTGCTGGTTGTGAAGAATATTTTCTGTTGCAAGACAAGATGGTAAAAAAGGAGATGAAGTGGCAGCCTCAATTACTGCGCGTGAGGCTTGGTGTTGAATACTGCTTCCTTGAGAAGCCAACAACCATTAAAAAAACTCTTTCCAATTTTTGGGCCCCACAAGGAGGGACACCCAACAAATTTAATTTTTCATATTTTATTTTCCTTTCTCTAATGCTCTCCAAGTTGTATACAAATTATATATATGGTCATGTACGTCATAGCTATATACTCCATTTCGTTAATTATTTTTTAAAAGCTTTTACTAACTTATGACGAAAAAAATCAATGCTAATATAATATTTCTTATTTTAGAATTTCAGATTGAAGTGAATCAACAAAAAAATAAAAAAGAAAAGAAAAGAACAAGATCCCCATTTTCATCTATTATTTTCATTCTAATAAAATGAGATCTTGAATTTGATTATGCAAGAAGGTCAAATTTTAATTTATGATCAGCCAGACCAGGACTCAAGAGAGAGCTGTGGGTCGATCACGTCCTCCCTCAATTTGGTGCCACTTGAGAGATTCAAAAAGTCCATTCAAATTATAATTATGAGAATAAAAAAAATATAGTAATAAAAGAGAATGAGAATAATCATAAATTTCACAAGTTTTTTTATTTTCATGTCTACTTTTGTAAGCCCATTGAAACACAACTTAAACAAAAGTCACTAGTATAAAATAGTTTGTTATCATCAAAATCAAGATAATAAAATATCAGTTCTCACAATTTGATATTAAAATACTATAATTAGGGTAATAAAATCTTGGTACTAATAGATTGATATTAAAATATCAAAAGATCTAGAAATACAATAATAGATACTCGTAATAGTTTTGTTGGTTGGTTAAGTGGTTACATTTTATTCATGAAATGAGTTGGATTGATATTAGTCTCGATACAACAAAATCATTCTATTATATCTAATGTACTTATTTGATTTAATAAGTACCTTGTGTTAGAATCAATAAATTCTATGACATATTTAGTATTCTCTTATTTATTACCCATGTCTACTATTTAGGTAGAATACTCTCACGAATTCTTACTAATAAACTAAAAGAAAATTTAGAAACGGAATAAAGGGAAGAAAATAAGGAAGAAACATATGTTTGAGAAATTAAAACTATTTTCGGAATGAATGTGACAAAAGAAGAACAAGAGGGATCTGTCGAAGAAGATCCTTCTCATTCCTTTTTTCCAAAGAAAAGAAGGATTCGGAAAAAATTGCTAAAATGGAAGGGGAAGAGATCAAGATGAATGACTAGTAAAAAACCCTGTAAACTCTTCTCCATAATTATACCTTAAATTCTACTCCACCTCTAATTTGATCAATTAAGACAATATCAGGCCCCCAGGGCTGACCTCAGTTGGCAGAGCGGATTTCGGGCGTTTCCTTTCACGAGGTGAGCCTAATCCTGGCACCCCGGGTTCAAGTCTGCTGCTGGGCGCCTGAAATTTGCATCTCTGTGGTGTGTGGGGCCGCACTGCAGGGCGTGGGATTAGTCACTGGCCGGTGCGACGGACCGTAAAACGGACGTCGTTGACGGTAGGTGGACACCCAGGACGAACCCAAAAAAAAAAAAAAAAAAAAAAGACAATATCAGTTGTAAACAACCTACACCATGTAATTTTTTTTTGAATGTACATATTATGATAGGAAATTCTTTATTCCCTCCATTTGTAGTCATGACATTAATCATTATTTTAAAAATAAAAATAAAAATAAAATAGCCTCCCAATAGTGGTTCAAGTGGTCAACTCAAGGTAGTTAAATGGATAGGGTTCGATTCTTGGGTTAGGGGCTATAATTTTCTATTGGAAATAATATTTAAATGGAGAAGGATGGAGAGAGGCTCACTATTTGATAGATTAGTGTTGGGTTTTGTGGAGTTTAGTTGTATTTGATGACCCAAGTCATAGTGCTCATGGACTAGGCCTAAATCGTAAGCCTTTTGGGGGTCTGGGGGCAACGACCCTAGGAAAATTTTTTTGGCTTGTTTCGTAGTCCATTGTGATTCCAGGATATAAAAATTATTGTTTTGGTGATTAGGGTTGATGATTGGAACTGTGCGGCCACACACCGTATTTTCTTCCTGATAATAGTGAAATCTCTCCAACTTCATGGACGTAGGCAAAATTGTCAAACTACGTAAATACTGTCTTGTGCGTGTGATTATTTTTCTATGGCCCGTGTCATTCTCTATTTTGTTTCTCACAAGATTTGAGAATTTCGTGTTAGTTTCCTTTCAATTATTTGAGCATCAAAAACGTTTCAAACACCATTGTTTTTTTTTTTTTAAAGATAAAAATAAAATAAAATTTTTTTCATTGCTAAACTCATCCTAACTTTTGAATAATAGTCTGAAAACTAATTGACATGGTCATGTGAAGGCTCTTGCTCAAGTCTTGTTTTGCCTATCTTATCACTACTTTAATTTGGCTCATCAATAGATTATCCACCAAATACAAAAGTACTTTCAAATCTTAATTATTTGACAAAAAACTCCAATTATTGCCTCTCATTTCAACCAAATCAAAAGAAAAAAAAAAAGAAAAAAAGGGGTTTGCAAGGAGGACCCTACTCAATAACTTGCCATAGGTTTTAGATCCCTATTAAATTAACAAAGCAATCCATGACCCCTCAACTTGTCCTTTGATTATCAATGCTAACCTACCTAGCCTAATAAAACAAAAGCAATTAAACATACAGTTGATAGACTAAAACCATAGAAAATTATGCTTAACACATCCACTTTGATAACATGCTCTTTGCAAATATATATATATAGAAATATATATTTACAATTGAATAGAGGAGTTATTATTAAATCCTATGAATACACTATTCATTACATTCTAATTTATTTTATTTTATTTTGCTTTTACATTTACATTTACAGAAAAAGGACCGTACCATTTTGATGGATAAGTCTTCCTTAATAATACTGTTAAACCATGTGTTCCCGTCTCAAAGTATTATCAAAGATTGCATATCTTCTGTTGGTTTATATTTTCTCATTTAACAATAGTTACTAAACAATGTGTCCCCATCTCAAAATATTCAAGAATTATAAATACTATTTTGATCTATCTACTTTTTCAAATATACCAAAATTTTTAAGCCACAAAACATGCTTTTAAAGAAAAAAAAAATCTTTAACGACGAGATTAATGGAAGAATGTGGCTGAAATGAAACTGTACAATAATTTTGTCCATTGATAAGTTGGAAAGATTTTTGTCCATCATTTGTCTTTTCCTTCTCCATCTTCTTTTATTAAGACAAACTTAAGTCAAACTTTTAAATTGCCGCAAATTAAATTAGGGTTTGGCACCGCACTGATCAATTGCTTTCCTTGTTGTTCTTGAAAATAAAAGAATGAAGACTCTGTAAAAGGCTTCTCAAGTTATAAATAAAAGTATTCACCGTGACCATAGATATTAAATTGCTTTTCAAACTGTTTGGGGCAATTTTTAGTATTTTTTCAGTTTACACGTACATTACTTGTATAAAAAAAAAAATTCCTAGAAGAATTTTGTAAGACAAAGTAAGTATGCTCTTAGAAGATAGAGTAAGTATACTCTTAGAAGACCCTTAATCGTTATATTTCAAAGACATTGTATAAAATCACAAGCATAAATATTCATCTGCACGTAACATGACAAACGTCTCATCTCGATTATGTTAATATTTTGTAAATACACAAATTTCTTTTTGTCCCTTCATTTTCTTATAAGTTTTGCTGAATTTTGCTTGTTACATAAGTTGTATGTGCTATTTAAAATAAAAATTATGGAGATTGACATGTGTTAAGGAGCGTAGTAGTATCGAGATTAATTTTGATATTAAGCTAATACTTGGAAACTCAAAATTCAAATATATTTGAATTTAAACAAAATATTAATAAAAAATATATTTAATTTTGTCAAAAAAGTCAACGAATTCAAATCCAAAACATTCTTACTAAATCAACATGCAATTCCAAACTTCTTCTTTGCTGATTGAGCATTCAAGATTAACAATCCATGCCGGATTCGCCTACAGCATGCAGAGTTCCAAAATTAACCATGAAAATGGGAAACCAGGATATGGGCTGGGCTAGGCTGGTCGAATTCAATCTTGGTGGGCGCGTAAGATTCAACGATAGGGCCAGGTCCAAGAAATTTTCTCTTCATTCTATCTTTGGATCCAGTTCAGTCTTGAAATTGTCGGGGGTAGGAATGTAATGGAGTTTGATTCGATTGGACCGGTTTTTAAAAATTTTGGGCCTAAAATTTTTTTTTTTAAAAATTTAAATTTATGTTGTTAGATTACTACTTTATCTAAAAATTTAAACTATTAAGTTGTGGATCAATAATGTATGTCAAGTTTTAACACTCTCGGAGAGATAAATACATAATAAAATTTTAAATACTATAAAATAAATGTGGACAACAAGACTACAACCTAAGATCTTTTGAAAATCGATTCTGATACCATATTAGATTACCGCTTTACCTGTTAGGTTGTGAGCTACTAATGTATATCAAGTTTTAACATATGCAAATTAAATTTTTATAAACTAAATCAAACTAAGGCAGTGATAGTTAATATTGTACTTTACTAGTGAATAGATGATCATATTAAAATAATCGACTGTTTGGATCAAAGATCTTTTTGAAAAAAAAAAATAAGAATAAGAAAAAAAAATTTTCTCTTTATTTTGTTCTCTACATTAAATACTATTAAA
This sequence comes from Malania oleifera, assembly GCF_029873635.1. Lineage (NCBI taxonomy): Eukaryota > Viridiplantae > Streptophyta > Magnoliopsida > Santalales > Ximeniaceae > Malania > Malania oleifera. The sequence goes on from NC_080419.1 coordinate 4,045,993, forward strand.
GATGAAAACTTATTGTAACACTGTTAAAATTTAAGAAAATTAAATATTAATGATGTTTTAAAAAAAAAAAAAAATTTAAAATTTTTTGGTATATATTATTATTATTATTATTATTATTAGGTTCCTTAATAAGTAAGTGTGAACAAAGTAAATTCATTTTTTCATATTTTGTTTTCTTTTCTCTAGCTAATATTCTCCAAATTTTATATAAATTATATATATATATATATATATATATATATATATCGTCATGTACATAAATCAAAGCAAATATAATATTTCTTATTTTAGAATTTCAAATTGAAGTGAATCAACAAAAAAACAAAAAGAAAAGAAAAGAAAAGAATGAGATCTCCATTTTCATCTATCATTTTCATTACAATAAAAATGAGATTTGAATTTGATTGTGCAAGAAAGTCAAATTTTAATTTATGATCAGGACTCAAGAGGGAGCTGTGGGCTGATCACGTCCTCCCTCAATTTGGTGTAACTAGAGAGATTCAAAAAATTTATTCAAATTATAATTACGAGAATAAAAAAATAAAAAAATAAGAGAACAATCATAAATTTCACAAGGTATATGCCTATTTCCTTCGATTTTCATCTCTACTTTTACAAACGAGTAACATAATTACTATTACGGCAGTAACATAATTACCATTACGGTTTATAGTTAGTTTGTTCTTTATTTTTAGTTAAGTCTGTTGTCCAGTTCATGGTTTCTATTTTTTCTATTTTTCTTTTTTCTTCCATTCTCTGATTTTATATATAGAGAATATCAAATTGTAAATTCAGATTAATGAGAAGATTCTTCTACTCTCTTTCTCTCTCTCGTTTGTTCTCTCATTACTCTGTTACATGGCATCAGAGAAGTGATCTTAAGAAGGGTATGCTGCAATGTCCATCCCTCCTTCCTCTGCATCTTTTTCTATGTCCAACACAAATGTAGAGAGTAGCCCATACCATTTACAGAATGGTGATTCACCAAGAGCAATACTGGTGACCAATGTATTCACTAGTGAAAAATATCATATATGGAGCAGGTCCATGATGATGGCCTTGAAGGTGAAAAACAAAATTGGTTTTGTAAATGGATCAATTGTTCAACCAGCTTCAACAGATCCTTCGATTTCTTTATGAGAAAGATGCAACAACATGGTATGTTCTTGGATTATCAGTTCAGTGTCAAGAGAAATTGGAGCAAGTATCATCTGCTCACACACTGCGAAAGATATGTGGCGAGACCTCAAGAACATGTTTACACAAGGAAATGGGCCCATAATTTTTCAACTTCAGAAAGATTTATCAACGCTGGTTCAAGAGCATATGTCGGTAAGAGATTACTATACAAAATTCAAATCTTTGTGGGATAAATTGGCTGATTACAATTAGATTCCCACATGTTCTTATGGAATTTTAAGAACCTAGACATCTGATGCCATTCAGCAGTTCTTGAAATATCAAGATAAACAACATGTTATTCAATTCTTGATGGGATTGAATGAATATTTTTCTCATTTAGAGGTCAGATTCTGATGATGGAACCTTTACCAGAGATCAACAAAGTATTTTCATTAATTGTTCAAGAAGAAAAAAAAAAAAGGGGAAATTGGCAGAACTGGAGCAATTGAAACTATGGGCTTTTTGAGTAAAATGCAAGAGTCAAATTGTAGAGACCTAAACCTGTAAATAAGGGAAAATATGTAAGAAACAGAATAAAGGGGGGTTTTACAGCAGGGTTCATCGATGAAGGCAATGAGTTCATCGACGAGGTCTCTTCAGTTCCTCGTCGACGAAATTCAGAGTGTCGTCGACGAGGGAATACCGAGTGAGCCCAGAAAATATCCAGAAAGGGCTTGGCGACGAAGGAATGACTTCGTCGATGAGCTGTGTGGTGGATTCGTCAACGAAGACGTAGCCTCATTGATGAGTTGGACTCGGTCAAAGGCCCTATAAATATCCATTTTGTTGCTTAAGGGCTAAGATTCTCTCAAAAACTCTCTCTCTCTCTCTCTCTCTCTATGATCCATCGCCGTTTGATGTCCGTTTCTAAAAACGTAGGTTCCTGCATGGATCAAGGGAGGAAGCTCTACGATTCTAGAAGATTAGATCATCATTTTGAAGGTTTTCGGGTTTTCCCCAAAAATCGAGGTAAGGACCTGATTCTGTTTTTGATTAGGCAGTTATGTAGCAGTCTCGATTGCAGTGAAGTTACATTCTGTGTTTTTTAGGTTTCAAGGATCCCGAGTTGTCGTTTTGGACCATTCCGCACGTATATTCACTTTCGGGTTTAAGGTAAGGAGAATTCGATTACAACAGTATTTCTGAAAAACTAAATCTTTAAAAAGTTAGGTTATAATTATATGTATGATTTAACTGCTTATTTGCTAAATTTCACTGGGTAGAAATGTCGATTTACGATTTTACGGTTTTTGGTAAAAACAAGGATTTCTGCATGATCTCCAAACTTTAAAAAAACCACTTATTTACATTAATAATGTAGTAGGAGATACTTGAATCCTTTACTTTTGCATGTAAATGATGTTTATTGAATGTTATATCATATAACAGACTTTTGATTTAAACTCGCGTGAGCTATGTTGAAATGGGAATATATGAATTTTTTATAATATGCATATGTATTATGGGAACTGGAGTTCCACTTTGTTCTACTGAAAATGTGGAAAACAGGTGTCGGTTATATATACCGTGCTAAATACAAAAAGGAGTAAACCGAGAGAGTGCATGCTGGTTTATACCCAAAGTGATTGAATGAGTTTGAGAAAATACTGGAATTGCACAGGTTATTATGTTTTCATTATAAATTGTATATATGACCAAAGGAGTTGAAAAAGACTTTAGCGAAAGGAGTTGAAATATACTTCAGTGCGGGGGTTGAAATATACTCCTAGAGGCTCGGTTCCGTGGCTAGTAAGTATAGTGCAATCACATATGTGAATCAGTGTGGGTACATAAGATAGTCGGCTTGCAGGAGTTTGTAATCATTGGTGAAATAATAGACCAGGGGAGGCAGTCAGACTATAGAATAGATGCTCGGAAATGTCTGCACGAACAGGGCATGTTAGAGTCATCAGTGCACAACCCGTGCCATGGGGTAAATAGGCGTAATTATGTCATACCAGTCGTCGTTCTAATATTCATATACATGATTTAAAGGCTTTTATGGAAGAAATTTATAGTATTTACTTTATTATACCTGTTGCAATACAGTATTGAAAATATTCGATGTATGTATTGGATTTAATTGAAATAAGCATATGCAGTCACACTTTGTTGTAATACTTTCCACCTTATTGAGAAGTGTCTCACCCCGTATCTAACCTTTATTTTTAGGTCCATCAGGACGTCATTCCTAGTAGCTAGAGGGACTCGGGAGGTTGTTTTTGGGTTTAGCTTGCGTAAGTGTTTTGATAACGTATTGAACTTAGTTGGAGTACTTTTTGGAGATTGTAAGTGTTGGATATTTGTTAGGTGAATATCTGTAATTGTAAACACGACAAATAAACTCTGGTATAAGTCTAGTAGAAATCTCAATGAATGTTTATATTTTTCCGCAACATTTAGATTATAATTATGTATGGTTTACACCCGTATGTCCCTGTATAGGGCGGGTTGTCTACGAATGTTTATCAGGTACAGGTATTCTATATTTGGGTTAATGATACTGGTCCGTATAAAAGGCTAGGTAGTTACACAAATTCTTCAGGCCAAAAATTTACTTCTGGAAATCAGTAGCAAAGGAAAACAAAATTGGTTTGTACGCATTGTGGATTAAATAATCATACGATTGACAAATACTATAAAATACATAGCTATCTTCCAGGATTCAAGTTTAACAACTCTCAACAGAAAGGAAAGTCTTTATTAGCAAACAAGCCAACCTCTTGATACACCCTTTGAGTCTGTTAATCATTTACTTTTCTCTCATGAGGATTGTCAAAAGTTGTTAGCTTTAATTCACTCAAGTACAATAAAATGAAACCATCACTCACCAAGTAGCCAATATTGTTTCTAGCATTCCTTCACAAAATACTCAAGGTATGATTCTTTTAAGCTTTCCTTCGAGCCATTCAGTATCTTCAATATCTCAGAATAATTGGATTATAGATACTGGTGCTACAGACCATCTAATTCATTCCGTTGATTTTTTTACTTCCATAACAAAATCCTTAAACACCTCTGTTATGCTTCCCAATGGAAATAATATACCAGTTACTCATCTTGGAATAGTAAGATTATCTGAAAAATTAATTCTTAAATATGTACTTTGTGTACCATCTTTTTTATACAATTTGCTTCCAGTTAGCAAACTTACTTCATCTCAGCAATGCACTTTCATATTCTTACCCAATGTTTGTTTTATTTATAAATTTACCCCATGGAGGATGATTGGGATTGCTAGAAAGACTGTTGGGCTATACATTTTGCAACAATCAGGTGCTTATGCCGTCGAGTCTCCACAAACATCAACCACTATGAATTTTGTCACAACTTCCAAAATTTGGCATAGCAGATTAGGCCATCCTTCCATATCTCGATTGTATTTTCTTTCACAAAATGTACCAGATATAAATTTTTTCAGACAAACCTGATAGTCATTGTACAATTTGTCCTCTTGCCAAACATAAAAGGCTTCCTTTTGAGACTCATTCTTACAATTAAAGTTCTTCTTTCAATCTTATTCATGCTAATATATGGGGACCTTTTTCTGTTTCAACTCATAATGGTTCTAGCTACTTTTTGACATTGGTGGATGATCATTCAAGATTTACTTGGACTTATGAAAACAAAGTCTAAAGTCAAAAATATTTTCATTACCTTTTATAATCTGGTTGAAACACAATTTAGCACAAATATAAAATGCCTGAGATCTGACAATGGTTTAGAATTCAAAATGACAAATTTTTTTCATTCAAAAGGAATTTTACATCAAGTGTCATGTGTAGAGACACCTCAACAAAATTCTATAGTTAAAAGAAAACACCAACATCTTTTAAATGTAGCAAGAGCATTAAGATTTCAATCCAGCATACCTTTGATTTTTTTGGGGAGAATGCATACTTGCTGTAACATACCTTATCAATAGAATTCCATCTTTAATTTTGAGTAAAAAATCTCCACATGAAGTTTTGTATAATTTAGTCTCCACATATCATCATTTAAGGGTCTTTGGGTGTTTATGTTATGCATTTACTTTAACCAAAAACAGATCCAAATTTTCCCCAAGAGCAAGAAAATGCATGTTTGTAGGATATCCTTTTGCTATAAAGGGTTACAAACTTTATGATTTGGAACATAAAATTTTTTTTTATCTCCAGAGATGTCACATTTCATGAATCCATATTTCCTTTCTCATTCTCTTTGAATTCGTATTCTATGACTGATAATTCATCTCAGTCAAATTCCATTTTAGAAAATTCGATTGCAATTCTTCCTAAACCAATCTCAGATTCCACAGAAAATGTTAGCTATTTTGCACCATTACAAACTGAACCTTCTTCAGAATTATCATTATATGATACCAATCAGTTTCCTTCTTTGAGAAAATCAACTCGATAGCACAAAAAGTCTGGTTATCTGCAACATTATCATTGCAACTTAGCAGCTTCTACTTCTCAATCATCTAACAGGGATCCTATTCTTAATTCAGGTACAAAATATAGCATATTTGATGTTCTTTCTTATTCCAAATTATCTCAATCACATAAAGCTTTCTTAGCTGCTATTTCTTTTGATTTAGAACCTTCCTTTTATCATCAAGCTATCAAGCATGCTCATTGGAGAGCTGCTATGTCTACAGAATTATCTGCATTAGAAAAGAATGATACTTGGATCCTTACTTCATTACCACCTCATAAAATTCCTATAGGTTGTAAGTGGGTCTATAAAATTAAATACAACTCTGATAGTTCCATAGAGAGACACAAGGCAAGACTTGTTGCCAAAGGGTACACTCAAATGGAAGACTTAGATTTTTTTGAGACTTTTTCACTTGTTGCAAAGATGGTTACCGTGAGGTGTGTCCTGTCACTTGCTGCCATATACGATTGGCATATTGTTCATATTGATGTTAACAATGCTTTCTTGTATGGAGAATTAGATGAAGAAGTCTATATGAAACCTCCTTCAGGTTATCTTAGTAAGGGGGACACAAGAGTATGTAAATTGCAAAGGTCTTTATATGGCTTGAAGCAAGCTTCCAAACAATGGAATTCGAAATTTATCTCTATGCTGTTTGCCATGGGTTTTTCACAATCCAAGGCTGACCATTCAATGTTTACTAAGAAAGAAGGTACCTCTTTTGTTGTCTTGTTGTTATATGTTGATGACATCCTACTAGCTAGTTGTTAAATATCTGCCATTGAAAGTATTAAAAGTTCTCTGAATACTAAATTTCAGTTGAAGGATTTGGGACTAGCAAAGTTTTTTCTTGGTATGGAAATAAATAGCCCGATCGAAAAAGGGCATCTGTTTGCCTCAAAGAAAATATTGCTTAGAGCTTATTTCAGATTCTCGTTTGCTTGTTGCTAAGCCAGTTTCTTTTCCTATGGATACTCATACGAAGTTATCTAAAGATGATGGTGCATTAGTGGATAATGTTTCAACTTATAGAAGGCTCATTGGCAAGTTATTATACTTGACTCAATTTAGACCTAACATTACATTTGCTATCCATCATCTCAGCCAATTTTTAAATAGTCCTCGAATGCCTCATTTACAAGCTGCTATGATAATTTTGCGTTATCTCAAACCAACTCCTGGCCAAGGTTTATTTTTCCCATCCTCATCAACGGTTCATATCAAAGCTTTCTCAGATTATGATTTGGCTAGTTGTATGGATACTCGCAAATCAATTAGTGGTTATTGTATTTTTATTGGAGATTCCCTTGTTTCTTGGAAATCCAAGAAGCAGCACAGAGTATCAAGGTCTTCAGCTGAGGTTAAGCATAGATCAATGGCCTTCTCAGTTTGTGAAATTATTTGGATTAAAGCTCTCCTTATTGATTTGCATCAACATCATCCTCAACTAGCTCTCTTATTATGTGATAACCAAGCTGTTCTTCACATTGCAGCCAACCCAGTATACCATGAATGCACTAAACACATTGAAATCGATTGTCATTTGGTGCGTGAGAAGTTGCAAGAGGGTTTGATCACTACTTTACTTGTATCTTCTGTTCATCTGGTTGCAGATTTAATGACTAAACCTTTGGGTTCTATGTCATTCAATAATCTTTTGTCCAAGATGAATGTGCATAACATTTACACTTCATATTGAGGGGGACTATTACAGTTTATAGTTAGTTTAGTTAGTTTGTTCTTTATTTTTAGTTAAGTCTGTTGTTCATTTCATGGTTTTTGTTTTTTCTGTTTTTGTTTTTTCTTTCATTCTTTGGTTATATATATAGAGAATATCAGATTGTAAATTCAGATTAATGAGAAGATTCTTCTACTCTCTTTTTCTCTCTCGTTTGTTCTCGCATTACTCTATTACAATTACCTTAGAAGATATAATTTTCATTTGTACATTACAAATATCTTAACCCTAATAGTCCGTTTGGATAAAAGATTTTGGTTAGAAAAAGACAAAGAAAAGAAAAAGGAGGAAACTCATTTTTCGTCGTATTTTCCTTTTATATGAAATACTATTAAAATTTTAAAAATATTTTAATATTATTAAAAATAAAAAAAAATCAAATATTAATAATCTATAAAATCAAAATTTTGTTCGTCAATCTAGTATATACATACATATATATATATATATATATTATTTATTTTCTTTCTCACTTTCTTTGTTGCCAAATATAAAAATATAAATTTTTTATTGTTTTACTTTCCTTTTCCTAATATTTTTGGAGGTCCAAATCGTGCAAAGTCCTCATCAGATAATTAGGTATCTCACCCTCTAATCTGAGGGACAGAGATACCATACATGAATATGGTTCATTATTGGTGATTTGGTCCCCTCAAATTATTCATGCATTCTCTCTCTCTCTCTCTCTCTCTCTCTCTCTCTCTCCCACTCTCTCTCTGGCATTGTCATATGAAAAGGACGCCCTAAATATATAAGAGAAAAGACATGAATGCAGTACGCATGATGATGAAGATATGGAGGAATGAGGGGAAACAGTGCTCCCATACAGAATTTAGACGCTAAGTATGAATTCTTTTTATGGACCTACTAGGGTTGGCCGACGATGACCTACTAGGGTTTTTCTACCTAGGCCATCAATATATAAACATTCTAGTATTTACATGTAATATCACCATTTTATCAAAAGAAATTATCATAAATGATTTTTACTTGACTCGCAATAACGATTGGTGCTTAAAATTTTCGAGAGAAGGTTACGAGAATTTACTTTTACTATTTCGTATAACACTAAATGATTTTTGTTTGAGTCTTAATGACACTTTATTCACTATATAAAATATTATTTGGTAAACGTTCGTTAATTTAAATTATCTTAGTATCTAATCATTCTTTTTATCTTATTTGTTATATAGTATTATTATCCGTATGTTTTTGTGCATGAAATGAGCTAATACTATTTGGTGCGTCCATGGGAGCAGCTAAGATGACTTTTCAACCATATTGTTAACTACTTTGAACCCTTGGACCAAACTAGTTGTGAATATTAATTTTTTTTTAGAATCATCTATAAATGCTCAAATCAATTTAGGATCATTTTCTCTTCATTTAGTCTGAGATTATATGATGATTAACCTATGTGTTAGAGAGATTTTGGATTTGGATTTGGATTTGGATTTGCATTGAATTTGAATAAAATATAATATAAAATTGTATTGAAATTTGTTCAAATCCATCCAAATCCAAATCTAAGGTCTGAAATTCATGCTCCCAGATGCTACTTAGGTTTCCTTCTACAGTGGTTTTAGTCGCATATTCCCAAATGCTTATTCATCAGTTCGCTTGTTCTATTTAGTAAATTAAGTACACTTCTTTTCTTTGTTGTCTAATTTGCAAAGTCAACCTTGAGTCCAGTCGAGATCATCTCTTCTCCGAATGTCTATATTCAAGTCAAATAATTGGTCTTGCTACTGCTGTTATCTATTACATTCAAATCATCTCCAAATCTTCCAACAGTAAGAAAATTCTCTTTGCAAGATTCTCATACATCATCCTTGGGCTACAAAAAATTCTCTCGTCCTTTGAAAATGCACTAAAAGAATTTCATTTGATATAAAAGGTCAGTAGATGCTCCATCTTCAAGCAAAAATTTTGACAATCTTCTCTTGTACTCTTTGTACCATATTTTCTCATCATTAACATATTCTCTATCCTCCCCTTCGAACGATAATTTTATTTTTTATTTATTTAAAATCACAGCCAAGCATATACATTCTTAATTTTTATAATCTATACTTGGTAATGTTTTTTTAATGGCAATGGAAGGTGACAAAACCACCATTTGTGGCACAATGCAAGCCATTTGCCATGGCTAGTGGCCTCACCCATGTGGGCTGCACCGCTTTTTCTCTTCTACTTTAACATATAATTTTCTTTTCTACCAAAAGAAAATATTGTTTAAAAGTTGACAGACAAACCATGAAGCCCCCCATGTGGTCTAGACCATTTAGAGTAAATTACACAATTTTATTTTAAATGGAATCCTTTTTCTTTCCTTTATGGGTTTTAAAAAAAAAAAAAAAATTGTATAAGGTTTTTTTATTATTATTATTTTTCTTTTGGGCATAGCATGCTCACATGGGCATAGACCACATGAATTTATTTTTTAAAAAAATATAAAAAAAAATAAAATAAAAGAAGGAGAGCAAAGAAATAAGAGTGGGGGAAGGGTGGCCTCTTATGTGGCATGAAAAGGAGAATTGGGAGTATCTTTTTGGTTGGACTGTGCCATGACATGTCACATGTGTCTAATCATTTTCCTCATATGTATGCCATCATGGCATTAAAATTCTTGCCACGTCAGCAGCCTAGGGCTACTTTATTTGTTTTACCAGTCAGCTGATTTGAAATAAAAAGGTCAAAAAAAAATAAAAAAAAGTGGGGTAAGAGAGTTCAATCAGGCCTTTTGAGTTATGGAAGTGAATTTAGTTGCCTTTAAATTTTTTTTTAATAATTTTTTAATGTTAGAGGTGCCGATGATATAAAATGAAAAATAAAATAAATTAAAAGCTAGAAATAAAAAATAATTATTTTATTCTAAATTTAAAACTACCACGACTTCTCTATTCTTGAGAATCCATACATTCGTTATGAATGTATGAGCGGTTATCTCTTGAGTACAGATTTAAATTCAACCATTTTATTATAAAATAATCAAATTTATTATTCAAAAATTGATATATAATTGTCATACAATTTCGATATCTTATATTATAAAATTTTTAATATAAACTAACAAATAAAATTTTTACAAATAAATAGTTCTCCAAAATAATATAAAATTTTCATAAAGCTAAAATTCATAATATTAATTTTGAGTATCTTTATTTTTCAATTTATCATAATACAAAATAATATTTCATCTAAATTATTAACCTTAATAACTCATGGATTAAAATAATTCAATAAATAAAGAAATTTATCATCATGTCTTGGTCAAAATTCAAACTTTCTTACCGAATTTTTTTGTTTATATATTCACATACAACTGGCTCTTAAATATTATTTATTTATAATTAAAACAATAATAATAACAACAACAAAAATAATATAAACAAGTAATTAAATATTAAGCAATGGCCTTTAATCCAATCACCACTCGTGCTGGCCTAGCATATGATATTAAACAAAACCCAAGGGCAGCGCCAATTGGGAAAGAGTCACATGCTAGGCACTAATGATTTGATGCCACGTGGAGCCCACAGTGGCCCCCGCGTCATGACAGGTTTCGTATGGTATCGGCTAATTAAACCGCAACACGTGCGCTTTATTCAAAGTTTGAACTCATTTTTCATGAATTTGAGGTCCATTTCCTACCCATGAAATGACCTTCTTCTCCTATTGCTTTTTTTCTTTTTCTTTTTGTCGTTACATCTTGATAACGAAACTAATTAACTTATTAGTCATTAATTAATTAGTTAATTATTAATTAATTAATTAATCTCGATACCAAAGTAGTTATATGTTTTTGATTTGATCATACTACTGGTAGGGTGACGGTAGTCGACAATGACGAGACTGATGAATTGAGTTTTTTTTTCATGTAATGCATTGGCTTAAGCTTAATTTTTATATTAATTGTGTTGTTGATGTTATATTTTACTTTGACTAATTAGCTCATACAGTTAATAGTAGCCTTGATGTTAGTTTGTGGCGTATTTGACGTTTATGTTCAATTATTTTGATGATGATAAAAGGATTGAATCGCAATGCATTGGGATTCGTGACAACCTAAATCAGTAAGAAAAGTTGAATTAATGTCTTAAATGATGATGACTACTAACGTGTTTAAGAATTTAATAATAGATATGTTGAGTTGTTTCATTGTTATACTTTTTAGTCGTGTGACATTTTCATTTTGATATTTCAAATTAAATTAATTCGACATATTGTTAGTTGAAAAGTAAAAAAAGCATTAAATGGTAAACTAGCATACAATTACAAGTATAATTACGAATCTCCCTTTATAGATTTGCTCATTGACTATCATTAGAGAAATACTGTTCAAATAGCGATTTGAGTGGTCTCTTGAGTCTGAAATAATTCACTTTACCACTTAGGGAACATTGTAGTTGGTAACCGTCGTGCTCCAAGATTTTCTCTTGTTACACTTTTTTAGCGTGGAGAAGCTCGACAAGAATTGACGCGCTGGGGCCAATATCTAACGCCCCTGAATCTAATCCACAAATAATCATAATAATGACATCATCAATGCTATTTCTGATACCATACACACTATATCCTCAGACCCAGTAGGATCTAAAGTAATACCATCCCATAATTAATTTAAACAAACAAACAGCGGAAACGAAATATAGTTTTACAACCTTTCATACTAGAGTACTACATCTCAACCTTAATATCATCATCTCCCCAAAAACATATTACAACTCTGAATAACCAAAACAACTAGATATAAACAAAATGTTGTCCCAACACTACTCACTCTCAACTAGCTCATCCAGGTCCCGCCCTAAAGCTCTTAGACTCAATTTTTTGTAGGTCCTGAAAATTTGATATATTTATTGGGGTGAGACACTTCTCAGTAAGATGAAATAAATTATTGTCAGTGTGTGGTTAGCATGAGTTTTAGTGAAATCAAACACCCCACTTAATTTACTTTATCTGACAAATATGACATTTGTATAATATAACTCACACTTATACAGTTGGAAATATACATTTTCTTCGCAATATAATCAGTTCAGTAAATAATATCATTTACATAAATTTACATATATGCGTAGAAGAAACCTCCTTTTGGACATACAACATCATCATGTATAAATCCCCATGATCGGTTGTGCGGTCCGAAGACTGGACCTTGCCTTAGCTGACCCACCAGGTTAAGTTAAACCTCATGTTTGTAAGTTTGATTTGCCTACCAAGCCTAGTCTAGACTCCAGGGGGGGTACACAACCCTTCCGTGACTGAATCGACTTTTCAATACCAACACCCCTATTTAGAATAGTGTGGTTGCACTATCTCAATCACTAGTAATGGTATCGTGCTCTCATCACATTTGGTTCTCAGAGTTCTTAAACCATATAATGTAATTTAAGTAATAAAAACTGTTATATAAATTCATTTCGTAATTCGGTATAAAACCTGTCATATAAAAATTCGGCATTCAGCTGTCATAGCAAACCTCAACATACAGTCGTCACATCAAACCCGTCATACAACCTTCATAAACAAACCCGACACTTAGTCGTCATATCAATCTTGGCATTCAACCATCATTTCAAATTTTCACAATTTTCGCCACATTTCTAGTATTTCCACAAATAGTCCAAATCACATTTTCATGATAATACCACAAAAATACTCAGATTCAATTATGCAGTAAAATATAATTAAATCTCATGCTACACAATTTATTCAATAATTATAATTTCACCAATTGCCTGTAGAATTTTCAAAATATATAATTGGTAAATTTAATTATAATGCAGGAATGATCAATTCCTCATTTTTAAATTTAATCCCCAATATATTTTAAAAACCCGAATATGATCGAATCCATGCAATTTAATTTAACTCCAAAATATTCCCAAAAAATCCGATTTGATCAAATCCCTAGAGTTTAATTTAATTAAAATATATTTCCAAAAATCCCGATCTGATCAAAACCTGACAGTTTAATTTAATTAAAATTTAATTCCCAAAACATACGTATAATAATTCAAAATTTCCATTCCTATAACCCCAAATACTTAGAAAATCATGTATATTATTCTTAAAACCAAATATTACAATTTAATCACGAATATTTTCAAAATAAACTGATATAATCTATTTCCCTTATCTTATTCTAGGAGTGGTGCCTACGACGTCCTAACGAAAAAATCACCCCGGTTAAAACGTTGGTGACTGAAAATGAAACTCAATGGTATTTTCTATTCTTCGATTGGCGTACATTTGACCGAGAAAATTGAGAAGAGAGGGAGAGGGGTTGAGGAGAGAGAAAGTAGAGAGAGAGAGAGAGCGTGAAATGGGGGGCTCTGGATCCTTAATCCTGTAGGAATCAAATTTATATTATATATATATATATAATATTATATTATATTAATAATAATTAATTAATTAATTACATTTTTTTTTTGGAATCACTACACAATTCCCCATACGAAAAGACAGCAGACTATATTAGCAAGTGGCGCAATGTTGCGTGGACCGACCCATAATTTTTTTCTTTGCACAAGCAAGATGAAGTTTTCGCATGCCTATTAACAATTGCATGCAAAAGAGAGCCAACCCTATGCCCCAATCCACCTTGGTAGATGCCCCCATGGAAGTCATAGAAAACAATTTTTAAATTCTATTTTAGTTTTTCAAAGATTTACAAAAAGTTAATTAATCTTTTAGTTTTATAATATTTGTGTATACAAATATTGCATGGAAATAGTTTTATTTTTATTTTTAAATAATCACAAAAAATGTTGTCTTATTTTTTATTTTTCACAAAAAATTATATAGAAAGATTAGAAATCAATCTTCTGTTATTTTTTAAAATTTCAACTTCTTATTCTGTGTTTCAAAACATGGAAATTGTATTGACCATAAAAATAATCATCTTAATTATTATATTTCTAAAATCACTTTTTAGTGCTCAAAAAATAGTTTACTTTGAAAGACAATTGAAAATTTTATAATTATATAAATTTTGTGACTATTTTTGTTTTAACTGTGTCCTAGGTTCACATGGTTTTTAATTTTATTTTAATTAAATATTTTGTATAAAATAAATTACATCCACGGAATTAAATCCTAAACATATATTTAAGTATTGCGCTAATAAATAGTAAAAAAAAAAACAAATTATAAAATTAATTATTTTTTTTTCAAAAATATATAAAAGTGATAAAATCTAGCCTTTCAGTTTTTGTGCAAACAACTACAAAAACAAAAGCTAATTCTATAAGCAAAAGTGTTATAACGTATTCTTTACGTATCCCAAATAGAAAATAAAAAATTAAAAAAATGATATGAGATAGTCCAAAAATTTTTTAAAAAATGTTTGTCATTATTTTACATTTAAGCATCGATGATGGTTTTCTAAATAATATACGTATACTAGAGTAGGTTGTTTAATGTCAAAATATAATGACCTAGGCACTAAAAAAAACACAAAATTTTTTTTATAAACTCTTCATGCCTAGCAAGATGGATTCGGAATTTCAACAAGTCTCTTTTTCCTATTGACGATGTTTAAAATTTGGGTTACAAAACGAGATACCATCCATCCAAACATAAATAACTAGAACCTAAAATCTTAAATATGAAAATAGTAAACTTTAATCACTGATATGTCTCTTAAAAAAAATAACCTCAACTAATGTAAATATTGAATCTAAATTTGAAGCATTAGGCATAAATCAATCATCTTTACCAAAAGAAATATGAAAGGGGTGAAAGGAAATATGAAGATTTGGATCCCCTTATATGGTTCAAAAGACTCCAAACAGATATGACTTTTACTTTTGGGGGGTAGTGTGGAGTTGTTGGGGCAGTGAGTTTTGGGAACAGGTGGCAGTAAGAGTGAGTTTTGGAAGGGGGAAAAGGGAGGGCAGCGGAAGGGATGTGGACAAATCTAAGAGGACATATCCATTTGTTGTCTTTTTGCTCTCTCCCCCATGTGCCCATGTGACTTCCATTTTTCCCTCTTATGCATATTACAATTAAGTACTCTCTGCAATTACACCAAACCCCACCCTCCGAGATTGAACTCTGCCCATCAATACGTGTGCTCAAGCCCCTCCACAAAAACTACTCAAATTTTTTTTTTCCTTCTTCCCTAAAAAATTCAATTCAATTTTATTTCATTCAAATTTTAAGTCAAGGTTGAATCAACTTACAAACTTTCTCAAACCTTATTCCCTCAAGTCTCAAAATTACATGTAGACTTTGCAATGAATGTGGGTTAGTGAATTGGAATCATTTGACTTGTTTGGGGGTGGGGTTTACTTTTTTTCGGGTGAGCAATAATTGCGAAAGGGGAGAAGATATGCATGAATCCATCCACAGAGAGTGTAGCCATAAATGAGCCACATGGGTTGCATGTGTTTCCCCTGACTCACGAAATCAATGCACCCACGCCCCACCCACTCGCATGTGCTTGACTGCAGCTTGAGCCCTTCGTGCGCCTGGCTCGTACCCATGCGGCCAGGCCAGGTGGTCCAGCCTCCCTCCGAGCCCAAGCTCGACCCATGTTTCACATCAACATTTCGATATACAGACACTTTGCGACGGCGATGAAAATGAAACCCACCGCTCGTGTGCCTCAGTTTGGAGCCTGCCACCGAGAGCGACGGGTGCTTCCCGTTGAGTTGTCACGTACGGGCAACTCGCGTCAGGACGCGAGGGGAGGGTGAAGGTGAAGGTGACCCTGCCCTCCCGAGGGGCACCCTGTCTCAAGAAGTGAATTGGAGGGAGTATTGAACCAGTGGGGTGGGTTGCCACAACTGGAAGGGCATGTGACCCTAAACGAGGAGGCCGAGGCTGGATAGGATGGTAACCGGGGGCATGTACATAGACATTGGCATGCACCTACTCTACACGATTGGAGGGCACTGTGCGGTGGGGACACCCTCCCACATGATATCCACTGCCCCTTCTCCCATGGGCTCCCTTGGCGTATTAGCCAGTCCGTTTGGGACAAACCTATATCCCTACATCTACTACCTGCGTACTTCCTCATTGTTGCCCACCCCGCATACCTCCAAACTGCCTTACCCCAAAACGGGGGGACTGTCTCTCTCTCTCTCTCTCTCTCTCTCTCTCTCTTAGTAGCCTCCCAAATCTTATCGTCCTTCCTTTGAGTATGGTAAATTTTGTGATTTGTGAAAACTGAAAGCTAGGGGGAGAGGGGAGACCCACGAGGAGTACACACAGCCAGAGACCTGAATGACAAGGTGACTCAGTGAGTCGTCAAGCATTGCAGCCCAGAGACGCAAGCTCTTTCTGTTTGTTCCTTGATTCCAAACGCCATCACACCAACAACCCAACTACTCTTTAATCTCTCCCATTTATGCTTGTATCAGGATCATACCCTAGCTAGTCTTGCCAAGATTTTGAACCACAATTGGACCATCTGTCCATCAAAATTAATACCAAACACAATTATTCGAATCTTCAAACCCTTATCTTGTCAAATTCGAAATAAAATCTAACTATTCGAATCTTTCAGTCCTTGTCCATCCTCTTCACAGAGGTGAAATCAAATTGAAGACCTCTTCGGTTCCTTATTCGTCCTCATAAAACAAAATGGATTGTGATAATTTAAAATGTAAAATGGATGATGTTTTTTTTGAAAATTTGATTATGAAAACTTTTAACGCATTCATCCTGAGGGGTAGGGGTAGATGATGCATTAAATGGAGTTTTGAAGTAAAAATATTATTGAATGATGCATACAACCTTATGAACCAGGGGATCCAACCATGAGCCATTAAGTAGCTAGCCGCTGCAAAGACATAGCCATACCAAAAAAAAAAAAAATTGTACCAAAATCCCTGCACACCCCTTTTTTTTGGGAAATCTTTTTGGGACAGATTGGGCAGAGCCCTTTGATGGATCATCCCAATGAATTTTTACCCAAAATGGTTCAGGGAAAAGGCTGGACCCTCGACGAAGCTGCCAAATTAATGCTGCTAACTGCGACAATGCTGCTGCTTCTTCTTCTTCACTGCTTGTTCTGCCATTTCAAGTCACGAAATCAAACAGGGATGGTTGCATCGTCAGTCCATTCATTCTAATTAAGAACCTCAAGGATCATCAACACTGTAATATCTGTTTGGGAGGCGAGAAAGAGACATGTATTTAACAGGAAAATACTTCGGGGAAAGATGGAAAAAGAACAAAAAAGAAGAGAGAAATAGAAGGAAATGAAGGGGCAAATAGGGAAGAAAGGGGGAAGGGGGAGAAAGGGGGGAGAAGAAATGACCAAAAAAAAAAAAAAAGTAACACCTGGAAATACAGTCAGCACGTAGGTGTGGAAGGGCCGGCGCCGGAGCCGGAGTCCGAAAGGAGCTCGGCGAGAGCAGACATGGCTCTAATCTGCATCTCCAGAGCGGCTATGTAGTCGGTAGCTTCTTCTAGAATGACCGGCAAGGGTTCTTTCCGGCAGCCGGGGACCAACCGGCCGAGAACGCGCGCTTT
The DNA here is from genome assembly GCF_029873635.1 of Malania oleifera. NCBI lineage: Eukaryota > Viridiplantae > Streptophyta > Magnoliopsida > Santalales > Ximeniaceae > Malania > Malania oleifera. The sequence continues at coordinate 4,063,829 of NC_080419.1, forward strand.
TCTCTGCACCGCTGGCAAATTCTTCCCCTTGAACCTTAGAATGCTCACTTTCGGCTTCCTGGAGGGGAGGTTACGCGGCGCCGGCGCTCTCGGCCTCTTGTGCTTCATGAACTTGAGCTTGATTCGGTTAGTGAGGATGGCGCGGCTCCACAGCGTCCTTCCTTTGGCGGCGACGGCGAGGGCTTGATCGGCGGCTTCGCGCACGGCGCGGCCGCGGCGGGGGGCGGAGGGAGAAGGGCTTAGGCGGACCTGGCGCAGAGCCTGGAGGAGCTTGGAGGAGTAGATTTGTTGCTCGGTTTCGGATTTCCATCTGGCGCGGTTATTGCCGTTGCTGTGGTTGTTGTGTTGGTCCTTGATTTGGCTTTTTATCTTCTTCTTTTTCCTCTTCAAGTCTCGCGATCTGTCGGAGTTCGCCACAGGATTCGAGATCACGGATGACGCCATGACTCGACTGATCCGAAATCAAATTATTCTCGCGATGATTCGAAGCAACCAAGAATCGGATCGCGGCAGAGAAGACGAAGCAGACGACGAATTAACACCTGGACAACAAAAAAGCGGAGATTAGATTGACAAAAACGGACGATTCAACGAGAGATTCGATAACAACGAAAGGTAATTAACTGGATTACAAACGCATTAACTCCGATCAATTATTCAAACAGTAACTTCCCGGAACCAAATAACAAAGATCGATCATTGCTTCAAAGTTAAAAAAGCTCAAGTACTACACATATAAGCCCACAGATCCAAAATTCACGAAACAAGAAAAAGGCAAAAACGATCCACAGCTTGTCATCAAATATTCAAAACGGGACGGGAAAAGCATAGAATCCTCTCAAAACACAAAGACCAAAACACGAATTAACAGGAAATTCACAAAATTTTCTTTCCAGGATGATTAATTACCTTGCAGGAACTGAACAACAGTCTTAATCTTCACGAAAAAAAAAAAGGTTCATCGACGAGAAGCAGAGAGGGAATTGAGAAGCAGGGTGTGGGAGGAAATCAAAATGGAGGAATCCATTGAATAAAACTGTGGTGCGGGTGGCTGCTTTCGATTATGGAGGTGGTGGGGGCTCCCGGCTCTGATCAGAGGGTGGTGGTGGTGGTGATGGTGGAGGGGGGAGGAGGGGGTGGTGGTGGGGGAAGCTTTAAAGGGGAATGGGAAGACAACACGCGTTAGGGAGGGTTGCTTAATCCAATTTGCTATTATTATTCAGTGGGTTTGGCTTTGGGAATTTATAAGGAAGTGTGGGGTCCACACACACACACACACCCTCTCTCACACTCTCTCTCTCCTTCAATGAATTATCGGGAGTAATTCATTTCTCATCTTGTTTTCTCATATCGTACTTTTTATAGGAAGTTAGTTTGTTTTAAATGCATATCTAATGTGATTTCAAAAATACTCTATTTAGTTTTTTATTTTATATATATATATATATTTTCAATTTATCCACTATATTATATTTCAAGTACGGTACAATTATATAAAGCAGTTGACAGTATTATAATACTCTTTTTATTTTAATATAGTTGTATATTTTAATTTAATAAATTTTTGAATGAAAGGTAATAACTTCCTTGAAATTTGACAAAAGGATAATAACATTCTTTTAGGTTTCAACAAATTCAAGACCTCTCTTGAGATTTCAAGAATTGTACAAACCTCAAGTAAGATTTGTGGCGTTTTGGAAATCTCAAAGTTTATAATTTTTTTACCAAATCTTAGGAAAAGTGAGTGACTTTTAATCTAAAAATTTTATTAAGAGTGAAGTCAAATAAAAAAATGTTCGATCTCCTCTTCTTATTTGATGTTACTTGTGGAAAAATCTAAATAATTAACGTGAGTAAAATAGAACAAGAATTGAGTATTGATTTAGGTTAAACTATTTAAACAACTGATAATAATATTTTACACGTACTAGTTTTGTTTAACCAAAAGTCTATTTTAATGCTTCAATTGTTGATTCGGGATCTCTTGAAAATCATTGATAGTTAGTCATTGGATTTATTACATATGACTCACAGAACACATTTGGCACATACCTTTTGTTCGAGATATATATATTAAGGGGATACGAATAATATCGTGAGTTGAGTTTCGTGCTAATGGTAAGAGTCAAAGAATGACATATATTTGGCAATGGAAGAGAATAGGGAAAATTTATTGAAAAAAAAAAAAAAAGTGAAAGAAATCACCAACTAACAACTAGTCATTGGATTTATCGTATGTGATTCATAGAACAGCAATCGACAATATGCACTTTTTGTTTGAGTTAAAAAAAGAATGAACACGAAAACCATGAGTTGAGATTCACACCAATTTTTAAAGTCAAAGAATGACACATGTTCGTCAATAAAAAAAAAAATAGGGAAAACTTATTTTAAAAAGTGAAATAAATCACCACGTAATAGTTGGCCGGTGGATTCATTATATGTGATTCATGGAATAACAATCGATAGTATACACTTTTTGTTCGAGTTAAAAAAGAGAGGGAACATGAACACCTTGAGCTGAACTTGACGCCAATGGTAATATTTAAAGAACGACACACGTTTGACAACCGAAGAAAGTAGGGAAAAGTTATTTAAAAAAAAAGTGAAAGAAATCACCACATAATAGTTAGCCATTGAATTTATTGCATGTGATTCATTGAACAACAACCGACAATATGCACTTTTTATTTGAGTTAAAAAAAAAAAAAGGAAATACGAACACCATGAGTTGAGCTTCACACCAATGGTAAAAGTCCAATAATGACACACATTCGTCAACCGAAAAAAAAAAAAGGAAAAAATTATTAAAATAAATCACGAGATAATAGTTAGTCATTCGATCCATAAAATGTGGTTCATGGAACAGTAACCGACAATACACAATTTTTGTTCAAGTTGAGCTTCACGCCAATGGCAATAGTCAAAGAATGACACACATTTGGCAACAATCAAAGAATGACATGCATTTGGCAACAAAAGAAAGTAGGCAGAAGTTATAATAAAAGTGAAAGAAATCACCATATAACAATTGTCCATTGAATTTATTGCATGTGATTTATAAAATAGCAACTAGGGCTATAATCGAGTCGATTTGATACAACAAAATACTTGAACTCGATCAATCTCACAATTGTTAAACTCGAACTCGACTTGGTTACAAGTTCATAAAATTCGAGCTTGACTCGAGTATAAATTAATATTAAACATATATAAATATTTATTATATTATATTCATAAAATATGTATTATATGGTATGCATAATACAAAAACAATAATAAAAAAGAAAAACTCAATTAGACTTGAAACTGGACTTGAATATTATTGTTGAGCTCAAACTTGACTCCTTAAAATACTCGAGTAGCTCGAACTCAACTCAGACTCCAAATAGAATCGAGTTGAGTCAAGTCGAGTTAGGGGTGAGTCAATTTTGAGTAGCTCGCGAGTAAGTTTGACTCACTTACACCACTAACAGCAATCAACAATATACACTTCTTGTTTGAGTTAGGAAAGGATGAAACATGAACACCTTGAGTTGAGCTTCACGCAAATGATAAAAACCAAAGAATAACACATGTTCATCAACGAAAAAAATAGGGAAAAGTTACTAAAAAAAAAGTGGAAGAAATCTACATGTGACTCATAGAATAGCACCCAACAATACACCTTTTTTGTTTGAGGTAAAAGAAAAAAAGGGAATATGAACACCATGAGTTGAGCTTCATGTCATAGTAAGGGATGACACGTTTGGCAACCACAAAAAAAAAAGGAGACAAAAGTTATTAAAAAAAAAAAACAAGAAGTGAAAGAAATCACCACATAACACAATTAGCCATTGAATTTATTACATGTGTGTTTTTTTTTTTAAAAAAAAACTAAAGGAGGGCGGAACCTCCAATTATTTATTAATATACCCTCACTTTTGGCGGAGGAATACTATGGTTACAAGAGAAGCATTAGGAGATTACACATAAAAATTTGAAGGTTTCCCAAAAACGACACCAACAACCAACCAAAATAGGATTACAAATCCAAACAAAACTAAATAAGAAACAAATCTAAACAGGTCTATCAAAAACAAAAATAATAAAATAAACTAAAATAAAAAAATCTAAACCAACCAAAGAAAAATTGAGAGAATGATCTAATGACTAAAGGAAGTGAGACCCAACTTATCCATCCAAAAGATACCTTTCAAAGAACGTGATAAAAGATGTTGTTCTTCGTAAATGACATTGTTTCCCATTTCTCATTCTCTAGCGAGAAAATTAGCCGCACTATTACCATCCCTATATTGATGGATCACAATGAAGTTCACTCTTTCTATCTCCGCCACGAGATCCTCCTAAAAATCCCAAAGATACCATAAGGTACATCTACCTTTCTGAAACCAATCAATAATAATTCGCGAGTCACTTTCAATAATCACATTAAAATAATAAAATCGTTTGCATAAACAAATTCTTTCCAGAATCACTTTTAATGCTGAACTATTGTTCATACCATTGCCAAAATAGCTTGAAAAAGCCGTTTTCACCATGCCATGGCAGTCTCGAATAATTATTCCACCTCCTAAAGTACCCGAATTGGCCCTACATGTAACGACCCTACCCTTTATACAACCCCAGAGTGCTACTGTGCAACATAATCTGTACAAATCCTGATAACATACATATCTACCCTCCCTAAACAGGGATATATAAGTATTTTATAATGATCTGTACTCTCATATATTGCGGAAAATATAAACCTTCATATGGATTCTAATAGACGTACTAGAGTACCTAACTATCCTTTACATACATTCACACTTCCGTAGAACACAAACTGTATTACATCCCCAAAAGTCACTCTGAGCTAAAATCCAATACATAAACAAAACACTTACGTAACTAACAACAATACTTCACTCCAAAAGCCCACTACCAACTAAAGCTAACGCTCTGCAGGACCTGAAACAAAGGTTGTATATTCGGGGTGAGACACTTCTTAGTAAGGAGGAAGATATTACATCAGTGTGTGATTGTATATGTCACACCCTGAACCCGAAAATGGGACCTAGGGGTGAAAACGTAATCTATCCTATCCCTGTATCCAATAAAACATCAAAAGATACAGTGCAAAGGATGAGGGTCTCACCCCGTGGGGTCCCCAGCCACCCTAAACACATCCAAACACAACAGAATATATACAGTGGAAAAGGTCATTCTATATATATATATATGCAGTACCATACCAGAGTCTATACAAAAGCAGAAACATACTCTAACATACAACGTACAAATGGGTGCCCAAATACATCCCAACATGGCAACCCACCAAGATACAGTCCTAGCACTTACCCAAGCGCTAACCGCAGTACATCGGCCACTACGCTCCCTACACCAGGATGCTAGTTCTGGTTACTCGAAGGATCGATAAAAATGTACATACAGTAGGGGTGAGACACCTCTCAGTAAGGAAGAACATATGTTATATCGGTGTGTGGCATTTGAGTGTTATCATGATGCAACATACATGTAGTTAAATGCAGTCTAGTACTAGTTTACGCAGTGCATACACGCACACAAACACATGATCAGCAATCCTAGTGTCGTCACACCCATCAGCTCGAAGCCGGCTAGCGACATATGGCGTTGGCTCGTAGCCAACCCGCGAACACTGCGCCACCGGCACATGGCTAGTCCCCGACTCCCATGGCATTGTACCGACGCTAAACTGGTGGATCCATACCCTTTGACCTGATCTGCTGGAATAGGCTCATGCCCTTGAATATAGAGCCGGACCTCTGCCAATCTATGGCCAGCGATTTCATATGCCCTCGGATATAAAGCCAGACACTCTCAGTACCTAGAACAATTTCGGAACCGCGTTCCTACTAACATTTCAACATATCACACATACATGCATGCTCATATAACCAAACAAATCACAGCCATTTGGTAATCTAAATCATGGTTTTCAAAGCACATATAGTTTAAAACAAGTCAAGGAATGACCATCCCTATAACATAGTATAAATCAACATATACGTTCGGTTTTCAACAAAACCAGGGATGCAGCCCGTCGCCCCCTTTTTTCCAAAACTGTAATCATGAAAAATCCATAGTTTTCCTTATTAGATCCCCCCAAATGAGTATCCAAAACACACATAGGACCATGAACCACAGTTCCACCGAGTCTGATTTCAAAAATAACCGATATAAACACAATTCCCCTTACCTTTCCCCCGAAAAGCAATTCCTGAACTCTAAGGCTCCTAAACAGCAAACCGAGTTCTAAAACCTACAAATCACAGCAAAAAATATACTCACAACATTGTTCTTTACTAAACTACCGGATCAGAATTGAAAACCGAGCCTTACCTCGATTTTTAGCTGAAACCCGAAAATCTCCGAAACGAGATTTCGATCTGTAGAACTTGTAGAGAATCCTTCCACGATCCTCGTGGTAACTTCATATTTACGTTCCTAGCGACGAACAATGAAGAAAACAAGAGAGATAGAGAGTAGGGAGAGTTCTAGAGAGAGAGAGAGAAGATATTTGAGTTTTTTAGTTGAGAAGTAATGAAAAACTTCTATTTATAGCCCTTTGACCCGGCCACTTCTTGTCGAAGAATTGCGTCCTCGTCGACGAGGCTCTATAGTCTTCTCGTCGACGAGATAAGGACCTCGTCAATGTGTCTGGGATCTTCGATTTTTCGAAACCCCTCAACTTCTCCACGTTGACGAGGCTTTGAACTTCGTCAACGAGAAATACAAAGCCTTCGTTGACGAACTCTGGCTTCGTCAACGAAGCCTGTTCAAATACCAATTTTTACCCTTCTCTTATTTATTTAAACCCATTTATCACGATTTGGGTTCTTACAATCTCCCCTCCTTACAAAAATTTCGCCCTCGATGTGACGACCAGCTTCATTTCTACATTTTTTTTTTTCATATTACAAATCACAATCCTCAACTCAGCAGATCATAATCCACTTGGACCTGTGGGTATCAGGGGCACATCAGAACACATAACGGAAGCCTAAGTAGCAGGAAACATACAATCACAATATTATAAATACGAAAACATCCATCACATTACCATAAATACCAGAGTTATTGTATCAACTGTGTTTCAGTATATACATTCCAAAAACAAGATCTAGGGACATTTCCCACAAATTCCAACTGTCCCTACTAAAACTTACCCTTCAAAGAGATCAGCGGGGCTTTTCCCACTCCCCTATCTAGGGCTTCTGAAAAATTTATAAAATTTTGGGGTGAGACACCTCTCAGTAAGGGAAATAAACTAATACAAGTGTATGACAACATGAGTATTCTGTGTTATACATATACCATACAGAACATATTCAGTAACTGTTTTGTCAAATCTGGGAAAACATATATATCATCAAAACATGGCAGAACATACTGCATTTTCATAAACGTATTTCATCTCATATAATAATAATACAAAAACATTTCTGGTAGGTTAGCTGGCTGTTGTCATGTATTACCCCCACATGACAGGGTTGTGTGGCCCGAAGGCGGGACCTGACAATGGTTGACCGACCACTGGCAAGTCAAAAGTACATTCTGTAAGTTTGATGGGTCTATCAGACCTGGTCCGTACACCAGGGGCGCTCACACACTTCTTAAAAACCACATCGACCATCCAATCTCACACCACTCCGTACAGCGGCGTTAACACAGATATCATGATCATGATGACCATGGACACATAGCAACGGTACCGTGCAAGTGCTAGCCTAAACCAAGCCAACCAGATTCTGATATCATATAACATATACTGAAACTGTGATACATGGATATTTCATATCATTAATTATCCAATCAATCATATCATTTTGCATATATACGTATATCATGAAAATTATCAGCCCGTACACCGGTAAATCATATCATAGCACAGCCCGTACGCTGGCAAATCACATCCATGCTTGGCCCGTATGCCGTCAAATCATATCACAGCACAACCCGTACGTTGGCAAATCACATCCATAGCACGACCCTTACGTCGACAAAATATATCCATAGCTCAGCCCGTACGTTGGCAAATCATACACATAGCACGACCCGTACGCTTGCAAAACATATAAAAATCTTGGCCCGTACGCCGGTTTTCCATTATAAAAATCCGTATCATTAACACATTCCTAGAAAATAGTATTTCATAACAATTTCTACTCATGCCACATTAACAGGTTTTCCGCATATTTAACATACCATCATTTTTAACAGTATTTTCTCACATATAAATCATATATCAATATATTTATTTTTATGAAACCAATTGCTATAACAATATACATATTTTTCATAAAATACTAGCTTAGTTTATCCCCTTACCTGATTCCTGAAAAGCCCATAAGAAAATTTGTCCCGCACCCGCAGGGTTCCCAACTCAACACCCTGGAAACAGCATTCCCTAGAACTAAAGTTCAGTATTTCTACTCGTATAACACTTCCTACAACTGTAAAATATCCAAATACTGGGTAGAAGACCTTACCCTGGATTTGGGATGGTTTCCAACTCAGCCCCACTGACAATCTGCTCCGGTAGACTTGCAGAGTAAAATTTCGTGCTACTTGTGTGGCGGATATCACAGAGTGTGTGAGTGTCAACACAAGGGGTTACTCAATGCCTTACAAGCTTCTACTTCAGGAAAAGGGGTGGAAAGCGAGAAGGAAGAGGATCATGCCCTGAGGGTGGGTTCAGTACGGCTGGTGAGCGCATTGGAAAAGCAAGAAAAAACATTGAAAGTTACACGATTAAAAGGGTTAATGTTTGTGGACTTGAGGATCAATGTGAAGAGTACCTGAGCTATAGTGGATACCGAGGCTACTCATAATTTTGGTTTGTAGTTAGAAGCATGGAGACTTAACTTATCCTTAGATAAGGATACAGGACACATGAAAGTAGTTAACTCTGTAACCCAGCCTACTTTGGGAGAAGCCAAGCAAGTGACTGTAATGCTTGGACAGTGGGAAGGTCATGCGAATTTTATAGCGGTGCCATTGGATGACTTTCTAGTCATTCTAGGAATGGATTTCCTAAAGGGGACGAGGGCAGTGCTGATGCCTTCGGTTGGTTCCCTATGTCTGATGGGAAATCACTCGTGCATGGTGCAAGTTGTTGCAACAAAAGGAGACGATGGGAAGTCCCTTTCAGCCATACAACTCAATGAGGGATTGGGTCAAGGTGAGCAGACATGTCTAACCACGGTAGTGGTAGACAAAGAAGTAGACCAAGAGCTGGAGCCTACGACCATCCAAGCGGTGTTGGATGAGTACAAGGAGGTGTTTTCGGATAAGCTACCTCATAATTTGCCTTCATGACGGACTGTGGAGCATAAGATCGAGTTGTTATCAGGAGTGAAACCACCTGCTAAAGGGCCATGTCGAATTGCACCTCAAAAGATAGTAGAGTTGGGGAAACAACTTGATGAATTGGAAGCGAGAGGTGTTCGCCCTTCCAAAACACTGTTGGGAGCATCGGTGTTGTTTTAGAGGAAATATGAAGAGCATCTACGGAAAGTGTTCGACAGGCTGAGGGGAAACAATCTGGATGTGAAGAAAGAAAAGTGCTCTTTCGCTCAGTGGAGCAATAAATTCCTTAGTCATGTGGTTGAACAAGGTCATATCTAGAGGGGCATAGAGAAGGTAAGGATAATTCAAGAATGGAAGATCCCCACGACAATGAAGGAGTTGTGTTCCTTTCTTAGCCTTACTAGACATTGCTAGAAGTTCGTTGAGGGGTACACATGGAGAATGACTCCAATTATAGGACTACTAGGGAGGTATTGTTGGCCGCACTTGCGGGATGATGTGGTTAATTATACCAAAACTTGTCTCACTTGCCAACAAGACAAGGGGGAGCGAAAGAAGTATGGTACTTTCATGGTCGCACCAAAGTACTGTTCGGTAGAGGAGACGACACAATTGTTCCTTGCGACTGTTCTGAAACACTAGGATTTTACCCAAGTTATTATTTGTGACCAAGACTTAATGTTCACTGACAACTTCTTGACAGAATTTTTCAAGATATTCAGGTCACATCTTGACATCTCTTCGAGTTATCACCGATAGACGGATGAAGAGATTTAGAGAGCTACTGAAAGAGTACTTGTGCCATTTTGTCAAGGACAACTCGAAGAATGGCACGCAACTACTTTATATGGCTTCGTTATGTGGCAATGCTCAAAGAAGCTCAACAACCAACAAGAGCACTTTTGAGCTTGTTATAGGCAAGCTGCCGCTGTTACCTCACACAGTGGGCAAGCCGTACAGGCGAAAGTGTCCTAGGGCGTACATCTTCACTAGAGAATGGAGACAGAATGCAGAGTTTTCTCGAGCCTATCTGGAGAAAGCTTCTAAGAAGATGAAGAAGTTGGCAAATCAGGAGAGAAGATCGCAGTTTCATGTTAGCTGCCTTAAGACATTCAATGCCAACACCAATGACCTGAGCATAAGTCAATCCAACAGAGCCGAGTTGAAGACAGTGCAACCTGACAGACGTGAAGTTGAAGAGATCCTTGTAGACAGAGAGTTCATATTCTCAAGGAAGAAGTGGCAGAAGTTCCTAGTGAAGTGGAAATGCCTTGATGACAAGCGGAACATATGAAGCCGTTTGTGGACAAACTTAAATTGTACCTTCCGCCAAAGTCTATGAGGACATCGACCGCATAAGTGGGGGAGAATGTCATGAGCTAAGCTTGTTCAGGGCATTATGCTTGCCTATGACCGCTTGTCTCATGTGCTTGGGATGGGTTTCCATCATGTAAATACTAGTGTTGAGTTATTTTCTGCTAGTAGTGTCTTTGTATACCAAATAAGGCAGTATGACTCCTCGGTCACTTTGATGTTTCTGCTAGAAAGCTCTTTAGGAGAGGGTGAGTGTTTATCAGTCATCGTAAAACTCACTAGCTATTGTCAAAGTGTTTAGCCTACTTGCCTCCCTCACTAAACATACGATGTCAACGGAGGTGTTGTTAATGAATTACGTTTGCTTTAATGTTTACTGCTTGCTTGCCACAGCGTTCATGAATGCTTACCGTTTCTGCTGCCATTTGATTCAATGCTAATGAAAGTGTTTCGTGGATGAATGTTGGTAAACGATAGGCTATCTAGTTAAACAAGAGTGCTTTAGCTAGCGCCGCACGGTCTTTCACAAGGGTGTGAAAATAGTTAGACCGTGACACTGTGCCATAGCTCACCAATAAATGACATTACCTCATAGGGTCAAACTCCTCTGCTATAAATAGGGACCCGGGTGGAGAGACAAAGGTATCTCATTCTAACCTAATTTCACTGTTGCATTCAACCTTTCTAAAGCATTCCCTTACTTAGGCATCAGAGAGATCCCCCAGAGTACACCCCGGGTCCTCCAAACCACCTTTGTTTTCATCCTTTTCAGGTGATCAGAGACCGGAAGGTTTGTCGGAGGTCCTCAATTTCTCTATTCCGCAACGTAGTAAAAAAAATTATACATCTAGCATAAAAAGGGCAAAAGTTATTAAAAATTAAGTGAAAAAAAATCACCACAGAACAGTTAACCGATTCATTACATGTGACTCGTGAAACATCAATTGATAATAGACAGTACACACTTTTTATTCAAGTTTAAAAAGAGAGAGAGAGCATGAACACCATAAGTGGAGTTTCACATCAATAGATAGTCAAATAATGACACATGTTTGACAACTAAAAATTAAAATAAAAAGTTGTATAAAAAAATGAAAGAGGTCACCACATAAGAATTGAAGAAAATATGAAAGGAAAAAAAGGAGGCCAATAAAAGGGGAAATTGTCAAAATAGTAAAAGAGTATTCCTATTTTTAAACTTTTCTTGTTTAGCTATCATAATTGTGTTGAGTTTTGATTTACATTTAGAATGGTTATTTACTTGAACTCAAACATCACGAGTTGAGCTTCGACGCTAATTGTATAACTCAAAGAATGACAGAAGTTTGGTGACTAAAAAAATAAAGAAATGTTATCAAACATAAAAAAAGTGTAGAATTCGCCATATAACAGTGAGAGGAAATACCCAAAGAAAAAATGGTCAATAGAAGAGGAGATGATCAAACAATAAAAAAAATTTAGTCTTGGAATTAATTGGATTTGTTTTTATTCAACAAACCAAAAAATAAGGAAAAGTTATCGAACATTAAAAAAGTAGAAGAAATCACTATATAACAGTTGTACTAAATGTCACTACATAATAGTTGATAGTGAAAATTGATATTTATTAGTCTCATTTAACTAAATGTTAGTTTTATCGTTAAAATGGTTGACTCAATATAAGTACAAATTCGCAAAAAATTATTGAGAGCTAGCCATTGAATTTATTACACGTGGCCCATTGAATGATAACTAATAGTACACATTTTTTTTGTTCAAGTTAAAAAAGAGAGAGAACCCAAACGGCATAAGTTGAGTTTCACGCCATTGATAAAACCCAAAGAATGATAGGTATTCAAGAACCCAAAAGAATAGAGAACAATTATCAAACATAAAAGGGGGAAGAAAAAAACCCCAAAAGAAATCACTACATAACAAAACAAACTTTCTTAGTTCTTGAATCTTCTATTGTAAGAATAAGAATCGTGTTTTAAACTTATTTCGTATTGATTATTCACTTGAACCCAAGCACCATATTTAAGTTTTGGTGCCAATTGCAGAATTCAAAGAAATTGATTTTTTAATTAAAAAAAAACTATATAAAAATGGTGGAAAATACAAAAGTAAATAAAAAAAAAAGTGAATAAAAAAGGAGCTGATAAAAAAAATGTTGTTAATCTCGAAATTCATCAGATTTGTTATTATTATAATAAAAATATAAGATCTTCCAATGCACTATGGATACAGATTCCTATCTAACCCAACCAAATGAACTTCATCTGCCATAATGGAAGTTAATCCCTATTGAAAGAGAATTTAATATGTTAGATTAATTGTTTTGAACACAATATGTGTTTTAAAGAGAATTCAATGTGATTAGTTATTTTAATTCTAATTTTAAGGTAGTTGTGCAATTTAAGTTGATAAAATTTTCTTGTAATGGTGAGAATAAAATCGAGAATGCTCTCTTCTTCTTGTTTGAAAAGTAGGGTTGGGCATCGATTTGGGTCCAGCTATTTGATCAGTTGATAGTAAAATTTTTTATGTATTAGTTGCATTTAATTTAAACATAATTTTAATGATTGAATCATTGAGCCATTGATTCAGAATGACTACATAGGCCCTCTGAAATGTTAGAGACAGTTAATCATTGGGCTCTAACAAATGACTCATACTAATGGAAGTAGATAGTGTGCATTTTTGTAACAACCTACTTAACTTATCATTTAATAAAACATAATAAATAAGATAGTCAACTCGAACCCGTGGGTAGCGGGGACACTTGTCACACATAGCGGAACCTAGGCAGTAGTAAATGTAAATCACAAACACATAACCACAAAATACATAATACCAGAGTCGAGTTTATCTCAAAATATTGTGTTTATATATAATCTCCCAAAAATACAAAAGATCTCTAGGATCTCACATCAAAATCCCTTTATCCTAGCCCAAACTTACCCTCCACGCTCCGCCGGTCTTTCTAGGTTTTCTAAAAATCATTTAATGTTTGGGGGTGAGATACTTCTCAGTAAGGGAAAATAAACTAAATACAACTGTGTGACAACATGAATATTTAGTGTTATAATACATATACGGTACATTTCATAAACTGAAAAACATTCATCATAGCATACTGAATAATCGTATACTTTCATAGTTTCTAATAATTCATTCTGATCATGAAATATCTGATATAACTGTAATACTGAAAATCTATCCAGGATGTATAGCTAGTTGATGTCATGTATTACCCTCCATGACGGGTTGTGCAGCTCGAAGGCGAGACCTGACAATGGCTGGCCAACCATTGTCAAGTCAAAAATGCCTGTAAGTACAATGGGCCCGCCACACCCTGGTTCGGACTACCAGGTGGATGTCTACAACTCTACACTGAAAGCCACATGAACTATCCATCTCCCACCCCCTTGTGGGGTGGTTAGAACAAGTCTGAACATAGATATCTGATCTATATAGTTACGGTACCGTGCTCCTGAAACTGAACTAAACTAACATTCGAGTTCTAATAACATATAGTACATAATAATATAGCATTTAATATAAATGGATTGATAGCATTTCTATACTTTCATAAATACGGCCCTGCGCCGAACATTTCATATACACGGCCTTGCGCTGAAAACATTTAACATACACGGCCTTGCGTCGAAAATCTCATATATATCATTTTGAGTAAATAAGTCATCTATCATGTATTTCAAAATCATCATATACTGCATTATTTCATAATTCCTGAAAACATGCTTATTCGTAAAATTTGCCATAACATAATACATATCATGTAAAAATAATATTCATGCTACACAATGCAGAATAAAATCATACATTTCATTCTAAAATCATAGTTCCTGTTTAACAGCAGTATTTTCCCCAAATATTCATTTATTCAATAATATTCAGATATAATACATGTTTTCCTGAAAATTAATTTGTTGATAAATAATAGTAATTTACGTGGAAAATAATTGCTTTAGTTTATTCTATTACCTGACACTGAAAAGAAACCCCCTAAAATACCGGTCCTACATTCACAGGGTTCCCCGTTCAACTCCCTAAAAATAATAACTCCAAGAACTAAACTTCAATATTTTTCCGCGAATATTATTTCTTATAACTACGGTAAAACCAAATTCTAAATATTTAGCGTTACCTTGAATTAGGGATGAATTCCAACTCACTCCCACCAACAATCTACTCCGGCAGATTTGGAGAGAACTTCCCCAGGAGTGTCGTGGTGGCCTCAAATCGTTGATCCGACAAACAACAGAGCCGAAATCAAAGAGAGAGGAGAGAGAAACCATAGGGAGAGAGGGAGGGAGTGATTCTCTAATTTTTCTGCGTTTAAATATGAGTTTTAGGCTATTTATACAAGGGGCTTCGTCGACAAGTCAGGTCACCTCGTCAACGAGGTCAAGAGGAAATTCGTCGACGAATTCTCCCCTTCATCGACAAAATTCAGAGGCCCAAATGTCCTCTCGATATCCTCTCGTCGACGAAACACACCTTTGTCGACGAGCTCATAATACAACGTCGTCGACGAGCTTATAATACAACGTCGTTGATGAACGCTGCTGCCTCCTTCTTTTCTATTTCTATTTTCTTCTCTCTTTAATATTTAAATACCATTATTCTTCAAATTATCAATCATCATAAGTAACTTAGAGCCAATTGTGAAACTCAAAGAATCACATGCATTTTTGTAACAAAAAAAATAAAGAAAAAATTTATTAAACATAGAAGATAAAGGAATAAGTGGATAACAATTTGAAGAAAATACAGTCTTTACTAACATGGTATCGGTGCCTCGGCTAGCACAGCTTGACTAATTTCCTAGTTGATTTTCTTCATTTTTCTGATCATCTTCATCAATTGAATTCTTGAAAACCATCCATGGCATCTCCTGAATTGAGTGATCAAACAAATCCTGTAACGACCTGCTCCTTTTTCACATATATTTTTTTTTATAAATAAATTATCATCACATCATACATTCCAGCTTAGCAGGTCACAATCCACTTGGGCTCGTGGGCACCAGGGATATAACAAAACATACAGCAGAAGCCTACGCAGCAAAAAGTATAAAATCATATATATCTCATCATAATGTGCATAACACATACCAGAGTCACTACAATTACTATCTCATAGTATATACATCTCAAAAATGAAATCTAGGGACAATCCCCACAAAACCTAACTGTCCCTACCAAAAACTTACCCTTCCAAAGAGGGCAAACAACTGATCTAGATCTGCGGGGCTTTTCCCGCTCTCCTATCAAGGGCTCCTGAAAAATGTATAAGATTTAGGGGTGAGACACCTCTCAGTAAGGGAAATAAACTAATACCAGTGTGTGGTAACATGAATATTCTGTGTTCTACATATACCATACATAACATATTCAATACTGTTTATCAAATTTGGGAAAACATATGCATATCAAAACATGGCAGAACATACTGCATTTTCATAAACATTTCTCATCTTATATCATAATAATAATAACATAAAAACAATCCTGGTAGGTTAGCTGGCTGTTATCATGTATTACCCCCACATGACTGGGTTGTGTAGCCCGAAGGCGGGACCTGACAATGGTTGGCCGACCACTGCCAAGTCAAACAGTAGTCTGTAGGTCCGATGGGTCTACCCAGACTGGTCCGTACACCAGGGGCGATAACAGCACACTTCTTGAAAATAACCACATCGACCATCCAATCTCACACCACTCCGTACAACGGCGTTAACACAGATATTATGATCACGAGAACCATAGACACATAGCAATGGTACCGTGCAAGTGCTAACCTAGACCAAGCAAATTAGGTTCTGATATCATATATATATATACTAAAATCGTGATACATGGATATCTCATATCAATAATTATCAAATCAATCATATCATTTTTCACATATACATATTTCATGAAAATCATCGGCCCGTACGCCGGAATTAGACATTTTATCATAGTTCGGCTCGTACACTAGCAAATCACATAGCACAGCCCGTACGCTGGCAAATCACATAGCTCGGCCTGTACGCCGATAAATCACGTAGCACAGCTCGTACGTTGGCAAATCTCATCCACATAGCATGGCCCGTACGCGGGCAAACATATCTACATAGCACGGCCCGCACCCCAGAAAATCACACACACACACACACACACATACACACACACATATATATATATATATATATATATATAAATATCTCGGCCCATACGCCAGTTTTCCATCATAGAAATCCATATCGTCCCCATTCCCAGAAAATAGTATTTCACAACATTTTTATTCTCATGCCACACTAAACAAATTTTCCATGTATTCAACATATCATCATTTAAACAGTATTTTTTAAATATAAATCATATATATAAATATATTTATTTTTCTTGAAATCAGATGCTACATATATATATATATATATATATATGCATTTTCTCAAAACAAATTAGCTTAGTTTATCCCCTTACCTGATTCCTGAAAAGCCCCTAAGAAAATCTTCTATGTACCCACAAGGTTCTCAACTCAATACCCTGAAAATGAAAACTCACAGAATTAAAGTTTAGTATTTTCGTACGTACAACATTTTCTATAACTACCACTAAGTCAAATTCGACTTAAAAAGTCTTACCTCAACTTAGGGTTGATTCCCAACGTTCCCAATCAACAGCCTTGGAACTGAAAATTTTCAGTATTAAAGTTTAGTATTTTTACGCGTATATCACTTTCTTCAACTGTCAAGAATCCAAATATTGAATATAAAGCCTTACCTTGGATTTGGGATGAAATCCAACTTCGTTTCCTTGACGATCCGCTCCGGCAGACTTGTAGAGAACTTCGCTAGGAGCGTCGTGGTGGCTTCAGTTTGTCAATCCAGCGTAAAACTAGCCCGAAATTGAAGAGAGAGAGAGAGAGTCGTAGGAGAGAGAGAGAAGAGAGAGAGAGAGAGCACTTCCAAAAAAATCTAAGCAAGCTTCTTGAAGAAGCTTGAGTTATATTTTATATATAGTAATCATTAATTAAAGTAAATCTTCTTGAAGAAACTTTCACACTTTATATATATATATATACCTTTAACCTATATATTAAATGCATATCATAATAACTTACTTATACACACACACACACACACACACACACACACACACACATATATATATATATATATATATATTTTCCTTATCATACTATTCATTTTACTTGTTAATTTAATTAATTTATTTTATTTTATTATTATTTTTTTAATTTTATTTTTCCCGGTTACTACAAATCCATATTTTCTCGATTCGAATGAAAATCTAGGCAACATCTTGGTTACGCAACCACTGCTTGGAATGAAGAATTATCATTCTTGGTCCAGGGCTATGATCTTAGCTCTCATTGCCAAGAAGAAGATAGGTTTCATTATGGGCAAAATTGTTGAGCTAGATCTAGAATCTCCTTTCTATGAAGATTGGTTAAACTGCAACACAATAGTGATTTCATGGATGATCAACTCCATGGACGTTGATGTATCTAGCAACATAATGTATTGTCAAACTTCCAGAGAGATGTGGCTTGAATTGCAAAAACTCTTTTCACAGGGTAGTGGTCCTAAAATCTACAATCTTCAGAAGGAGATTTCTAATATATCTCATAATTAGATGACAGTCATAGAGTACTTCACAAGATTCAAGAAGCTGTGGGATCAATTGCTTAATTTGGAGCCATTACTGAAGTGTACCTGTAGTGACCCAAACATTTAAATAATTAAATAGTGAAAGAAGGAGGAGAAAATGAGATTAAAAGGGGACACAGTTGAAGCGTTCATCGACGATGTGGCATATTGGGCTTGCCAACGAGGGTGCACTTCGTCAACAAGAAAATACCGAAAGAGGGTTTTGGGTGATTCTAAATTTCATCGACGAGAAGTGAGTTCGCCGACAAGTTTTCTTCATGACATTGTCGACGAGGTGACGTGGCACGTCGATAAAGGCCAGCGTATAAATAGGTCTAACCCTCATTTTATGGGTGAAAACCCTGCGAGAATCTCTCTCTCACTACTCATTTCGTCCCTTCTTACTTCTTTGTAAGATCTCGGGCCAATATTTTTCCGATTTGACGATCTGAGCCACCATGACGCTCTTGGAAAAGTTTTCTGCATATCTACCGGAATAGATCGTTGGTGGGGCTAGTTCGGAATCCATCCCAAATTTAGGGTAAGGCTTTCTGCTCAGTATTTGACTTTCGACAGTTGTAGAAAGTGTAGTATGCATAGAAACACTGAAATTTAGTTTTGGGGAATATCATTTTCATGGTATTGATCAGGAACCCTACGGGTGCAGGACTATTTTTCTTAGGGGCTTTTCAAGAATCAGGTAAGAGGATAAACTAAGCTAGTTGATTATGAAAATTATAAGTATGATTTTATAGCATTTGATTTCAAGGAAATATATGTATTTATATATATTTTTATGCATTATGTTGGAAAATACTATTAAAAATGACGATATGTTCGGAATATACGGAATATCCATTTTGTGTGGCATAAGTAAAATTTGTTATGAATAACTATTTTTTGGGAATATGATATTGATATGAATATGTTTTGTCGGCGTACGGACTGAGCTATGGATATGTTTTGTCGGTGTATAGGCCGAGCTATGGATATGTTTTGTCGGCGTACGGGCTGAGCTATGGATATGTTGTGCCGGCGTACGGGCCAATCTATGGATATGTTTTGCCGGTGTACGGGCCGAGCTATGGATATGTTTTTTCTGCATACGGGCCAAGTTATGGTAAAATATGAAATGCTAGCATACAGGCCGATGATTTTCATGATGTATATAAATATATATATATATATATATACACACACGCAGAATGACATGATGAT
The DNA here is from genome assembly GCF_029873635.1 of Malania oleifera. Classification (NCBI taxonomy): domain Eukaryota; kingdom Viridiplantae; phylum Streptophyta; class Magnoliopsida; order Santalales; family Ximeniaceae; genus Malania; species Malania oleifera. The sequence goes on from NC_080419.1 coordinate 4,083,360, forward strand.
ATTAATTTGGTAATTAATAGTATGAAATATTCAGGTATCACAGTTTGATTATATGCTATATGTTATTAGAACCTGGTTGACTTGGTCTAGGCTAGCACTTGCACGGTACCGTTACTATGTGTTCGTGATCATCACAATATTGTGTTAACGCTACTATACAGAGTAGCGTGAGGACGGATATTTGATGTGGTTTTAAGAAGTGTGAACGTCCCTGGTGTACAGACCAGTTCTGGCTGACCCATCAGACTTACAGATTGTACTTTTGACTTGACAATGGTCGGCCAACCAATGTCAAGTCCCGCTTTCGAGTCACATAACCTAGTCATGTGGGGTAAATACATGACAACCGCTAGCTAACCTACCAGGGTTGTTTTCGTAATCTTATTATATGATATGGATTATGCTATGAAATTCAATATGTTCTGCTTTAATATGATTATACAAGGTTTTTCCCATAAATGATACATACAATTTTACGGGTTATGTTTATATATGCTTTATGTATAACATGGATAAACTCATGTTGCCACATACTAGTATTAGTTTATTTCCCTTATTGAAAGGTGTCTTACCCCTAATTATATGAACATTTCAGGAGCCCCCGATAGAAGAGCGGATAAAGCTTCGCTGAGATAGTACTATTGATATGCCCTCTTTGAAGAGTAAGTTTTGGTGGGGATGGATGGATTTTTGTGGGAAATGTCCCTAGGACTTTCTTTTGGGATGTATATGCCTTAATGCAATGGATGTAGTAACTCTGGTGTTGAGATGGATGGTTTTGTGTTTATGATGTTATGATTTTATGTTTCATGCTGCTTAGGCTTCCATTTTGTGTTTCTGTATATCCTTGGTACCCACGGGTTCAGGTTGATTATGATCTGCTAGATGTGTTATACTAGTTTGAATTATTGATGAAAAAAATATGGAAATTAAGCAGGTCATTACAGTTTGGTATCAGAGCCTAGGTTGCTAGGTTCTGTAGACTTTAGAATGCAGTGGAAATGATACCAGAGTATAGGAAAATGATTTAAGGATTTGTTCTATAGTCTAGAGACAGGACTTCCATGGTGGTTTCTGTGTTTTTATTAGGGTGACGATTTCAGGAAAATCATAGTAAACTATTGTTGGATTATGTTCTTGGAATGTAGGATTGGGGCTAGGAATAAGCTTAGGACGTTAAGATAAGAGGTTAGATTTTGCGGGTGAGTTATAAGGATATGATTTCTAAGCTACGTTTGTTGTTTTTGAGGATGGATCTAGGAGGAGGTAGTGCCCATGCGAGCGGCAGTGATAGGGCAGGGCCCTTAGGTGCAGGTGGGACTGACTTTAATGTAGTACTACACAGCGTGACTCAGTAGTTATGACTGAGATTGCTAGGAATTCTAGATAGTAGGGGGCGTCCATCTGTAGACCGTGGGTGCACAATAGAAAAGTTTATAAAGATGAATCCTTCAGCATTTTTAGGAGGAGTCGATCCTGCAGCCACTGAGAAGTAGATACAGGAGACCGTGAAAGTCTTGACTGTGCTGCAGTGTACTGAAGAACAGAGGGTCTTTTTCGCCACCTATAAACTGATAAGAGAGGCCGAGAGGTGGTGAACTGTTGTGAGACTTCTGGAGCAGCAAAGGACGACATCGGTTGCCATGACTTGGGATCATTTTAAAGAATTGTTCTTTGATAGATATTTTCCAGCTACTGTTAGGGAGGCTAAAGTGGAAGAGTTCCTAAGTCTGAAGCAGGGACAGTTATTAGTCTAGCAGTATGCGGCGCATTTTATTGAGCTATCTCGCTTCGCTCCATATATCATGCCTAATGAGGTGAAGAAGGCAAGATAGTTTGAAATAGGTTTGAGGCGAGGAATATTCAAGCAGGTGGTAGTATTACGGATCCAGGATTTTGCTGATTTAGTCAATAGAGCAGCCTTAGCAGAGGTTGGAGAGCATCTGGACGCAGAGGAGCAGGGACAAAGGAAAAGATTTGAATCTTCGGGCTACCAACAGGGTCCTAGATAGAATCAATGGAGGAAAGGAAACCATTGCAGAGAATGGAGGCAGGAGACTGGAGGACGCAAGGTGCAAGCAGTGCAGGGTTTTCCTGTTTGTTAGACTTGTGAAAGGAGACACTGGGGAGAGTGTCAAGTAGGTGGAGTTGTCTGCTATCGTTAAGGTAGACCAAGGCATATGGCGCGAGAATTCCCTACACCACCAGATGTAGCTCCTACTCTCAAACCGTATTGAGGAGGCTACCAAGAGCCACATGGGGGTCAGTAGAGGATATGGCTCCAGCCAAAGTGTTCGCTCTGACGTCGAATGATGCTGAGACGGCTGGTGACATGGTGACAGGTATGATTAGTATACTTTCTTTTAAAGTTATTGTATTGTTTGATTTCGGAGCCACACACTTGTTTGTGTCTTCAGAGTGCACTAGGCTATGTGGAGTAGAAACAAAGTTGTTCAGTTGATATTCAGGGGAAAATCTTGTCTGCTGATTTTATAGTGCTGGATATGCATGGGTTCGATGTAATATTTGGTATGGATTGGCTAGCAGCTAACTTTGCCAGTATAGATTGTCGTGCAAGAGAAGTGATATTCAGACCTCCAGGAAGAGAAGAATTCAAGTTTGTTGGGTTGCGAGTGCAAACCTCGCCTCAGCTAGTTTCAACTACCCAGGTTAGGAGACTATTACTGAGTGGTTGTCAGGGGTTTGTGGCAGTTGTGAAGGAGATGTCAGAGAATGAATTGAAACTCTCTAGCACATTGTAGTAAAGGAGTTTACAGATGTTTTTCCATATGAGTTGCCAGGCTTGCCACCTGATCGTGAGGTGGATTTTCCTATCGATCTACTTTCGGGTACAACGTCGATTTCTAAAGTACCTTATTGAATGGCGCCAGCGGAGTTGGCAGAATTGAAGAATTAGCTGGAAGATTATGACCTAGTGTATCTCTATGGGAAGTTCCAGTTCTATTTGTGAATAAAAAAACGGGTCAATGAGGATGTGTATAGATTATAGAGAGATTAATAAAGTGACAATCAAGAACAAATATCCTCTACCTCGTATAAATGATTTGTTTAATCAGATCTAGGGTACACGGGTGTATTCAAAGATTGACCTCAGATCAGGATATCATCAAGTAAAAGTGAAAGTAGAAGACGTCTCGAAGACGGACTTCAGGACCAAGTACGGGCATTACGAGTTCCTTGTTATGCCATTTCGTCTGACGAATGCTCCTGCTATATTTATGGATTTCATGAATAGAATTTTTCATCTATATTTAGATCAGTTTGTTGTTGTTTTCATTGATGATGTATTGGTCTATTCGGGAAGCTATGAGGAGCATGAGTCGCACTTGAGTCAGATTCTGCAGACGCTACGAGAAAAGAAGTTGTACGCTAAGTTCAGCAAATGTGACTTTTGGCTTAGGAAGGTTGTGTTTTTTGGGCATGTTATTTTTGAAGATGATATTTCCATGGATCTTAGAAAGATTGAGGCGGTAATGAATTGGGCTAAACCGAGGAATGTCCAGGAGATCAGGAGTTTCTTGGGGCTAACTGGGTATTACCGTCGTTTCGTTGAGGGATTCTCATCATTATCAGTGCCTTTGACACGATTGACTAGGAAGAATGTCAGATTTGAGTGGGACGACAGCTGTGAGTAGAGCTTTCAGGAATTGAAGCGGAAGCTAGTCACAGCACCAGTATTGATCATCTTGCCAAGGGGTGACGGTTATGTCATTTACAGTGATGCGTCCTTGAAAGAACTTGGCTGTGTATTGATGCAGCATGGCAAGGTGGTGACATATGCTTCTATACAGTTGAAAGAATATGAAAAGAACTACCCTACTTATGATCTTGAATTGGCTGCAGTAGTACACGCGTTGAAGATTTGGAGGCAACCTATATGGCGAGCGGTGTGAGATCTTTTCTAACCACAAGAGTTTAAAGTACTTCTTTCACTCAGAGGGAACTGGATATGAGGTAGAGAAGGTGGTTGGATCTTATTAATGATTTCTATTGTACCATTAGTTATCACCTAGGGAAAGCTAACGTGGTAATTGATGCATTGAGTAGGAAGTCTAGGGAATCAATGTTGGCGGCTATGGAGATCCAGTATCTGACCATGATGGATCTGGAGAAACTCGGCATCGAATTAGTTGAAAGTGATCCTCAGGTGTGTATCTCCAGTTTATTAGTGCAACCTACTCTGCAGGAAAGGATTAAAGTTGCTTAGAAAGAAGACCCAGAATTAGTAGAGGTGATGAACAGAGTGCAGAGTGGTGAGGGGGAGGAATTCAGTATTACAAATGACGAAACTTTGCGGTTCCATTCCAGATTATGCGTTCCTGCTGATACCGAGATTAGGAAAACCATTCTAGAGGAAGTTCATAGATCTTTGTACAAAATTCATCCCGGCAGTACAAAGATGTATAGGGATCTGTGAGAGTTGTACTATTGGAGTGGTATGAAGAAAGAGATTGCTGAGTATGTAGCCCAGTGTTTGACGTGCCAGCAGGTAAAAGCTAAGCACCAGAGGCCGATAAGGCAGTTGCAGCCATTATTTATCCCAGAGTGAATGTGGGATCATATATCTATGAATTTTATGTTGGAACTGTCGACGGCGTTACACGGTCAAAATGCCATTTGGAAGATTGTTGACCATTTAACTAAGACTGCACACTTTTTACCTATCAAGATCAGCTACTCCCTCAACCGGTTGGTCGAGATTTATATTCAGGAGATAGTTCGTTCTCATGAGGTTCCAGTATCTATTGTATCAGATCAATACCCGCGTCTCATGTCATGTTTTTGGAAGAGGTTGCAGGAAGCATTAGGGTCTCAGTTATCATTTAGCATGACATTCCATCCTCAATCAGATGGGCAGACTAAGAGGATGATACAAATATTGAAGGATATGCTCCGAGCGTGCATATTATATTTTGGGGGTAGTTGGACTTAGTTAATGTTGCTGGTGGAATTTGCGTATAATAACAGTTATCAGACCAGCATTGGCGTGACACCGTTTGAAGCACTGTATGGTAGGAGATTTCATTCTCCTTTATTTTGGGATGAGATGGGTGAGCGGCGAGTTGTGGGACCAGAGCTGGTACAACAGGCATGTGATAAAGTTCGACTTATCAAAGATAGAATCAGTGCAGCTTAGATCCGACAGAAGAGTTTTACTGATAATTGCTGCAAGAATTTAGAATTTGATGTGGGTAATCATGTATTTTTGAAGATAGGCTATGACGCCCCGATTTTCATACCATTTTTTTTTTATAAACAATAATAAATAAATATTCACTAGTCATCAACAACATTCATAAATTGATCACGTCAACCACCCTATTACCATTCATATGACCCGACCCGCATTAGGTACCGGGTCAAAAGTCATTTTATTTATACAACCTAACAGTGGAAAACGGTATATACATAATAGTCAGAATACAATGCCTAGAGTATCAACATACATACATATATACATCACCATTGCATATCCAAAACAACACAATCCTAGGGAAACTACACCTCCCTAGTCTAATAAATCACCCTGTGTGTCAGGGTCCTAGCTCCCTATGGTCTCGAAACTCTATCACCTGGTCTATCCCTATTCCCTGAAAAATTTAGATAATTTGGGTGAGACACATCTTAGTAAGAAGGAACAAATTATTTATAGTGTGTGGCAATATGAGTTCATTTTTAACACATTTTACTTTTCAAATCATCAATTCATCTGAGAAAATACACTCATATATATATATATATATGCTCATAATCATATAGATATAAAACACAAGCTTTTATAAGCTTTAAAACCATTTCTCAAGTTCATTCATATACAATCCATATTTACTAGCAAAGTCTCTAAGGATAAAGGAGATTGCATGCCTATACATGCAGCTCCCCTCTACTTAGCTATCGTTCATAATCTTACCCGATTAACTCAGGTTTAGCTACAACTGATACTCATCAGGGCACTCACCTTACTCACTAAGCCCTCAGGCAGAGAGTTTTACTTCACTTCCATTATTTATGTTATAAAACACACGCTCTTTCATTTCTCATCATCATTTCACATTTTAACTCATTACATATCTATGTACACATAAATTCACATTCATGTACTTTACATAATACAACAGATCACATAATTTCAATTCTCAACACATTCATGATTTTCACATTGAGCATACCTCCCCAACGACATTAGTAGGAACTTCACAACACAATTTCAACACTGAGCATACCTCCCCAACGGCATCAGTTGAACTTCACACACACAATCTCCCTACTGAGCATACCTCCCCAACAGCATCAGTAGGAACTTCATACACACAATCTGTGATGACCTGCTTAATTTCCACATTTTTTATATATTACAATATCACAAAGCTCAGTAGATCATAGTCTACCTGGACCCGTGGGTATCAGGGATATATCAGAACATATAACGGAAGCCTAAGCAGCAGGAAACATGTAATCTTACTATCATAAATATAGAATCATCCATCACAATACCAGAGTTACTACAACCACTATATTTATATATACACAACCCAAAAGATATCTAGGGTCATCCCACAAAATACATATGACCCTATCAAAACACTTATCATTCTGGAAGGGCAGATCAACAGTATTAGATTAGCGGGGCTTTACCCGCTCTCCTATCCAAGGCTCCTAAAATATTTATAAAATTTTGGGGTGAGACACCTCTCAGTAAGGGAAATAAACTTACACTAGTCTGTGACAACATGAGCATTTCTGTGATATACATATAATCATAAACATAACCAGTAAAACTGTATATACATCATTTTTGGGAAAACATGTATAATCAATATGGCAGAACATAATGGTTTCCATAGCATAATTCATCTCATATAAATAATCATACGAAAACAATCCTAATAGGTTAGTTGGTTGTTCTTATGTATTACCCCCACATGAATGGGTTGTGTGGCCCGAAAGCGGGACCTAACAATGGTTGGCCGACCACTACCAAGTCAAAAGTACAGTCTGTAAGTCTGATGGGTCTGCCTGACCTGGTCCGTACACCAGGGGTGCTCACACACTTCTTAAAAACCACATCAACCATCCAATCTCACACCACTCCGTACAGCGGCGTTATTACAAATATCATGATCATGATGACCATGGACACATAGCAACGGTACCGTGCAAGTGCTAGCCTAAACCAAACCAACTAGGTTCTGATATCATATAACATTCACTGAAACTGTGATACATGGATATTTCATATCACTAATTATCAAATCAATAATATCATTTTGCATATATACGTATATCATGAAAATCAACGGCCTGTACGCCGGTATTTCACATTTTACCATAGCTCGGCCCGTACGTCGGTAAATCATATCCATAGCACAGCTCGTACGCTGGCAAATCATTTTCATAGCTCGGCCCGTATGCCGGCAAATCATACACATAGCTCGGCCCATATGCGAACAAACTTATATAAAAATCTCGGCCTGTATGCCAGTTTTTCATTATAAATATCTGTATCATTAACACATTCCCAAAAAACAGTATTTTATTACAATTTCTACTCATGCCACACTAAACAGGTTTTTCGTATATTTAACATACCATCATTTTCAATAGTATTTTCCCAAATATAAATCATATATAAATATATTTATTTCCCTGAAATCAAATGTTATAATATTATACATATTTTTCATAAAATACTAGCTTAGTTTATCCCCTTACTTGTGTCCTAAAAAGCCCCTAAGAGAAATACTCCTGCACCCATAGGGTTCCCTGCTCAACGCCCTAAAAACAACATTCCCCAGAACTAAAGTTCAGTATTTCTACACATACTACACTTTCTACAACTGTCAAATAACCAAATACTGAGTAGAAAGCCTTACCCTGGATTTAGGATGGTTTTCAACTCAGCTCCACCGACGATCTCCTTCGGCAGACTTGCAAAAAATTTTCCAAGAGCGTCATAGATGCTTCAAATAGTCGAACCGGTAGAAAATTGGCCCGAGATCTTAGAGAGAAGGGTAGGGAACCGAAGAATAAGAGAGAGAGAGAGAGAGAGAGAGAGAGAGAGAGAGAGAGAGAGAGAGAGAGAGAGAGAGGTTCTGCGCAAAAAATGAACTGAAAAATCTCATTTAACCCTATTTATACTGCGGGATTCGTCGACAAGCCACGTCACCTCGTCAATGAGTCCTGTAGAAAGTTCGTCGACGAACTTCAACCCTCGTCGATGAATTTCAGGCTTCCAAAAATCCTCTCTCGGTATCTTCTCGTCGATGAGATGGAACTTCGTCGACGAGATCTTGAAGAACCCTCGTCGACGAAGCCCCTGTGTGCATCAACGAGGCTTGAAAAATTTTCTTGAGATTATCCCATCGAAAATGCAACGTCATCGACGAATGCAAAGTGTTCGTCGACGAAGTCAACTACCTCCTTCTGTTCCTGTTTCCATTTTCCTTTATTTTATTATTTAAATACCATTATTCTTCGGATCATTACACAATCTCCCTATTGAACATACCTCCCCAACGGCATTAGTAGGAACTTCACACACATAATCTCCATACTGAGCATACCTTCCTAACGGCATTAGTAGGAACTTCCCACACATAACCTTCATATTGTGCATACCTCCCCAACAACATCAGTAGGAAAGGAATACCACCTGCCCGCAATTATTATGCGGTATTGGCATTTCATCAATCACATTTTAATGATCCCATTACAGCTTTCGCACTTTGCAATGTTCACATTTCCCAGAATTTACAACCAATATTCTCAATTCAATCATCACATTTCAATTTCCATATTACATTATTCACGTTGCAATATTCTCATTTTCTCATTCTAAACTCAGCATTTATTTTTCCATATTCACATTTCAATATACTTATTTCAATATTCATATTCCAATGTTCATGTTTCAATTCCCACCTTTCAATATTTATATTGCAGAATTTTTTGCATTTTAATATTCCCATTTCCCTTTTCATAATTTCATATTCACCATTTAATATTCACATTTCAATGTTCTCATATCAATGCTCATTTCATTCACATACTAGCATATGTAACAACCTACTTAATTAACTAAGTAAATTATTATTATTTTTTATTTTTTTTTATTTTTTTTACACTAATATTCTACATGCTCTGATACCATGATGGGGGTAAACCCAACCAGAACCTAAGCAGCAAGAAGCGAAAATCATGTAATATAACCATAAATCATTACATACAATACTAGAGTTCTGAAATGTTTTCCCCAAAATATATACACATATCACTGTTCCCAAAATAACCTCAACTGGTGAGGGCTACACAAAAATGCTCTCAAAATGATACTCACTCTGGTGACAGGGCCCTACAGACGCCCCTTTATTTGCAAGCCTGATCTGCTCGCCTACCTGGATCACCTAAAAAATATTTCAACACTGGGATAAGCCAACGCTCAGTAAAAAGAAATATGCTATTACTAGTGTGTGGCAAATGAGCTAACAATATTGTAAGTTATAACTCAAAATATTTCTAATGTACATAAGTAGGGTCCCCGAACCAGTAAATCCATACGTATGTAATAATAACTGAAACTGTTTCCTGTGGCTATCTGTGTCATGACATGCCCCCTCATGACAAGGTTGTGCAGCCCGTAGGTTGGATTTACCCTGCCCGGCCAACCAGGAATAAATCACTGAACTCCGTCAGTCGACCTGCCCACCTCAACCCATATCTGGATGGGGAGCCTAACCTCTTCAAGGGCCTAGGTGGTCGACTTTACCACATATATCTGAATAGGTGGTTGCACTCGTAAAGTAACATAGTATCTGTAGCAACGGTACCGTACTATGTAGCTGCAAGTCCAATAGGGTCTGATATCATATAATATATTTTTATACATAACTAACTGATTTTCCATGATTTTGAAGTACTGAAATAACCATGATGTTGTATAACGTATTGAAATCTGAATAATCATAACATAGAACTACATATTCGTAATGCTGGAATTCGTATAATCATGGTACTAAGATTCATAAAATTATGGTACTGAAATGTCATAAAATCATGGTACTGAAATCCATTAAATCATGATAATGAAGTTCGTATAACCATAACATTGAAATTCATAACATCAGGAAACTAAATTCGTAAAACATATCATTGTACCATATACATAATCACAAGCCACACCATACTAAAATACATAATTTTTGTAAATAAATAAACTGTATAATATTTAGAAATTTCCTAGGATAGCATATTTCCCTTACCTTAACTTTGAAAAGTCCCTATTGTACTCTAGCCCGGTACCCGCAGGGCCTCCTATACAACACCTTGAAAATGATATTTTTCAGAACTAAACATCAGTATTTTTCTACCTACATCATTTCCTATAATTGCCAGGAAGTCAAAAACTGGATAAAAAACCTTATCCTGAATTTGAGATGAAATCCAACTTCAATTTCCAGACGATCCGCTCCGGAAGTCTTGTAGAGAACTCTGCTAGGAGCGTCGTAGTAGCTTCGAATCGTCAATCCAGCGACTGATGGGACCGAAAATGAAGAGAGAAGGGAGAGAGAGTTGTAGGAGAGAGAGAGAGAGAGGCGCGGTGAAAATGAGAAATATCCCGATTTTTATCAATTTATAGGGCCAGGTTCGTTGACGAGACACATCATCTCGTCGACGAGCCCTTCACAAAATTTGTCGATGAGACCCTGTGTTCATCGATGAAATTCAGAGTAGCCCGAACCGTCTCTCGGTCTTTCCTCATCGACGAAGCCCTGTGTTCGTTGACGAAATTCTGAAGACCTTCGTTGACGAGACCCTGTGTTCGTCGATGAAATTCTGAAGACCTTCGTCGACGAGACCCTGTGTTCGTCGATGAAATTCTAAAGACCTTCATCGATGAGACCTTGTGTTCGTCGACGAAGTCTACGGCCTCCTTCTGTTTCTGTATCTATTTTCTCTCCCTCTTATTATTAAATGCAATTATTCTTCGGGTCACTACAGCATATGTTATAATTCACGTGTTTCCATATTTCTCAAAATACCCACATCATTAATTCACCCATTCTCATTTTCATAAAAATCATTTCTATACACATATAACTACCACATTTCAAAAACATACACATCAATACATTTCATAATCTCATAATTCTCAGGGTAAGTCATTTCATCCAGTTTTAAACATATTTCAACAAAATCATATGCCACACAAATTTTATCTGATACTCATATCTTAATAAATTTAAGGTAAAATATCATAATATCATTTTCACATATAACCCAATCAGTATTTCTTAAATTGACTGTAATAATTTATTCCCCTTACTTGACTTACTGAGAGTCTCGTTAAAACCCAAATCCTACGCCCTCGGCGCCTGAAACTCAAATCCTACAACTTACATTTTATCCAGATTAATTAACTCATTTTCCCAAAATAATACTCATCTAACCTTATCAAGGCTCCATATACCCCAAATTAACATTTAAACTAACATGTAACACTCTCACTTAATTTTATGAACTATGTTTGCGGGGTCCCGAAATTATACCAGCGACGCTCACCCGGCCCCTAAGTTCTGAAATTCCTACTTCAACCCCAGATGCTTAACATTCTAACATTTCTAAATCAACACTAATTAATTAACAATTAGCCCCTTAATAACTCCTTTATCCTAAGTTTGGGGTTATGCCTACAACGACCCCACGAGAAATTTACTCCGCTAGACTTGTAAAAAATTATCCCTAGATTCTCGTGGTGATATCCGATCGTCAATTAGGCTTAAGATTTATGAGAAATTGAGCTAAGAGTGAGAATTTAGCTTACCCCAGGAGATATGTTTGCGTCGCTCCTACGATAAATCCGCTTCGGTGGAAATTTCAGTGGCGGAGAATGGAGTCCAACAGTATTTTCCGTTCTTTGATCGGTCGAGTACTTGCTAAAAAATTGCGAAGAGAGAGAGAGAGAGAGAGAGGGGGGGGGGAGACTTGAGCGCAGAGAGACCTGAGAGAGGCATAGAGAGAAATCCAGAGGGGGCGGGGGAGTGTTCCTGAACAAAACGGATTTCAATTGAAATCCTTATGGATTGCATTTAATGCAATCACAAACATATCCATATATATATATATATATATATTGTCACGCCCCGAACCCCAAAAAGGGAACCAAAGGAGAAAATGTAATCTAACCTGTCCCTGTATACGATAAACCATCCAAAGATACAGTATAATGGATGAGGGTTTGACCTCGTGGGGTTCCCAAGCACCATAAACACATCCAATCACAAACATATACGCAGCAAAAAAAGGTCATTCTATAACAACATATATAGTACCATACCAGAGTCTATACAAGAGCAGAACATGGCTCTAACAAAACGTACAAACGGGTGCCCACATACATCTCAAAATGGCAACCCAACAAAACTACAGTCCAACTACTTACCCAAGCTCTAAACGCAGTATACCGACCACTAGGCTCCCTACACTAGGACGCTAGTTCCGGTTACTCGAAGGACCTGTAAAAATGTACGTACAGCAGGGGTGAGACACCTCTCAGTAAGGAATAACACATGTTATATCGGTGTGTGGCATTTGATTGTGATCATGATATAACATACACGCAGTTAAATGCATTCCAGTACTAATTTCCACAGTGCATACAAGCACCCATGCACATACACACGATCAGAAATCCCGGTGTCATCACACCCTTCAGCCTGAAGCTAGCCCGCGACATACGGCTTTGGCTAGTAGCCAACCCGCGAACATGGCGCCATCGACACATAGCTAGTCCCCGACTCCCATGGCATCATACGGGCGCATCACTGGTGGATCCACACCCTTCGGCCTGATCTGCTGGAATAGGATCACGTTCTCGGATTATAAGCCGTACACTTTTGCCCACATGGCAGGCGGTAAAATACACGTCGTTGGATATAGAGCCGGACACTCTCAATACCTGGAACAATTTCAGAATCACGTTCCTACTAGCATTTCAACATATCACACACACATGCACGCTCATATAACCAAAGAAACCACACCCATTTGGTAATCTAAATCATGGTTTTCCAAAAAAATACAGTTTAAATAAGTCAAGGCATGACCATCCCAATATCACAGTATAAATCACACATATACTTGGTTTTCAACAAAACTAGGGATGCAGCCCGTCACCCCCTTTTCCCAAAACTGTAATAATGAAAAACCCTTAGTTTTTCCTGTTAGATCCCCCCCAAATGAGTAGCCAAAACATACACAGGACCATGAACCACAATTCCATCAAGTCTGATTTAAAAAATAACCAATATAAACATAGTTCCCCTTACTTTTTCCCCGAATAATAAATCCCGAACTCCAAGGTCCCTAAATAATGAACCGAGTTCTAAAACCTACAAATCACAATACAGAATATACTCAAAAGACAGTTACCTACAAAACTACTAGATCAGAATTGAAAACCGAGCCTTACCTCAATTTTACGCCGAAATTTGAAAATCTCTTAAACGAGATTCCGATCCGTAGAAATTGTATAGAATCCTTCCACGATCCTTGTGGTAACTTTAGATTTCCGATTCCATCAACGATCAGCGAAGAAATCTAGAAAGAGAGAGAGTAGGGAGAGTTCTAGAGAGAGAGAGAGATGGGATTGAAGTTTCTGAACTTGGAAGCAAATAATATTCTATTTATAGCCCTTTTGACCCGGCCCAATTCATCGACGAAATGGTGTTCTCGTTGACGAATCTTCCACTGACTTTGTTGACGAATCGGTGGCCTCGTCGATGAATCTGAGATCATCGGTTTTTTTGAGACTTTTCAGCTTCTCCTCGTCGTCGAGTCTTTGAATTTCGTAGACGATAAGAACAAAGGCTTCGTCGACGAAATCTACCAAATTCCCAATTTGCCCCTCTCTTTATTTATTCAAACTCAGTTATCACGGTTCGGGTTCTTACAATCTCCCCTCCTTACAAAAATTTCGTCCTTGAAATTTGCCATCTCTTATTCACAAACTCATTCATACGATCAAACACATATAGGAACTACCAACAAGCAACTAGCGACTACTAAAAAACAGTCCCATCATACACATACACATACATACCCTCACTTATGGCGGAGGAATACCGTGGTTACATATACAACTGTCTCAAGAGTTCACACACACACACTACCAACGACTAACCACCTATCCCAACCCATAGTAGGATCATGTACAAGTGCTCAAAACAACTATGGACACTTCCGGCGTATTTCCGTTTCCAGTTCCCAACAAGCTTCCTCAACCTCGTGGTTCTGTCACAATACCTTCACTAACGGTATATCTTTGGTACGAAGCTTCTGAACTTTACGGTCCAGAACCTGAAAAGGTATCTCCTCATATGCTAAAGTATCCCCAATTCCCAACTCATCATAACTAATAACATGTGAAGGATCCAACACGTACCTCTTCAATATGGATACGTGAAACACATCGTGGACCCCCGAAAGTGCTGGAGGTAATGCAACTCTGTAGGCTACTTGACCCACTCGCTCAAGTACCTCTAATGGTCCGATATACCTCGGGCTCAGCTTGCCCTTCCTCCCAAATCTCATCACCCCTTTCATCGGAGTGATTCATAGAAATACCTCACCTCCCACTTCGAATTCTAACTCACGACAGCGAACATATGCGTAACTCTTCTGCTGACTCTGAGCTGATCTAATCCTCTCCCAGATCAAACCCACCTTCTCAGACGCCTGCTGCACAAATTCAGGTCCTAATACCTGACGTTCACCAACCTCATCCCAAGACAAAGGAGATCGATACCTCCGACCATACAAAGCCTCGAACGGTGCTATCTCGATACTAGACTGGAAGCTGTTATTATAAGTGACTCTACAAGTGACATATCTTCCAATATATGTATCGTCCTCTCTAACTGTCCATCATTCTGGGGGTGGAAAGTTGTACTGAAAGTAAGCTTTATCACCAATGCCTCCTGCAAGCTCATCCAAAATCGAGAAGAAAACCTCGGATCCCGATCCGATACTATGGACACCGGTACTCCGTGCATTCTCACAATCTCATGCACATACAAATCTGCTAGCCTACTTAAAGGATAACCAACTTTCATCAGTATGAAATGAGCAGATTTCGTCAATCTATCCACGATCACCAAAATAGCATTCTGCCCGTGAAGTACTTGTGGCAATCTGGTCACAAAATCCATGGAAATATGCTCCCATTCCCACACTGGAATAGGCAAAGGCTATAACGGCCTTTCCGACCTCTGATGCTCAGCTTTCACCTGCTAACATGTCAGACACTGCTCCATGAACTGAGCAATCTGCCTCTTCATACTAGACCACCAGAAAGTCTTGCGCAAGACTCGATACATCTTCGTACTACCAGGATATACTGTATACATAGAATGGTGCGCTTCCTCCAGAATCGTCTTTCTGATCCCATCATCGTTCGGAACACACAACCTGGTCCCAAACCTCAGGACACCTCTGTTCGAGATGCTAAACTCTGTAACGAGTCCCTGTTGTACCTTTTCCCTAACCTCTGCCAACTCTGCACCACTAGCCTGCGTGGCTTTTATACGTTCCAACAGGGTCGGTTGGATCACCAAGCTAGCAATGAAAGTCTGATGATCACCAGACACCAACTCTATACCTGAGCTCTCCAAATCCTGTCGGATGTGACACTGAGTTACAATCGCAAATACAGCCGCAGGTCCTGACTTCTGACTCAACGCATAAGCCACCACATTAGCCCTCCCCGAGTGATAACTGATCGTGCAATCGTAGTCCTTAATCAACTCTAACCAACTGCCTTTGCCTCATGTTCAACCTTTTCTGTGTGAAGAAATACCTGAGACTCTTATGCTCAGTGAAGATCTCACACTACACCCCGTACAGATAGTGTCGCCAGATCTTCAGTGCATATACAACAACAACCAACTTCAAATCATGCGTAGGATAGTTCTTCTCATATTCCTTTAGTTGTCGAGAAGCATAAGCTACTACCTTATCCTGCTGCATAAGCACACATCCCAGACCTTTCAGAAACGCGTCGCTATAAATCACAAACCCACCATCCCCCGAAGGAATGGTCAACACTGGAGCAGTAACCAGCCTGTGCTTCAACTCCTGAAAATACTGCTCGCAATCACTAGTCCACTCAAACTGCACCCCCTTCCTGGTCAATCGTGTCAGAGGCCCAAATAGTTTAGAGAACACCTCCACGAACCGACGATAATAACCTGCCAGTCCTAAAAAACTCTGAACTTCCTGCACATTCTTCAGCCTCACCCAGTCAACCACAACTTCAATCTTTCCATGATCAACTGATATACCATCCCTTGTGACCACATGGCCTAAGAACGCAATCTAACTCAACTAGAATTCACACTTTTTCAGTTTAGCATACAACTTCTTCTCTTGCAGAATCTGTAACACTAACCTCAAATGTTCCACGTGCTCTTCCGTACTCCTTGAGTATACCAGAATGTCGTCAATGAATACCACTACGAATCGATCTAGGTACTTATGGAAAACCCTATTCATCAGATCCATGAACACAACCGGAGCATTAGTCAACCCAAAAGGCATGGCCAAAAACTCGTAGTGGTCATATCTACTTCGGAAAGTCGTCTTCGCTACATCCTCCGATTTGACCCTCACCCAATGATATCCTGACCACAAATCAATCTTCGAAAAGACCTGCGTTCCCTGCAACTAGTCAAAGAGATCATCTATACGAGGTAAAGGATAGCGATTCTTCATAGTTACCTTGTTAATCTCATGGCAATCAATGCACATCCGCATCGAACCGTCCTTCTTCAAAAACAATACTAGAGCTCCCTAGGGAGAAACACTAGGTCGAATGAATCCCTTGTCCAGTAATTCCTGTAATTCCTTCAACTCCTGAAGTTCCGCTAGAGCCATCCGATATAGAGCTTTAGATATCGGTGCCTTACCAGGCAGCAACTCTATCACAAACTCCACCTCATGATCCAGAGGCAAACCAGGTAAATCATTTGGAAACACATCTGGGAACTCGCAGACTACCCGAATATCTTTGAGCCTCAACTCATCCCGCGGCAGTTCCTTTATACAAGCTAGATACCCCTAACATCCTTCCAAGAGTAGCATCCTCGCCCGTCATGCCAATAGAATCTGTGGTATCGAACGCACACACGATCCCATGGATTCATATTCCCGCTCCCCAGATGGTCTAAACACTACTACCTTCCTACAACAGTCGATCACTGCTTAACTGGAGAACAACTAATCCATCCCCAAAATGATATCGAACCCCGACATGTCATATACCACAAGATTCGCCGGTAACAGCTTCCCCTGAATTACCACTAGGCAGTCCTCCAACATCTTCCTACAAAATGATATACTCCTAGATGGTGTAGTAACAGATAACACCTCGTTCATGACTCGGGTCTCAAACCCACACCATCCCACAAAATTCATAGATACAAAGGAATGGGTTGCACCCGAATCAAACAAAACAGAAGCCTTATTTGAAAGCAATAATTAGGTACTTGTCACCACGTTCCCTGCATGCTCTGTGTCCGCTGGAGTAAGTGAATATACTTTGGCCGGAGCCATAATCGTCTGTATGGTTCCCCGAGGTATCTGATTGCTCCCTCGGTTCCCACTGAATGTAGGCACATCTCGCTTTGGTGCACGACAATCACGAGTCATGTGACTAGGACAACCAAAGTTATAGCAGTTACCTTCAAAAGACCAACACTCACCTTCATGCCATCTGAGGCACCTGGTACAACAACCACTAGTTTGGCTCCCCTGAGAATCCTGGCGCTCGGTATTCTGGCGGTAGCCCGAGCCATTGTTCCTCTTCTTCCACGATCCCTGACGAGATCCTGTTTGAGAACTAGAAGGTACTGTCCTCTTCCTTGATTCCTGATCCACCTCATCCTCTCAGATATCGATCTTAATCACCGTGGCTTTATCCACCAACACCGAGAACTCACAAATCTGAAGCATACCCACTAGTCTGCGGATATCCCTCCTCAGGCCCTTCTCGAACCTGCGAGTCTTCTCACATTCGCTCGAGATCAGACACGGTGCAAACTGGAACAGCTCTATGTACCGAGCCACATATCCCTACACCGCCATGCTCCCCTGAGTCAGAGCAGAAAATTCATCTGCCTTCACATCACGTACAAAATACGGGAAGTATCTGTCGAAGAACACCTCCCTGAAAGGGCTCCATGACATCTCCTCTCGACTAGCTCTCTGCTTCTCTAGTAGACTCACCGCAGTCCACCATTGACCCGCCTCCCTAGACAGCTAGAAAGTAGCATAGAGGATTCGTTGCCTATCCATGCAATGTAGGACTTCCAGAATCCTCCCAGTCTTCTTCATCCAGTCCTCTGCCGTCGTCGGGTCAGGTCCTCCAGAGCACGTCAGAGGATGCATGCGTGTGAACCTCTCAATGGTGCACCCCGCATCGATAGGAGAGCGCTCGCATCTCCTCACACTCCGCCCGATCTCCCGTAACACCCGCCTCGTCAAACCTCGAGGCATAGAAGGGGACTCATCACTCGTAGTCTTTTCGGAACCACTTCCCAAGTCTTTATCCTTGGGCTCCATTCTATAACACAATAGGAATCTATCAGTATCCCTATAACACATACAATTAACATAATGATCTACACTAATCGTGGTAACTACTCCCTGCCAGGTCTAGGTATGTCCTATCTCACTAATACTAAAATCGTTAATGATCTGCCCTGCTTTTATTAGAATCGTCATCCCAGGAAAAACACGGATTACTGTCGACAAATCCTGATCTAGCAACCGAACAACCCACAACCAAATCTACCCATATCCAACATCCTATACTTTGGTATGTAAACACAGCTAAGCCTAACCAAGTCTACACGACCTAACAACCTAGTTAGCTCTGATACCAAACTGTCACGCCCCGAACCCCGAAAAGGGACCAAAGGGTGAAAATGTAATCTAACCTGTCCTTGTATCCGATAAACCATCCAAAGATACAGTACAATGGATGAGGGTCCGATCCCGTGGGGTTCCTAGGCACCCTAAACACATCCAATCACAAACATATACGCAGCGAAAAAAGGTCATTCTATAACAACATATAAAGTACCATACCAAAGTCTATATAAGAGCAGAACATGGCTCTAACAAAATGTAGAAATGGGTGCCCACATACATCTCAAAATGACAATCCAACAAAAATACAGTCCTAATACTTACCCAAGCGCTAAACACAGTACACCGACCACTACGCTCCCTACACCAGGACGCTAGTTCCGGTTACTTGAAGGACCTGTAAAAATGTATGTAAAGCAGGGGTGAGACACCTCTCAGTAAGGAAGAACACATGTTATATCGGTGTGTGGCATTTGAGTGTTATCATGATACAACATACACGCAGTTAAATGGTATTCCAGTACTAATTTCCACAGTGCATACAAGCACCCATACACATACACATGATCAGTAATCCCCGTGTCGTCACACCCTTTGGCCTGAAGCCAGCCCGCGATATACGGCGTTGGCTTATAGCCAACCCGCGAACACGGCGCCACCAGCACATGGCTAGTCCCCGACTCCTATGGCATCGTAACGACGTATCACTAGTGGATCCACACCCTTCGGCCTGATCTGCTGGAATAGGCTCATGCCCTTGGATATAGATCCGGACACTCTTGCCCACATGGTAGGCTGTAAAATACACGCCCTCAGATATAGAGTCAGACACTCTCAGTACCTGGAACAATTTCAGAACCGTGTTCATACTTGCATTTCAACATATCACACAAACATGCATGTTCATATAACTAAACAAACCACACCCATTTGGTAATCTAAATCATGGTTTTCCAAAAAAATACAATTTAAATAAAGTCAAGGCACGACCATCCCAATAATATAGTATAAATCAACATATACCCACGGTTTTCAACAAAACCAGGGATGCAGCCCATCGCCCCCTTTTCCCAAAACTGTAATAATAAAAAACCCATAGTTTTCCCCTTTAGATCCCCCCAAATGAGTAGCCAAAACACACATAGGACCGTGGACCACAGTTCCACCTAGTCCAATTTCAAAAATAACCAATATAAACATAGTTCACCTTACCTTTTCCCGGAAAAGCAAATCCCAAACTCCAAGGTCCCTAAATAGCGAACCGAGTTCCAAAACCTACAAATCACAGTACAAAATATACTCATAAGACAGTTACCTAGAAAACTACCAGATCGTAAATGAAAATCGAGCCTTACTTCGATTTTACGCCAGAACCCAAAAATCTCCGAAATAAGATTCCGATCCGTATAAATTATAGAGAATCCTTGCATGATCCTCGTGGTAACTTCAAATTTCCGATTCCATCAACGATCGGTGAAGAAATCTAGAGAGAGAGAGACAGAGTAGGGAGAGTTCTAGAGAAAGAGAGAAAGGATTGAAGTTTCTTAACTTGGAAGTAAAGAATATTTCTATTTATAGCCCTTTTGACTTGACCCAATTTGTCGACGAAATGGTGTTCTCGTCGACGAATCTTCCATTGACTTCGTTGACAAATCGGTGGCCTTGTCAACGAATTTGAGATCACCGGTTTTTCCTAGATTCCTCAGCTTCTCCTCATCAACGAGTCTCTGAATTTCGTCGACAAGAATAACAAAGGCTTCATCAACGAAATCTAGCTTCGTTGACGAAATCTGCCAAATTCTCAATTTGCCCCTCTCTTTATTTATTTAAACCCAGCTATCACGGTTTGGGTTCTTACATATATTCCAATAAGTGTTTTTTTTTTATTTGTCATACTAATACTATTCATTATATTTATTTATTTAATTAGATAATTTAATCTAATTAATTAATTATTATTATCATTATTATTATTATTATTATTATTATTTTTATTTTAAGATTATTATACTAATCTCATATAAATATTTTCTTTTTGAGGTCGTTACAACTCCATTGAAAGGGGTTATGTGATTTGGAAAGAAGGGTAAACTTAACCCTAGGTTTATCAGTCCATTTGAGATTTTAGATAAAGTGGGGCCAGTGGCCTACAAGCTAGCTTTGCCACCTGTGTTACCCAGAATTCACGACATATTCCACGTATCTATGTTGAGGAAATACGTTCTAGACCCTTCTCATATTATCAGCTATGGTGAATTAGAGCTCAGTGATTCACAGGTGTATGAGGAGGTACCAGTACAGATTCTGGATAGGAAAGTGCAGGAGTTACGTTACAAAGAGATTCATCTGGTAAAAGTTTTGTGGAGGAATCATGCAGTGGAAGAGGCTTCTTGGGAATCCAAGGAGCAGATAAAGTAGAAGTATCCGCAATTATTTCAAGAAGCTTAAGTAGTTTGGTAATATTTCTTTTCCAGGTACATGTAATAGTTAGTAAGTAGCATTTTAGTTTTGGGAAAATTTTTATTTTACTTATGTAATCTCCCAGGACTTGAAATGTAATTACGGTATTCCTCCGCCATAAGTGAGGGTAAGTAATAAAATAAGTAAACCGTTTTGCTTTTAAGGGATGATGAGTTATACGAACAGTAAATTTCGAGGACAAAATTTTTATAAGGAGGGGAGAATGTAGTGACCAAACATTTAAATAATTAAATAATGAAAGAAGGAGGGAAAAATGAAATTAAAAGGCGACATAGCGTTCGTCGACGACGTGGCATATTGGGCTCGTCGACAAGGGTGCGCTTTGTCGACGAGAAAATATGGTTTTCGGGTGATTCTGAATTTCGTCGACGAAAAATAAAGTTGGTCGATGAGTTGTCTTCATGACCTCATCAATGAGGAGACGTGGCTCGTTTACGAAGGCTAGCGTATAAATAGGCCTAACCCTCATTTTATGGCTGAAAACCCTGCAAGAATCTCTCTCTCACTCCTTATTTTGTCCCTTCTTACTTCTCTATAAGTTCTCGGGTCGATATTTTGCCGGTTCGATGATCCGAGGCCACCACGATGCTCCTGGGAAAGTTCTTTGCATATCTTCCGAAGTGGAATATTGGTGGGGCTAGCTTAGAATCCATCCCAAATCCATGGTAAGGCTTTCTACTCAGTATTTGACTTTTCGACAGTTGTAGAAAGCATAGTATGCGTAGAAATACTGAAGTTTAGTTTTGGGGAATATCATTTTCAGGGTGTTGATCGGGGAACCTTATGGGTGCAGGACTGTTTTTCTTAGGGGCTTTCAGGAATCATGTAAGGGGTTAAACTAAGCTAATGGATTATAAAAATTATAAGTATGATTTTATAGCATTTGATTTCAAGGAAATATATATATATATATATATATAAATATATATTTATGCATTATGTTGGAAAATACTGTTAAAAATGACGATATGTTCGGAATATACGAAATACCCATTTTGTGTGGCATGAGTAGAATTTGTTATGAATAATTATTTTTTAGGAATATGATAATGATATGGATATGTTTTGTCTGCGTACTGGCCGAGTTATGGATGTGTTTTTCCAGCATACGGGCCGAGTTATGGTAAAGTATGAAATGCTGGCGTACAGGCCGATGATTTTCATGATGTATATATATATATATATGCAAAATGATATGATGATATTGATTTGGTAATTAATTGTATGAAATATTCATGTATCATAGTTTGATTATATGCTATATGCTATCATAACCTGTACGAAGTAGTGTGAGGACGGATAGTCAATGTGGTTTTAAGAAGTGTGAGCGCCCCTAGTGTACGGACCAGGTCTGGCAGACCCATCAAACTTATAGACTGTACTTTTGACTTGGCATTGATCGGCCAACCATTGTCAGGTCCAGCCTTCGGGCCACACAACCCAGACATGTGGGGGTAATATATGACAACAGCCAGCTAACCTACTAGGATTGTTTTTGTATTATTATTATATGAGATGGATTATGTTATGAAACTCAGTATGTTCTACTTTGATTTAATTATACATGGTTTTTCCCATAAATGATACATGCGGTTTTACTGATTATGTTTATATATGCTTTATGTATAATACGGATAAACTCATGTTGCCACACACTAGTATTAGTTTATTTCCCTTATTAGGAGGTGTCTCACCTTGAATTATATGAACATTTCAGGAGCCCCTGATAAAAGAGTGGATAAAACTCCGCTGAGATAGTACTGTTGATCTACCCTCTTTGAAGGGTAAGTTTTGGTGGCGACGGATGGATTTTTGTGGGAAATGTCCCTAAGACTTTCTTTTGGGATGTATATACCTAAATACAATGGATGTAGTAACTCTGGTGTTGAGATGGATGGTTTTGTATTTATGATATTATGATTTTATGTTTCCTGTTGCTTAGGCTTCCGTTTTGTGTTTCTGTTAAATCCCTGGTACCCATGGGTTTAGGTTGATTACGATTTGCTAGATGTGTTATACTTATTTGTATTATTTAGGAAAAAAAATATGGAAATTAAGCAGGTCGTTACAGTACCTGTGGGGCAATCAAAACCTTAAATGCTTCTCATGACAAGACTTATGTTATGAGGGTTTTGATGAATTTGAATGAGAATTTTTAGACTATAAGGACTCAAATTCTGATGCAGGATTGTTTTCGTCCGTTTAGCAAGATTTATAACTTGGTTCTTCAAGAAGAGTCTCACAAAAATGTAGGACATGGAGGATACTACACTGCCAAGCCTGATTCAGTAGCAATGTATGCTAATTCGAAGGGAAGTAACTCTAGTAATTCTACTTAGAAAAAAGGAAACAACAAAAGGGAGAGATTTGTACGCATTCACTGCAACATGCTTGGACATACAATTGATAAATGTTACAAGTTACATGGTTATCCACCAGGATATATATAAACCAAAAGGAAGATCAAGTGTTAATCAGGTCACTTACAATTCAAGAACAACAACTGAGAGTGTTTCAGTTCAATGCCCTATTTCTAAAGCTCAATGTGAGCAATTGTTGACCTTCCTCAATGCTGGGAGTAACTCTAGTAAGACTTATCATGCAGCCAATGTGAGTACTAGTAATGGATTGCCAAAGTTGCTTTTTGGAGCTATTGATGTGTGTTCATCTGCTGCTGTTGTAAGGACCCGACCTGATAAATGTGGATTAAATAAATAAGAAAAGGGGCAGGAATTTAAAAGAGGTGAAAATAGTAGGGATCATCGACGAGGCTCCTTCTCTCATCGACGAAGTCTCTTCCGTGGCTCGTCAGCAAGGTTCAAAGGATCATCAACGAGAGTATATCGAGAGATTTCTGGAATTTTGGAATCTCAGGCTCGTCAACGTGGCCAACTCCATCATCGACGAACGCCCTTCTTTTGCTCGTTGACGAGCGCTCCACTTCGTCAACAAGTCTAAACGGGTCAACTAAATTATAAATATCTTATTCATTGCTTTATAGTTATGAACTCAAAATTCTCTCTCTCTCTCTCTCTAGAACTCGAAGGAGACTCTCTTTCTCTAGGATCTCGGGCCGTCTTTTACCCGAATCAATGATCCAATGTTATTACGTGGATCAGGGGGAAAACCTCTACGATTGTAGCAAATGAGTGTGGCATATGATATGAAATGGTATTATAATGGAATATATTGATTCAGATAAGTACGTATATGAAATATGGGGATTGAAGTCCCAAATGATTATCAGGAATTACAGAAAATAGGTGTCGATTAGATATCGAGCTTTATATGTGAGAAGGGTTAAACCGAGAGTGTGTGTCGTGAATGAAAGAAAGAATGTATGAAAGAATGCATAAATGGGATTGTGAAAAATACTAGAATTGCACAGATGATTTGTGAAATGGAAACAGGTTAATATATGTTATTGTAAATTGTATATATGATATTGGGACCGCAGCTTGTTTCTAAGAGAACTGAAAGAAGTTCAATGTTATATGGAAGCCTTTAAAAGCTTAAGTGCGGTACCGTTGCTATAATCTAGATACAATGCAACCACGCATCTGTTTTTCAGTGTGGGTATCAAGATAGTTATCTAGATAGGTGTGGCCACTGGTGGATTAATGGACCAGGTGGATTAGATTTGATCAGACTATAATATGTATATTGCCTGACAGTGCCTGTGCAAGTTAGGGCTAGTTCAGGGTTTATGATCGCACAACCCGCACCAAGGGGTAATGTTGGCATTAGTTATGATTGTTTCTAAGTTGGACGGTATTCTAAATATGTATATATATGATTAAAAAAAAAAAACTAGAATGGGCAAAGTCATTGGTTTGAGTACTGAGCGGAGGGATTGTAGAGTGTATGGGCTTATACCCTACCCTAACCTTGGGAACTCTAACTTGTTATGATGCTAAACTATCTTCTGTAGGAACTATATCTATATATATCTCCTATATTACAGGATTGAGAATGCTTTAAATATGTAACTACTTTCCACTGGTTTAAACATATGTTGTCACACATTGATGTAATATCTTCCACCTTACTGAGAAGTGTCTCACCCCAACATACAACCTTTGTTTCACGTCCTGCAGGGCACATGTCTTAGTTGCTAGAGGGACTTGGAGCGCAGTACTGCGTGTAGTTTACGTAAGTGTTTTGTATATGTAATAGACTTAGTTCAGAATGTATTTTTGGGATTTGTAAGAACATATTATGTTTTAAGTACGTATGATTATATGTGAGGATACAGTTAGAACTCTGGTATGTCTATTAGATTCCGTATAAATGTTTATGTTTTTCGCTGTGCATGAGAATATAGATCAATATGATACACTCTTATGTCCTTTTCAGAGCGGGTTGTATATGTATGTTTATCAGAGACGGGTGTATTATACAGGTGTAGTAGCACTCCAGGACCGTATAAACGGCTGGGGCATTATGGATGTTGCTTCTACTACTAGTGTGGTTGCCACTAAACCACATCCTCAAGCTAATAACAATTACCTTGAAACTAACTATGTCAGGTGTTGTTTTTTACCTTACTTTCAGTCCAAATTTGACACATTCCATTTTTTCAGCCAACTGGTTAATCGAACCTGTTTTGGAACTACTGATTAGGTCATAGACACAAGTGCTACTAACCACATGGTGCATTCCGTGTCTTGTTTCACCACCATAATTGCCACATTGAACACTCATGTAAATTTGCAAAATGGTGAGGTAACTTTAGTCACACATATTGGGACTGTCAAAATCAATAAAAACTTCATCTTATATGATGTTCTTTGTGTTCCATATTTTAGCTTCAATCTTATATTAGTTAGCCAACTTACCAAATATGTTCTTTGTTGCCTTATTTTCTTTGGTAATTTGTGTTTCATCCAGGACCTTGCTCACTGGAGCACACTTGGTCCGGCTAAAGAGTGCAATGGCCTATACTTGCTGGAAGATAGCAATTATGTTTCTTCTTTTGTTTCAGTTGTTTCCTCTATTAATAAAACACAACCACATATATGGCATTTCAAGTTGGGGCATCCTTCCAATACCAAGCTGAATTTACTCAAGTCAAATAATGTACAGATTTTTAATTCCAATGAAGATTTCTTTTGTGATGTTTGTCCTCTTGCCAAAAAAAAAAACGATTGCCTTTTAATAAAAGTTTACATTCTTCCAAAAATTGTTTTGATTTGATTCATTGTGATTTAAGGGGTCCATTTTCTATATCTACCATTGATTCTCGCAAATATTTCCTCACTATAGTGGATGATCATTCTAGATGTACATGGGTTTACTTATTAAAGCACAAGTCACAAACTCAATCCATATTAGAACAATTTTGCACTATGGTTGAAACTCAATTTTCTAGGAAAGTAAAGATTATTCGAACTGTTAATGGAACTGAATTCATCATTAATGATTTCTTTGCTAAAAATGGCATTTTGCATCATTTGGGCTATGTTGAGACTCCTCAACAAAATGCAATTGTAGAAAGGAAACATCAACATATCTTGAATGTAGCAAGGTCAGTCATGTTCCATTCTCATTTGCCTTTACATCTTTGGGGGCATTGTAATTTAACTACTGCATATCTTATTAATATGATTCCTAGTACACCTCTATCTCACAAAACCCCTTATGAGGTTCTTTATGGTAGTCCTCCTTCATATGATCATCTAAGAATTTTTGGCTACCTTTGTTATGCTTCTACACTAGCATATAACAAATCCAAATTTGTAGCAAGAGCAAGGTGTGTCTTTCTAGGCTATCCTTTTGGCATAAAAGGTTACAAAGTTTTAGACTTGTCCACAAATGCAGAATTTGTAACGCCCCGACCCTCTATGTAGGCACGGAGTGCTACTAATCCATTTATTTACCTGATAATCCATATTCTAATATCATGTACGCAGCAGAAAACATAAATATAATCTCTACAAATATAATACCAAAGTTTACTATTCCTATCCATAATCCAAATTAACTATTCACCACCCATAACCACATATATACATGTCTCCAAAACATAATCCCCGAATAGCAGTATTCTCAACCATCCATATCTCATAAAATTTAAAACATAGAACATAAAACATAAATTTATACATCTCAAAATTAACATAAAAATGTGCCATTTTCTCTTTCTATTTCCCAAAAATGCTATAAAACCTTGAGCTGTCTAAGCTCGATCTCAAGAAAATCCTGAAAAAGATACATTTATATTCAGGTGAGACACATCTATGTAAGGGAAGAAATAATATATTAAAACAGTGTGTGGCTAACATGAGGTTCATAAATATCATTTTAACAACATTTGTAAAATATTATCATAAACACTGAAATCATTCTCTGAACCTAATCAAACACATGCAAAAGATTTAACCAATGAGATTACCTAAGGATAGGGGTGATTACCTGCCTATACAAGTAGTGCCCCTCTACTCTAATACTTAGGCAACCCTAGGGTCGCTTCTGAAGCATACCAGGGCACTCACCTTACTCAGTAAGCCCTCAAGTATTAGATTGATCACGTACTCACACAGTTCAAACAAAGGTTTACCAGTGCAGGCCCCAAGGATAGGGAAATCTACCCGCCCATATAAGTAGGTTCCCCCTGTCCTAGCGCGTTATGCAGCTACTGCTATATCTGATACAACTAGCACACTCGCCTTTCTCAACAAGCCCTCGGGCGAAGAGTTTGTCCCGCCCAATCGTAACATGTTTTACTAACATAAATACTGATAATATCATAATACATTATTTTGTCTATCTTTATTCAACCACTCACATCTGTTCATGTTCATAACTTTAACATTGCATTGCATTTCACTTTAAGTGACTCTTTCTCATTTATATCATTCACATTTCACATTTCATTCCATTGTCATTTTATTGTCATCTCATTCCATTTTCATTTCATTCATTCGTACTACATCCGCTCTTTAGTCATCATCAGTTAGTCCACATAGAAATGCGTTAAAATCTGCTAACACGGCTTTCAGCTGTCATACATTTACATGGTTGCATTAACATACACAAGCAGCATAGCTCATTTGATATTTTATTCTCAATGCATTACTTACTTAACCTGCATCTCATACATATAACGTACATTTGTACAGAACTTACATTTACTCATGTCACACAATTTAGTAATAAAATTTATACATATTCCTTGTAAAATAAGCCAACCCAAATTTAGCATTTAAATACTGAAAATATAATTTCCATTTCTTACATAATTTCCCAGAAAATACCTTTCACTTTCATCAGTTTATTTTCACATATACATAGCTAAATAAATGGTCCTAAACTCAGAAAACATAATTTACATGGTTGACATTTTTAAACCCATACCAAAACATATACATAAGTATAACATAATTTATTACCTTTAATTTCATAAAACCTGATTTAATATACAATTTTCTCTTACCTAATTTCTTGAACTATGCCAACATGGACCCTGAAAAATACCTACGGCGCTCAATTGGACCCTGAATCAAAAATCTTAATTCCATTAAATCAATCCTAAATAAAATACTATTTTCACATTTCCTAAGTTCATAAACTCTAAATAAATAATTATACCCTCAAATATAACCAATTTACCTAATTTTCAAAATCTTACTTTCGCTTTGGAGTAGGGCCTAGAAAACCACAATTGGAAATTTACACCAGCCAAAATGACGACGATCGCGACTAGGACCCCATGGTGGTGCCCAATCGTCGATTTAGTTGAAGATCTAAGGAGAAATTAAGGATTTAGAGGAAATATACCTTTCCCCAGGAGTGGTGCCTACGCCGCTTCTACGATAAATCCGCTCTAGTAGAAATGTCAGTGACGGACTTAGGAACTCAATGGTATCTTCCGTTTTTCGATTGGATAAATATTGACCGAAGAAATAAGGAGAGAAAGAAGGAAGACGGAGGAGAAAGGCACGAGCAGGAGAGAGAACAATCTGAAATTCTTTCAGATTTCAGGAAGCTTCTTTAAGCTTCTTATTATCAACTTTTTTTTTTTTAACTTTATTATATATTATAATAATATTATATTGTATACTTATATATATATATATATATATATATATATATATATATCTTTATTCCAATTTTTTTACTATTCCTTTTTATTTATTTATTTATTTATTTATTTAATTTAATAATGTTTAACTAATTAATTAATTAATTAATAATTACTCCTAACTTTTTTTTCATACTATTTCCTTTTACTTGTTTACTTAATATATTAATTTAATAATGTTTAACTAATTAATTGATTAATAATTTTAATTAATTAATTTTTTTTAATTTTTTTCCGGGTTATTACACTTTTCATATCCAAGATGTGGTTTTTCATGAAAACATATTTCCTTTTATTAATGGTAAAGCCTCAATTTCAGATCCTTTTACTCCAATTACTGAAGCTGATAGTCTTGCATCTTCCAACTCAGGTAATGACTTTTTTGTCACTCCTATTCCTATCCAATATGAGTCTATTACTTGTTTAGATCATGTTCCTAATCCTATTCCAGTTCAGGTTTCTTCTCTCTATTCTGATTTCTCTCCTACAGTTCCTTCTTTGCCCGTGTCTACAGTTCCTACTGCTATCACATCAGTACCTACTTCTACATCAACTTATGAACCACCATTAGCACCTATCATAAGATCATCTCAGCAATCCACTAAACCAACCTACTTACAAAATTATGCTTGTGCTACTACTCATGTTTTTAGTGCAGCTTATGATGTGGTGGATGAGCTCACTTACTCCCATTTAGAGCCTTGTTATCATTCATATCTGTTGGTAGTTAACACATTACCTCAAGAGCCACAATTTTTCTTCCAAGCTGTTCAAAATCCTCTGTAGAGATTAACAATGGACAAAGAAATTCAGGCCCTTGAACAAAATCAAACTTGGGAGGTGACCACATTACCTCCTGGTAAAATCCCTATTGGGTGTAAGTGGGTGTATAGGATTAACTTAAATCCTAATGGAACAGTGGAAAGGTACAAGGCTAGACTTGTGGCTAAAGAGTATACACAATGAGAAGACATTGACTTTCTTGAGACTTTCTCTCCTTTTGCTAAGACAGTAATTGCTCGGGTACTTCTTGCTTTAGCAGCTGCCAGGTGTTGGCCTCTTCACCAATTGGATATAAACAATGCCTTTTTTACATGGGGATTTACATGAAGAAGTGTACATGTCATTGCTTCCTGGTTTTCACAGTAAGGGGGAGACTTCAATTGCTTCTTCTTCCTTATATTCATCTGCTCCTGTTGTCTGTAAGTTGCTTAAATCCCTTTATGGTATGAGACAAACTTCAAGACAATGGTATATGAAATTGTCATACATTATTCAGCAACTTGGGTTTGTTCAATCAACTGCCGATAACTCTCTTTTTGTTCATGCTAAAGGTTCTTTGTTCATAACTTTATTTGTCTATGTGGATGACATGATCATCACAAGAAATGATCCCACGTGTGTAGCAACTTTGAAGTCAATCTGGATACTAAATTTGGAATTAAGGATCTTGGATTACTTAAGTTCTTCTTAGGACTTGAAATTGCTAGAAGCAAAAGGGGAATAAGCTTAAATCAAAGGAAGTTTGCTTTAGACATTTTAAAGGAAACAGGCATGATAGGTTGTAAACCTACTAAGTCTCCAATGGAACAACAATTGAAATTGTCAAGCGACAATGGTGAACTTCTATCAGATTCAGGCAAGTATAGAAGGCTCATTGGTAAATTGATGTATTTGAAACTTAGTAGACCTAATATCACATATGTCGTAAACAAGTTAAGCCAATTTTTGGCCAAACCAAGAGTTCCTCATATGCAGGCTGCAATAAGAATCCTACAATATATTAAAGGTAAACCCTAACAAGGAATTCTATTTCCTACTGATTCAGATTTATAGCTGAAGGCATATTGTGATGCTAATTGGGCCGGATGCCCAGATACAAGGGAATCTCTTATAGGGTATTGTGTTTTTCTTAGAGATCCTTTGATTTCATGGAGATCAAAGAAGCAGTCAATGGTATCAAGATTTTCAATTGAAACTGAATATAGATCTATGGCAAGCACCACCTATGAAGTTACTTGGATTTTTCTTCTTACTAAGAGATTTACAAGTGAAGCATGAGAAATCATTTTTACCTTACTGTGACAATCAAGCAACATTGCATATAGCTATAAATCCAGTGTTCCATGAGAGATCAAAACATATAGAAGCAGATTGTCACATTGTTAGAAATAAAGTTTTAGATGGTACAATCAAGACCTTCCATGTTACATCCAAGAATCAATTGACAGATATTTTTACTAAGACACTTGGTGTAGACAACTATATTAGAATGATTAAGAAGTTGGGATTGATTAATATTTTTGCTCCTCAAGTTGAATATCTAGATTATATTGTGGATGATCAAGTAGCAAGAGCTTTGCTCTTGAGGGGGTGTTAAACTTAATGTGATTACCACCAATGCTGGTAATGCTGGGAATGATATTAGTACAGTGAAAGGCAAGACATTGATCCAAGAACAAAGCATAAGTTATGAGGATTTGCTGCCTGTGATATAATTATTTTGTAGTCATTGGTAGTTTTAATAAATCGTTGTAACAATTTTCCCTCCAACAAAAAATTGGTTTATTTTTTTGTAGTTATTTGTTAGTCAGCTCCTATATATGTGTCAACTGGGCGTATGTATTCTTAATTCAATTCATTCATTGTAATTTGCTCATTTCTTCAGCTTAAATGAAATTAGAAAGAGCATTCAATTTTTTTTACTTAAAAAAAAAAAAAAGGAGAAAGAAATCAACACAAAAATTAAGGAAAATAAAAATAAGAATAAAAAAAGGTCAATGAAAGAGCTGATTATCAATACAATAAAAATTTTTCCTAATTATGAAAATTTCTTTTATAGGAATGAGAATGTAGAGTTGAGTTGCGACTTATATTTAGAATGGATATTTGCTTGAAGCCAAACACATTGGAGCTTTGAGGTTGATTGTAGAACTTAGGACTGACATGGTTCCATGACTAATAGAGAAAATTTATTAAACATAAAGAAACTAAGAAAGGGAGGAATTCAATACATAACTATTAGAGAAAAATACAAAAGAATAAAAAAAAAAAAAAAAAAAAGAGGCCAATGGAAAAGGAGATGATCAAAACAGTTAAAAAATTTCTTAATCTTGAAATTAGTTGAATTGATTACTAATATTTGAGTGTGTTTTGGGTATTGGGGGAAGTGTAAGGGTGGGCATGGGCGTATTTAATATGATAAGTAATTTTAATTTTTTTTTGTAGTAGTAGTGTAGTTTATGTTGGGGTTATCTCACATCAGTTGTAAAAGGGGCTGGTGATCAATTATTAAGTATGAGGAAAAATCTCACCCTATGGGCTAACTTTTGGAGTTGAGAATGCCCTAAATCACCTAACACTGGTATCAGAGTCATGGTTCAATATTCTCCTTGGGATGCCGGATACGTGGGGCTACCGATTTGGAATCCGTTATGTGAGGAGGAGATTGTTAGGATTATCCAACATCGGTTGTGAAAGAGGCTGGTGGTCAGTTATTAAGTGTAGGAAAAATCTCATCTCATGATCTAGTTTTTGGGGTTGAGAAAACCCTAAACCACCTAACAGTTTAATTAAGTAAAATTTTCTATTAAGAAAGAGAACAAAATGGAAAATACACTCCTTTTCTTGTTTGACTTTACTTATGGAGAAATCTAACCAATTAACAGGAAAGTGAGAGAGAAATAAGGTTGAGCGATGGTTCGGGATGGACTATCAAATTAATTGATGGTTAAATTTATATGTATTGCTCTTATTGTTGACTAAGAATGTTTGTATGAGTCTCCTAAAAATTATTGACATTTAACCATTAGATTCATTACACATGATCAATAATGGGCACTTTTGTTCAAGCTATAAAAAGTTGAATTTCACGCCAATAGTGAAATTCAAAGAATGACAGAAGCTAGTCTCTATTAAAAAGATAATTTAGTAGATTGTATCGTGTCTGTGTAAGGTGATTAGTTATTTAATTTTAGTGTAATTGTGTAATTTAACCAAATAATTTTTTCATGCAAGAGTGAGATAGAGAACACTCTCTTTGTGACGATCTGAAAAATTTCATATTTAAAATTATCTGATGCCACCTGAAATAAATATTTTCATACAACGGAAGACTTCCAATACATATTACCAGAGTACTAATTATCCCAAAATAATAATATCATTTTCAATATCACAATTTACATATCCCTTAAAAAATAAACTGAATATATCAAAAACATAATATAATAAAGCATCTATTCTAAATTAAACCTTCTATCTCACCCACGCTTCGCTACGCTACTCTAGTTACTCTCATACTCTTTAGGGCATCTGAAAAATATTAGATCATGAGGGGGTGACACATTTTTCAGTGAGACGGAATAAATTATTATCAGTGTGTGACAGATGAGTTTTTAGTGTATCCTAAGCACATCCATTAAAGAATTAACTTTATCTGACAAATCATGTAAAACTGTACTCACACCTTTATATTTTCAACTCATATTTTCTTCTCAAATCATGCTTTGGTTTACTGAATTTCTCTGTTTACATAAAACTACATATACGTGTTTTCTATATTGAGCATAAGCATTTGCAATCTCTAACTCATTCCTATATAATCAAGAGTACACATTTTCCCTACTCAACAAAGCACCATAAACATATTCAGTATCGCGGCTGAATAGAACACCATAAACATAATCAGTATTGCAGCTCAATAGAGCACCATAAACATAATTAATATCGCGGCTCAACAGAGCACGATAAACATAATCAAGATTGCGGCTCAACAGGGCACCATAAACATAATCAGTATCACGACTCAACAGGGTACCATAAATATAATCAAGATCGCGACTCAATAGAGTACCATAAAAATAATTAGTATCGCGACTCAACAGAGTACCATAAACATAATCAAAATCGTGGCTCAATAGAGCACCAAAAACATAATTAGTATCGTGGCTCAATAGAGCACCATAAATATAATTAGTATCACGATTCAACAGAGCACCATAAACGTAATCATGATCGCGGCTCAACAGAGCACCATGTCCATGTTCACATTTCTGTATACAACTTGTCATATCATATCTTGGCATGAAGCCATCATATCCTAACTCGACATATAGTCGTCATACCCTAACTTGGCATATAGCCGTCATATCCTAACTCCCCAATACTCTCTACATTCCTTGAGATTAGTACAAACCACAAATTTCACTGTATAATAACATACAAATCCAACATTTTTATTTGTGCAGTAAAAAAATTCATTCTCATGTCACACGATTTGAACGTTAATCCATATATGGTAAGTTGCCTGAAAAAAATATATTTTTGCTGGAAACTATGTCTGTTCATTTCTATTATTGTATCTAACTCAACATATGTATATTTCGGAGACGATTAACTTACTCACTTTGATTTTTTCCAAATACCCATATATATAATAATAATAATAATAACTCAAAATAGTCATGATCATATGCCTCATTATTCAAAAAATTATATATAACATTTCTGTAAACACATGCTCCGTTTTAATCGGTTAATCCTTCAAAACAGTTGACATAATTTATTTCCTTTACCTACTTACTCGGAACGCGCCCGCAAGTCTCCTAAATCGACGTCTGCGACGCTCGCACAAATCTCTGTATTCACATACCTAAATTTAATCAGCTCAATCTCGAAATTATAATTATCTAACATTCCTAAACTCACACACTCTCATTAACCGGTTAAATTCTAAAAAAAAAACGGAGTATGATCCACTTTCCATATTTAAATTTAATTTCTAAAATATTTAAAAATACCAATATGATCAAATCTCTGCAGTTTAATCTAATTCCAAAATATTCTCAGAAATCTAATTTAATTAAATTCCTGCAATATAACTTAATTCCAAAATATTCCTAAACAATATAACTTTACCAAATCCCTACAGTTTAACTCAATTCCAAATTATTCCCAAAAATCTAATATAATCAAATTGTGCTGTTTAATTTAATTTCAGGAACATTTCCATAAATCTAATATAATTAGATCCTCCAGTTTAATTTAATTTCAGGAATATTTGCAAAAATCTAATATAATCCAATCCTACAAATTAATTTAATCCCAAAAATATTTCTAAAAATCTAATATAATCAAATATTATAATTTAATAATTAATACTACAATTTAAATGGTTAAATTTTTAAAACAATAGATATAATTTATACTCCTCACCTTAATCTTGGAGTAGTGCCTAAGATACTCAAATCATAAATCCGCTCCGATTAAAATGTTGGTAGCTGAATTTGGAATCCATGGGTATTTTCTGTTCTTTAATCGACGCACGTTTCGCTGAAGAAATTGAGGAGAGAGAGAGAGAGAGAGAGAGAGAGAGATTTCACGCTGGGGGGAGAACTCACTGGATTCAATTTCAATTGGATTCCTTTATATATATATATTATAATATTATAATATTATATTAATATATTATTATATTATATTATATTATTTAATTTAAATTATTATTTATTCTTATTTATTTATTCTTTAAGATCATAATCGTAATAAAGTATAACTATTTTTTGGATCATTATACTCTTCTTCTAGTTCAACATTACTTCTGAAAAAATCTAAATTAGTTAACATCGAAGTTAAAGAAAAGAATTAGAAATAGAAAAAAGGCAGCAAAAAAAAAAAAAAAGATCGTAAAATTAATTATTTATATCATTATTGTATAATTAAAGCACAATTTTCAAAAAAAAAAAAATCTTATTTGACTTTTGATTATACTATTGGTTGAAATTGACTTAAATTCCAAAATATATTGCCATTTCTTATGCATTTTCTTTCTATTTTATTTCCATTTATTCTCTATGTACATAATCATATGTCATGTTCATAAGAATAATCCTCAGCCCCCTCCACCCATCACATTCTTACTATTCACCAAGAGGGACAAATTTTATAATTAATACCACATTATTAGTAAACAATTAATATGTCATTTTGATTAAATGAAAATTCAAAAGTCTAAAAAATAAGTTTGTGTGGATGCCTAAAACCACTTTAAAAAGCTAGAAATAGTAGACAAATATTATTTTAAGTCATTTTGGTTATATTTTAAAAATAAAATATTGAAAAATAAAATATTTTTTATGAATAAATTTTGTGATATTTGAAACAAATTCATTTTAATTAGTTAACAAGTCAAGGGACTATTTAGCATTATTATAAAAAATTACAAAAATAGTAAGTATAAAGAGTATATTTTATTTAAGTCTCTTATATTAAGGATTAAAGGGAGTATAAGCGCAACGATAAAATTGTCGTTGTGTGATTTCGAAGTGTGGAAATGACCTTTTACAAAAATGTAAGGTAAGAATGTGCACTATAGACCCATCATGGTTTGCCTCTTCCCCAAACCTTGCATATGCAAGAGCTTTGTGCATGAGGCTGCCTTTATTTTATTATTATTTTCTTATATTAAGGATTTATTTACTGGGTCTTAATGATATAGAAATCATTTTAAGACTTGTTTAGTTGTGAAAAATAATAATTACACTAATAGCAATCACTATTATGAAAATAATAAAATAAAAGCAACAACAAATAATAATAATAATAATAATACTAATTGTTTATTATTATAAAACAATAACAACTAATAATAACTACAATAGCAATAATAAAAACTAATAATAATGTTTAATTCTATCAAAATAATAATAACAACAATAAAAAATATATCAAAACTAATAAAAATAAAAATTATAAAAAATAATATTAAAACTAATAGAAATCACTATTATAGAATAAAAAAATAATACAAAATTAACTAAATTGTATATTAGGGATTTTTAATAAAAAAATAATTATTTTACATTCCATTATAGAATCCATTGAGGAAAACAAAATATTATAAAGAGATTGAAACTAGATACCTTAGTCATTCCACGCTACTAACCAAGCGTAGTAACTGCATTCGGAAAGCAATTTTATTCCTACCTTGATTCCATACCTCTCGCGATTCCTTTCCTACTTAAATTTCATTTCACAAAACAAACAAGAATATGTCTAATCCCAAAGACAAATTCAAATTCTATTCAGTTCTATAATTGGGTAACATAAACTATGCATTCGATACGCAATAATGGAATAAAATTGGGGGTTATCGAATCAATCTATCACTTAATTTGATTACTCCTTACATTTAAAATTGCATTTTTATTTCTTTTTCTATTTCATTCCATTCCACAAACCAAACATGCCACAAATTATCCACTGTTCAACCACTTATTCAAATAATTAATATGAAATTAATAAATATTATAGTTTAAGATTTTCTTTTGTATATACTTTTTCTCTTTATGGATTGTTTAGTTAGGTATTGCATTAGCATTTAATGAACTAGGTATTAATATAAAGCACAAGATCAAGATGGGAGCTAGCTAGATTGCTTATTATAATAACATCATTGACATTGGGCCCTTCAAAGGAATAAAAAAGATTTCAATTTACAAGCTCCATTAATGCATATGGTTCAATACAATCCCTTGCCAACTTTCATTTATCACTAACTTTTACTTTTAAGACAGAAATAATACTTCTTTTTTTTTTTTAGATTTAGTAAAAAAATATATGAATTTATTTTGAAATTTCAAAAATTTTGTAAATTTTTGAAAAGTTTTAAAAATATCACAAACCTTTCCAAGCATATGATTTTTGAAATACTTGTAACCTTTGTTAAGCTTTTTTTTTTTTTTGCCTAAATATAAAAGAAGGTATGCATTGTTTTGATAAACTTTAGGAGAGGAATGCAAAATATTTAACACTTCAGGAGAGGTCATAGGATTTTTGAGACCTCAAAAAATGTTTCTGTCTTTCCTTTAAATCTTAGCAGAACTCATTGCCTTTTACCGTATCTTGCCCAATTTGTTCGTGTTGATGTGTCAAGTTCCTCTAATTTTTTATCATGCAGTAACAAAAGAACCCAAAGGATTAGTATTCTTATATATTTATAATTTTAAAAAATTAATTAAAATATCACTTTATTTAAAAAAAAAATCACTTTTGTCTAAAAACATAAACATAAAAAAAAATTCCTAATTTTTTACACAAATATTAGAAAATAGAAAAAAAGAGTGAAATTTTTTGAAAACTTTTTAAAAAAAATTAAAAAAAATTAAATTATTTTCCCAATTAGACATACCACAAGTCTCTATTTGCATCAAGAACTCTAGTTGATAAAAAATATATATAAGAACATTTATTTTCTACGATCTTTTCTCTGTACCAGGTATCATTAAAGACAAAGATATATTCTAATATGATTATATATTAAAAGCTAATGACATATACAATCAAAAATTTGTGAATTAATTCGTTACGTCCTTTAATTTTCTTTCTTTTTTTCATTTTTCTTAATAATCAATCATAGAAAAGTAATTTATTATTATTATTTTTGCATTCTAGAATACTTTTAAAGTTCTTAAAATGCCTAAAAATTCTTCTTTTTTTTTTTGAAAAAAATGAAATTGATATTGGAATAAGATTAATTTGAAGGGCCCTAAATCCCATCCAAGAGGTTGCTATCCTAAACCACCTAGCCAAACAACAACAAAAAATAAAAATCAGACGGTCAATGAGCATATTCACATGTTAACATCAAACCCTCATTGGAGGTTTGAGACTTGATATCCTTTTCAACTAAAGTTAAAAAAAAATACCAAGCACTTAGATATTCTCTTTTATATAAAACTACAAGATTGCTGACTTGTGCCCAATAATTATTCTTGATTTTTTTTTTGTGAGGAGTTGAAGCAG
This sequence comes from Malania oleifera, assembly GCF_029873635.1. Classification (NCBI taxonomy): domain Eukaryota; kingdom Viridiplantae; phylum Streptophyta; class Magnoliopsida; order Santalales; family Ximeniaceae; genus Malania; species Malania oleifera. The sequence continues at coordinate 4,122,673 of NC_080419.1, forward strand.
AGGACAAACCACAATTGACCCAAACTCAATGCATGGATCTTTACCAAATTCAAATAATTTGGTACACCCCAAGGAGTCCCTCTGCTTGCAAAAATGACTTTAGATGTCATTGTCCCTCCTTTTCCTAATAATAGTTGAGAATTGAGATCACGCTCATCTTTGCTTGTTGAGCATATATAAGGGTTGAGCCATTTTTGTACCATACCATTTGAGAATTGGAAAGTTTGTTGGTACATATTTTCGAATAATAATTTACGAACTTAAGTCGAATATACTGTAATTTTATCTCACGCTTTGTCAAGAATCACGTAATTACGAGTGTACAATTTAAAATTTTGGCTCTTAGATACAGATAAAAAGAAATCTGTGAATGACCCCTCATAGTAGAGCACTGTAATTGATATTTTTTTTATTAGATCATGTGGGAGAACTTCTTTTAACTATGCACTTAGACAGCGAATCCCGCGTGCCAATGCGGATGGGAGGAGAAGTTCTTAAATAATTTCTCTACTTGATCGTTGCTTTTTGCATGTGCGCGCGGAAAGAGCTGCACACGAACTTTTTAGAGGACTGCTAATGAAAGACATTCACAGTTGATTCTCGATTTAAGCTTTTCAAATGAACAATGAGAAATTTGTGAGGAAGAGCTATTTCTTCTTCGTCCCTCGATTTTGTAATCTAGACTAGATAGTGGAATTCATTATGATGCGTAGGAGCTAGCATTATGCGATTTCTATTTAGGAATCATTTAGGGTGGGTTTAGAGTAAAAGTAATATCAGAATATAAAACTATTTTTAAAATAATATACAACACTTTATCTGAAAAGACATTCTCACTATAGAATTCCTTTTGGAGAGATCTTCAATAACTTTTATTATAAGATGATTTTAAGATTTAAATCAATAATTTGTCATATTGGATGTGTGAATAATTTTACACTACGAAATTACTTTAATTTTTTCAAAAAATTTTTAACAAACACTTGCATTGTGTTTGGAGGCACGGAATTCATTTTCTGGATTTGAGCTTGTGTATAGATTTGAGGAAAATACAATATAAAATTATATTGAACGTTTTTTAAAACCTACGCAAATTCAAATCCAAATAACGAAATTGATGCTCCCAAACACTGCTATGCATCTTTTGCTAATTTCACGGATCATACCATTTAATTAAATTAAAATGGTCACATTGTTTCCAAGAGATACCCAAGTGATTGATGAATGGAGAGAAAAAGAGAGATAATCAATTAACCCAAAAATAAATGCTTATTAATTGGCCATTGTACTAAATAAATACTTCAATTAATTAGATTCACTATGGACCTAAAATTTTTAGAGAAACTCAACCTCTCAACAATCATTTTAATTAAACCCAACTCTTCATTAAATGGTATTCAACCCATCTCTCATTTTATACCCTTTTTTCACTTCCCACAAAATTCATACAAAAAATTCATTCATGAGATTTCCACATTTAAGTTTCAAATTTTAACCATTAAGATATTTTTGATAATATAAACTTAAATTTTTAGTCAAGTGATAAAAACATGTTTAACGTCACGCCATATTTATTTCATAAATACTTACTCGATCATCTAATAGATTTTAGTTAATATTTATCTAGATTATGTATATATACATATACATATACATATATGTAATTAAACGTGTATATAAATCCCTAGAAAATTAAAAAATTAATTCAATTCCCATGTAATCATCATGCTATTAATATATTCTATGAATGCCCAAAAACAAATTGTTCATAAGGGGGGTTTTAGGCATTTGCGGAGCTACAAGCCTACCACTGCAGCCAAACCCTAGGACTAGGCCAAGGCCAAAGGCCATTTTTTAAAATTAGGAACGTTGAAAATGAGCCCATCTATCCCCAAGTGAGAACAACAAGAAAGACAAATTCAGAACTAAACATTTAATTGAAAATATTGAAATTATATAATTAATTGTGATCTTCAATTCGATGATAATTAGAGTTCATTTAATATTTAATTTTAAAAAATTGGCATTCATTACATGTACAGTTGTATGTATTTATTTTTTTAACCTTATGCAATAATTAAAAGCAATAGATTGACTTTTGTTTTTTGTTTTTTTCATTTCAAGCATCCCTTGCAATAAATAGCATTATGAAATATTTAAGTAAAAAAGTTGTCAACCAAGCATTGTTTTGTTTGATTCTCTTAAAGCACTTTACTAATTTTTAAAAGCAAAAATTGCATTGCTACAAAACGCCAAAACCCAATTAAAATCGATTATTAAATTATAAAATAAATAATTTAAAAAATATAGGACGAGTAAAACAATGATAAAATATTTATAAATTCGTACGACTCCAACTGTTAGGTGGTTGCAAATTTATATCAACCTTTGAAAATTATTTTATTTTTTAAAAACTAAAAATAATGGGACTTTGAAATAATAATTTAGGCTTTTTTTATTCTAAACATAATTTTGCTTTGTTTGTGAGTAAAAGGTTTTCTTTAATATTAAGTATATGACAATTTTTTTATTTAGAAAAAAAACGAAAAGAAAATTTAAACATAATAATTTGAGTGGCTCAACGGTGTCCCCAGGTATGATTTCTATTATCACATCAATAAAATAGACAAAATTTTCTACTCGTGACGAGTTTTAAGTGGGTAACTTTTTCTTAATATGAATTATAATTTTATCAATTACGAATATATAAGTAATTTAATATATAATTTTAAAATATCCTAAAAAATGTTATCTTTTTATATTAGAACTTTGAACCACCTTCTAAACATAAATTACAAGCTTTAACTTTTTTAGAAAAAAAAAAAATCAATATTGTATTTTAAAAAATAAAAAATAAAAAAACAGAGAGCATTTGCGAAGGCTGGCACCATGAAATATCTGGCGGAGTGGTGTTGGCTTCCACTAATGGATGGAGAAAAAGTATAATAAACCATAAATACAAAAACATGAATGCTCTGTTTGGATTCCGTGCAATGATTATTGAGAGGGTCATGATGATGCAGGAAAGATGATGCAAGTTGGGCTTCTCTATCGCGTTCGGATTGTACCGTTTACAAATGAGTCATCTATTATTAAATTTAAATTCGATTCAATTCGAACGGGTGAATCACGAATCACTCTTCCAGTTTCGACCCGTTTTACCACTCTTAATTTTTATTTTTTTTTTATTTTTGATTTTAAAAATTTGTTTTTCTTGTGTTTGTGAGGTGTGGGGGCATAGTGTTCCACATCTTTCCCAAAAGGGTTGATTGGATCAAGTTTTAAATATAATTTTCTGTGTTTGAAAATATGAAATACGAAAAATATACAAGGTTTGCATTCGGGTAAGTGTTCTTACAAATTGTTTTGACATATTAAAACCTTAAAAATAAAATATAAATTTCTCGAAAAAGAGTTAATTTTATGCTTGGAAAGATCTTAGACTTGAAGTTGTATTGAATTTAAATAAAATGTAATATAAAATTATATACTAAAATTTGTTCAAATTTACCTAAATTCAATTCGAAGGTCCGAAATTGATACTTCCAAACACAACATCAAATGAAAATATGAAACATGAGTAGAGAAAAGATATAGTATAACACACTATTTAATAATATAGTATCTCTAATTTTGTTTTGACTAGTTGTTGGTATTGTTTTATTAGAAGACCTTTATAGTTTTGTCTTTTATTTCTCCCATTAATTGTCTTGTAATCACGATATTCCTCCGCTAAAAGTGAGAGTTTATCAATAAATAAATGTAAATGTCACCCTTCTTAAAAAAAAAAAAAATAGTATCTCTAATATTATTTAGAAGCATGGATTTTAAATTAGTATTTATATGAATTCAAACAAAAAATAATATAATTTCATCTTATATTTTATTGAAATTCATATTAAATTCAAATTTTAAATTTTAAATTCAAAGTGCGAAACATATAGTAAAAATACTTGTTATTCATACTTCTAAAAATTATAAAAATAATCGATATCAATCAAAAGTAAATATCTAATCTTCATCATTCGGCATTATTTTTTATAATATATACGTGGGGAGTAACGGTTTGACCCTTAATTATTTTGACAATAGTAAATACTTTTTTAAATATATATATTTTTTTAGGGAAAAAAAAAGTGATGATGGTTGTGCGAAGGTTTTCTTTTAGTTAAAAAAAATATTAATATTATTTTCTAGCATAACGCGTGCCAGGTGAAATTTGATTCAAAACGTAATTCCCACAGCAACCGTGTTTGGTATGCACATAGTTTCCAAAAAGCATTTAATCATGCCCATTTCAAAAGTACAATAATATATATACACACACACACACAACTATATAATTTAGACCCACTCCGCCGTGTGTCAAGAGATGATTAATTTGCCCACAGGGCGTGGCTCAATTGGCAGGGCGGACGTTAAGAGTGTCTTTCATGAGATCAGGGTTTTCTCCCCTCTCGGGTTCGATTCCTGCTGCTGGGTTCCTGAATTTACTTCCTCATGGTATTGTGGGGCACTCCATGGGGCGTGGGATTAGTCGCAGATCGTTAAAACGGACGTGGATACCCAGGACGTCACCTAAAAAAAAAAAAGATTAATTTATTTAGTGTTTATTTTAATTAAATATTTTATTTGAAAAAGAAACAAAAGAAGAAGAAACTTTATTTTTATTGTATTTTTACATCCAACATTATTAAAAATAAAAGTTTATATTTAAGAGTTAACACTTCAAAAAATTAAAAAAAAACGTTGCGTTTTTAATAGTATTTTAATTGTTAAGAATTTCACTTTGTAAGTTTATCCCACATTTAAAAATTTAAGTGAATGATAGGAATTTATATATATAATTGGATTCAAAACCTAATAGGCTTAAACTTTTGGATCAAGTTAGTGTTTACCCATGTGTATCAAACTCATTCATGAATTCCTCCCATTCTAACATTATATTTAAAAAAAAAATTAATAAAAATATTTTAACCTTTTTCAAGTAAAATCATTTATCAAAATGAAGCCTAAACAAATCAAGCAATGCCCAAGAATTCATCTCTTCTCAATGGAGGGTTGAGCATTTGGGTCCTGATATTTTAATGGGAGATGGTTGAGAGGCAAAACAATGAGGGCCCATTTGTTGTAGGGAATTAATTTAAATTTTTTATTTTCAAATTTTTAATAATTATAAAAATTACCCTTTTCTTTTAAAAATTTTTAAAAATAAAAAAATAATAATAAAACTAAACATGTTTGTAGGATGCTTGAATATTGTTTTCTTAATTGTCATATATATATGGAGGATTAAGAAAAATCATTAGCTTAAATTGAAGTATGTATATATGTATGTATACGAAATTGAGTTTTTGTTTTTTTTAAAGAGGACGACACCTTTATTTATTTATTAATATACCATTACTTTTAGTAGAGAAATATCGTGGTTACAAGATAAGCAAAAAGAAAATTACAAAAAAAATCCTCAAAAAAAAAAAAAAAAAAAAAAAAACAACACTAACAACCAACTAAATTAGGACAACAAAACTAAACATAACTAACAAAGAAGATAAAAATATAAATATAACCAAAATCAAATTTAAGGTCTAAAATTCAATTGCTCACTTACAATTTATCTAGTAATTATAAGGATACACCCAGACATAAGACAATATTTTCATTCTCTACTTTAATGCCGCTTGAAATGAATTTGAAAGCCTTACTCGTGTTGAAGTTCAAGATCATTTTTTAAGAAAAAAAAAAAAAAACAAAACAACAAACAAAATGCAGAAGGTCATTATTAAGATCTATTAATTAAGTTCAATGTAAAATTTTAAATAATCATGAAGCCAATCCCCATTCTTGTCGATATATATATATATATATATATATATATGGAGCACAAACATGTGGAAAAAGCACTGGCAGATTAAACGAACCAAAAGAACCTTAAAAAATTTAAAAAAAATTAAAAAAAGGATATAATAATAATAATAATAATAAGCGCAGGGTGCTAGCCATCATGAGATGCCAGAAGAGTTGTTTCCTACGCGTGAGACACCATTAAACCCTCAGCACCCCACAAAAAGCATTGGCCTCTTTCTAGGAAATCCATCCGCTTGATGAATTGCTAGTTGATTCTGAATCTATATATGGTTCAATTAGGCTCTCGTGACCCATGCCCAAACATGTCTGGCTCATGAACTATGACACTGTTTAATTTTTTTGATTTCTAGGTTTTGTTTGGCTGGCAAAATTCTTTAGGATTCTTTGGAATGTGATAGATTTAAATATTTATTTTAAAGTTTGTTGCTAAAAATTATCACTTCTACTTCTCACTGCCTCCTAAACCCTTTTTGGGGAGAAATTATCGTCAATGATAGGCTTCCAAATGAATATATCCTTATCACTTTTACGAGCTGCCACATTATGTAAGATTTCCATTATTCAGTCGGCTTTAACATATTTGGTTTTGACATTCTTTATTGTCTAGAAGAATCTCAATATGCTTATGGAAAACTTGATTCAGATGTTTGGCAGTAGGTGATAGAATTCGAACCAAAGGAATATCGATGACTTCTATTTGTGATCATTGCGTGCAGAGAAATCAGGAAAACACTGATCACATTCTTTCTTTAGGCGAGGTGGTTTCAGAGGTTTGGCATCACACTAGTGTGGTGTTGGGGATTCCTTTCCAATGGTTCCTTTCCTAGAAAAACAAAATTGCAAACTGGTTCTACTATACTTGAAAATCGTCTATTAAAGGTATTTTAATCGGACTGATTCTGTGTTTGATTACGTGGTGCCTCTGGAATCAAAGATACAAAACGAGAATGGAAAGAGTTTATCAAAGTGCGGATCAGACGTAAAGAAGCGTTCGATGCTGAGTTAGTTCTTTAGTTGAGAGTTCTAATTCTTTTTGAAAATTGAAGATGTCGAACATTACGATTTTGAAAGAGTTTCAAATTCAGCATCAGGGAGTTTGCGTCAGGTCTGGAAAAATTATTTCATAGGTTAAATCCCCGAATATGGTGGATAAAACTAAATTGTGATGGGAGCTGTAGGGGCAACCGGGTACTTTAGGAGGTGGAAAAATTATTCGAGACTGTCATGACATGGTGAAAACAGCTTTTTCAAACTATTTTGGTCATGGTATGAACAATAGTGCGAAATTAAAAGCAATTCTGGAATGAATTCGTTATGCAAACGATTACATTATTTTAATGTAATTATTAAAAGTGACTCGCGAATTGTTGTTGATTGGTTTCGGAAAAGTAGATGTACCTTGTAGTATCTTGGAGATTTTGGGAGGACCTCATGGTGGAGTTAGAAGGAGTGAACTTCATGGTGATCCATCAATATAGGGAAGACAATAATGCGGCTAATTTTCTCGATAAAGAATGAGAAATGGGAGACAATGTCATCTATGAAGAACAACATCTTTTACCACGTTCTCTAAAAGGTATCTTTCGAATGGATAGGTTGAGTCTCACTTCCTTTCGTCATGTTGGAATTGGTATGATCCCAAGAAGGGGGGTGAATTGGGTTTTAAAAATATTTCGGCTAATTTAAACACTTAGCCGATTCACCACATATCATATCTCATTTTAATTATGGTTGTGTATGTAAAAACTGATAGGCAATATGTACAGACATACACGTGTATCTCATTTAAAATAAATGTGTGTATGCAATTTGTTATAATCTTAAATGAACAAGCATACATATGTTGAATTAAAAGTGTATAAATTAAATAAAATAAGGAGAAAGCAACACATGATATTTTTTATCGAGATTTGACTAAACCAGTCTATGTCCTCGCCTTGGGCATACCTCCCAAAGGATTCCACTAAACTTGCTCACTTAAACTATCACGCCCTGAACCCGAAAATGGGACCCGAGGGTGAAAATATAATCTAACATGTCACTGTATCATACAAATCATCACAGATATAATACAAAGGATGAGGATTCGATCCCGTGGGGTTCCTAGGCACCCTAAACACAATCATATACGCAGCGGAAAAAGGTCTTCTATATACATATGCAATACCATACCAGAGTCTATACAATAGCAAAACATGGCACTAACAAAATGCACAAATTGGGTGCCCAAATACAACTCAAAATGGAAACCTAACAAAACTACAGTCCTAACACTTACCCAAGTGCTAACGCAGTACACCGGCCACTATGCTCCCTACACTAGGACGCTAGTTCCGGTTACCCGAAAAACCTGTAAAAATGTACGTACAGTAGGGGTGAGACACCTCTCAGTAAGGAAGAACACAGGTTATATCGGTGTGTGGCATTTGAGTGTTATCATGATACAATATACACGCAGTTAAATGCATTCCAGTACTAATTTACACAGTGCATACACGCACACATACGACGGCCATTTATATGCAGCCCCATCACAATACATACACATGATCAGTAATCCTCAATGTCATCACACTCTTCGGCCCAAAGTCGGCCGCGACATACGACGTTGGCCCGTAGCCAACCAGCGAACACGGCGCCACTGGCACATGGCTAGTCCCCAACTCCCATGGCATCGTACCGGCGCTAAACTGGTGGATCCACACCCTTCGGCCTGATCTGCCGGAATAGGCTCACGCCCTCGAATATAGATCCGGACACTCTTTCCTACATGGCAAGTGATAACACGCCCTCGGATATAGAGCCGGACACTCTCAGTGCCTGGGATAATTTCGGAACCGTGTTCCTACTAGCATTTCAACATATCACACACACATGCATGCTCATATAACCAAACAAACCACACTCATTTGGTAATCTAAATCATGGTTTTTCAAAAAAATACAGTTTAAACAAATTCAAGGCACGACCATCCCAATATCACAGTATAAATCACACATATATTCGGTTTTCAACAAAACCCGGGATTCAGCCCATCGCCCTTTTTTTTCCAAAACTGTAATAATGAAAAACTCATAGTTTTTCCCATTAGATCCCCCCCAAATGAGTAGCCAAAACACACACAAAACCGTGGACCATAGTTCCACCAGTCCAATTTTAAAAATAACCAATATAAACATAATTCCCCTTACCTTAACCTCGTAAGCAAATCCCGAACTCCAAGGTCCCTAAATAGCAAACCGAGTTCCAAAACCTACAAATCACAGTACACAATATGTTCACAAGACAGTTACCTACAAATCTACCAGATCAGAATTGAAAATCAAGCCTTACCTCAATTTTACGCCGAAACTTGAAAATCTCCGAAACGAGATTCCGATCCGTAGAAGTTGTATAGAATCCTTCCACAATCCTCGTGGTAGCTTCCGTTTCTCGATTCCGTCAACAATCGGTAAAGAATTCTAAAGAGAAGGAGTAGGGAGAGGTTTAGAGAGAGAGAGATATATATTTGAGATTTCTTAACGAAGAAGCAAAGGAAATTTCCTTTTATAGCCCTTTGACCCGAAAATTTCCAATTTTTCCCCTCTTTTAATATTTAAACCCATTTTTCATATTTTGGGTTCTTACATAAACAAATGGAGTAGAAGTCGTTTACAATATCCTTACAGGGCAAACATTCCTCAGCTCACTTTATGAGTAGAGCCAACACCATGCACACTTTCCCATAAGGGTGCATCTACTAGTCCTCTTAACCGGGTCTGAACCAATTTGGTGCTCTCCTAACCAGATCTGAACAAGTTTGGAACTATTCACAGGGTTAGTCTCCCTCTTCCGATAACCCGTCAGGAATACAATATCAATAATAATAATTTTTTGTACAATAGAGAATGTTTCTCAAAAAGCAGATGTGTACAAACTTAAGGCTCATAACATATATTCTCTAATGATATGAAATATGCTAAGTAGAGTAAAGGTGCTATCAAATAATTTTGCACAAATAAAAATTATATAAAAAATGAGTATTATTGTTCTCCAATAAATATTTTTGCAAATAGAGAATATTTGGAGAATTTAGGAATTTAAGCTCAAGAAAATATTTGTGCTGTAAATAATTTTCTCCCAAAAATATTTGTTAAAGAAACAACCGAGAGAAAACCAAAGCAATACTCTTAAAAATGTTTTTTAAAGATTAAGTGCCTAGTGAGAGTATGTGCAAATAAAATGCCCTAAAAAAAACTCTCCTCAAAAATGATTTTGAAATAAATGCATGAAAGAGAGTTGGAGAGATTTGTATAAAATATTTTGCCCCAAAAGAATGATTTTGACAATAAAAATGATTTGGGCGAACGTTGATTAACAAGGGGTTTAAAAGAAAATTTAGGCTAATCAAAGTTGTTAATCAAAGCAAATGAGTGGGTATTTATAAATTTTCAAGAAAATATGACCATTGGGGACATGCTCGATATTTTGGAAAAGTTTAATTAAAAGTTAATGATGTTTTAGTCCTTTAAAAAATTTCCAACCCGAGAGGCTCGATTGACCATATTGACAAGTTTGGTCGACCGTCTCAGGGTGATTCTGAACCCCTTCGTGAGTTCAGTCGACCAAGACAAGGTTGGTTGACCGTTCCTATAGATTCGATCGACCGTGGCCAATTTGAGCTACAAGGCTCGGTCGATCAAGTAGTTGGGTGTCAGACACGCTTCAGTTCGGTCGACCGTGAACGATACGTTCATTTCAGAATGGTCGACCATCCAAAGAAAAAAAGTTGACTTTTGAACGGTTTGGTCGACCGTGGCAATTATAACGTCACAAGTTCAGTCGACCAGACAAGTCAAACTTTTGACTCCTAAGCAAACAGTGGTTCGGTTGACCAAGCTACTTATTACTGGTTTGGTTCGATCGACCGAGGGCATTAACAATGAATATTTTGCCCAAAAAATTAGGTGTCAGTCGACTTATTTGTTTTTGCCTCGATTTTGACTCTAAAGTCATTCCAAAAACTTTGTATGAATTTAGACTTTTTAGAAAAAAAGGTTTTTGGTGAAATGTGCTGATCTTTAGGGTCTATCTACAGTCGTTTTGAGTATTTTAATCATAACATGCAAATGCATGCATTATTACAGACCAACTAATAAAAATTTAAATGCAATTACAATAAAGAATAAACGACTTCTTCTTCTTTTTGCTCTTCTCTTCATGTAATACGTCAAGCTGTTATGTTGGCTTTAAGTTCTATCTTGCCTCTCATTTCTCCTATATTATATGTCCATGCTGACATGTAGACATGTTCACACACTAAATGCACACATAAGATAAATGTGGTTTGTCAGCTTAAAAACAGGGATCAAACTCAAAAAACCAACAATCTTTCCCTTTTTGATGATGACAAACACCTAATAGCAAAATGGGTACAGCCTGAAAATGCTCCCCCTAAGAATATGCATAATGAAAAATATAAATAATAAAGTTTAAGCATATTCACGAAAGAAGACATTACAAATGATCATGCATTTAAATTTGTACGTTAAAGCACACGCTCAGATATTTTACCCCTATATTTTTGTCCCTAAAAGAAATTCCCATTTGATCATAAACATTTTACTCATAAAAATTCTCCCCCTTTTGGCATTAGCAAAAAGGGTTAAGTTAAGTAGAAAACATTTGAATATTTAAAAACACATTTAGCAAGATAACTCCCCTTTTTGAAAAAAAAAATTCAATTTGTTTAGAAAATACTCTCCCGTTATGGTTTTGGCATTTATTTTCGTACAACACAATATAACTGGTTATTAAAAAAAAATGACATGATAAACATGGTCAAATCATAAGTATATACAAACCAATTCATTTTGAACACACATAAGACCCGCAAAAGATTAGAATTTAAAAACATGTGGCACATGATGGCAAGTGTTGGTTTGAGCATAAGAATGGTCTAACTTGTTCATGTGCATTTCATGAACAATCAATGAACCAATTATGCAATACAACACTCTTAAGACAATTTCATAAAATAAAATTTTTAAGACAGGATAGCACAAGTCATGAAGCATAAAGCATACAAGCAAGAAACAAGATATATTATATGAAAGTTCATTTCTTACAATTGAAATATGTATATAAATATATATATATATATATATATATATATCCCCCTATGATTTTCGATAAATCTTGGGGGCAATGCTTGCTGAAAAAGAAACTTTAATATAAAGTTCAAGCAAGCATCATTTGAGCACGAGTGGAATTCTCAACAAAATTCCCCTCACTTATGAGTTCTAACTGCTACACCTTGAACAGAAGCTCCACCACTCGTGAGTTCTAACTGCTCCCCCTTGAATGGAAGTCATCTTCTCTCTCATGAGACTAATTCTCCAATAGATTGCTCAAGTGGGCCTTACCATTGCATCTTACGTGTTTCGGATTGTATTCCAAGTGTGCCTCCAAACCAATCTTACCTCCCACGTCTTGACCCTATTTGGATCCATCTTGATAGCTTAGATGATCCTTCTTTAGCCTCGATCACGCACTCCCACACCCAGAGTTATAAACCATCAGCTATGATACCACTTGTTAGCACCGAAGGAGTCCAAATGTATGCTTGATACACATGGGTGAGCACCAACTTGACTAAAAAGTTTAAGTCTATTGCGTCTTGGGCTACACCATGTATATAAGTACTCATCAAAGACTCACTTTTTTCAGTGTGAGACAAACTCACAAATGGAATTCTCAACAATACTAAGATTTTGTTACTATGTTTACTTTTTTCAAAGCCTTTCATAATTTAGATGTCAATTTTAAATACCGATAATTAATCAACTATTAAAATAATATAAGTATAATTATCTTTATAAGTCCAAGGAGATCATATTATTCTTTGAATATTACTAAAACAAGAGATTTCTTTTTTTTTTTTTTGACAAACCTTACTATGGCCTTCAATTTGCATTATCTATGATGCACTCCAACTTGCATTGGATGTTAATTTTAAATACAAGCAATATATTATCTAAATTTTATTTCAATAAAAACTTGTGCACTATTAAAAGAAATATAAGAGTCGATATCTTTGTATGTCAAGAAATTGTATCATCTTATGAACATTAGGAAAATTAGAGGTTTTATTTTTTGTCGTTTTCTTTTGAGAACCCAACCCCACTTAGTAGGACTAAGGTTTGATTTTGTTGTTGTTTTGAGAACCAATAAGACTCTATTTTAAACTTGAAAAACATTAAGACAAGAAAATGTAAAAAAAAAAACTTTCATGATTTCCAACAATAAATACAAAAAAAAATTTAAAAATTATAGCAAATATATGAAAAATATTTTAATTTTTTACATGATTAATATTTTATTTTTATTAATTTTTAATTATACTAGAAAAAAATTTCATCTTTAATGGCATTAGATATAAAGAAAAAACAGCTAAAATAAACTTCCTTCTTATTTTTTCTTTATTGTTTATTATTCAAACAAAATCCTTAATTCTTTTTTTTCTTTTTTTAGTAAAAGAGGGTGGCACCTCAATTTATTTATTAATATACCCTCACTTTTAGCGGAGGAATACTGTGATTACAAGTTAAAACAAACCAACCAAACTAGGACAAACAAACCTAAACATAACTAACAAAGGAGATAAAAATATAAAAACAACCAACACCAAAAACAAAATACACCAAACGAAACTCTAGAGTTGAACTAACAACGAACGGAAACAAGATCCCACCTATCCATCTGAAGAATACCTTTCAGATAACGTGGTAGAATGTGTTGTTCTTTGTAAATTATATTGTTTCCCCTTCTCCTTCTTTAGCAAGAAAATCAGCCGCACTATTGTCTTCCCTATATTGATGCATCACAATGACATTCAATCATTCTAACTCTACCACAAGCTCCTCCCAAAATTCCCAAAGATACCACAAAGTACATCTACCTTTTCGAAACCAATCAACTACAATTCGCGAGTCACTTTTAATAATCACATTAACATAATGCAAACGTTTACACAAACAAATTCCTTCCCTAATAGCTTTTAATTTCGCACTATTTTGCGTACCATTGCCAACTTGAAAAAGCCGCTTTTACCATGCCATGGCAATCCTGAATAATTCATCCACCTCCTGAAGTACCCGGATTGCCCCTACAACTCCCATCACAATTAAGTTTTATCTACCCTACTGGAGGTTTAACCCACGAAATGATTTTTCCAAGCCTGCCGCAAACTCCCTGATGCTTTCTTTGAAACTCATTCAAAATCCTAATGTCCGACTTCTTCAATTTTTGAAAAAAATTGGTGCTCTCAGCAATAAAACTAACCCAAAATCGAACACTTCTCCACATCTGATCTGCACTTTGATAAATTCCTTCCATTCTCGCTTTACATCTTCAATTCCAGAGGCACCATGTCACGCCCCGAACCCCGAAATGGGATCCAAGGGTGAAAATGTAATCTAACCTGTCCTTGTATCCGATAAAACATCCAAAGATACAATACAATGGATGAGGGTCCGACCCCGTGGGGTTCCCAGGCACCCTAAACACATCCAATCACAAACATATACACAGCGAAAAAAAAGGTCATCTATATACACATATGCAGTACCATACAAGAGTCTATACAAGAGCAGAACATAACTCTATCAAAACATACAAACGGGTACCCAAACACATCTCAAAATGGCAACCCACCAAAAATTACAGTCCTAGCACTTACCCAAGCGCTAAACGTAGTACACCGGCCACTACGCTCCCTACACCAGGACGCTAGTTCCGGTTACTCGAAGGACCTGTAAAAATGTATGTACAGTAGGGGTGAGACACCTCTCAGTAAGGAAGAACACAGGTTATATCGGTGTGTGGCATTTGAGTGTTATCATGATACAACATACACGCAGTTAAATGCATTGCCGTACTAATTTCTATAGTGCATACACGCATACATACACGTACACATGATCTGCAATCTCGGTGTCATCACACCCTTCAGCCCGAAGCCGATCCACGACAATCTGGCGTTGGCCCAGCCAACCCGCGAAGCACGGCGCCACCGGTACATGGCTAGTCCCCGACTCCCATGGCATCGTACCAGCACTAACTAGTGGATCCACACCCTTCGATCTGATCTACCGGTATAAGCTCACGCCCTCGGATATAGAGCCAGACACTCTTGCCTACGTGGTAGGCGATAAACACACGCCCTCGGATATAGAGCCGAACACTCTCCGTACCTAGAACACATGAACCCATTTGGTAATCTAAATTTCCTACAGAGCTGTAATAATGGATTCCCCCACACACATATCGTGAACCACAGTTTCACCGAGTCCGATTTCAAAAATAACCAATATAAACATAGTTCTCCTTACCTTTTCCCCGAATAACAAATCTCTAACTCCAAGGCTCCTAAACAGTGAACCAAGTTCCAAAACCTAAAAATCACAGTACAGAATATACTCACGACACTATTACCTACAATACTACTGGATTAGAAATGAAAATCGAGTCTTACCTCGATTTTTTGCCAAAACCCGAAAATCTCCGAAACGAGATTCCGATCTGTAGAAGTTGTAGAGAATCCTTCCACGATCCTCGTGGTAACTTCATATTTTCGATTTCATCAATGATCGGCGAAGAAATCTAAAGAGAGAGAGAGAGGGTAGGGAGAGGTTTAGAGAGAGAGAGAGAGAGATATTTGAAGTTTCTTAATGAAGAAGAAATGAAATTTCCTATTTATATCCCTTTGACCTGGCCCAATTCGTCGAGGAAATGGTGCCTTTGTCGATGAATCTTTCACTGAGTCGACAAATCTGGTATCTCTGCTTTTTTCGAGACTCCTCGGCTTCTCCTCGTCAACGAGTCTCTAAATTTCGTCAATGAGAAGAACAAAGGCTTCGTCGACAAAATCTGGCTTCGTCAACGAAATATGTCAAATTCCCAATTTTGCCCCTCTCTTATTTATTTAACCCATTTATCACGGTTCGGGTTCTTACAATTTCCCCTCCTTACAAAAATTTCATCCTCGAAATTTGCCATCTCTCATTCACAAACTCATTCATACAATCGGATACGTAGATCCAACTCTAGAGAAAACTGGCGACCACTACAGCGTAGCCCAATCATACGCATACACATACATACCCTCACTTATGGCGGAGGAATACCGTGGTTACATATACAACTGTCTCAGGAGTTCACAATACACACACACTCCCGACGACTAACCACCCATCCCAACCCACAGTAAGATCATGTACAAGTGCTCAAAACAACTGTGAATACTTCCAGCGTATTTCCGTTTCCTGTTCCCAAGAAGCTTCCTCAACTAGGGGTGAGCAAACGGTCGGTTCAGTTAAATTCGGGTAATTAACCGAATTAACCAAAAAATTCGGTTAAATAATACCATTAACCGAACCGACCGAATTGGAGGAGGAAACCGAACCGAACCCAACCGAATTACCATTTGGGTAATTCGGTTAACCAATTTTAACCAAACGACCTCTAAGGTGGTGTTTGGGAGCATCCATTAAATATTTTGAAGATGAATTCACTAATACACACAAAACCAAATTTGTTGAATAATCTGAAGGATAAATATAATAACAAAAGTGGAAGAAGAACAAGAACAAGAACAAGAAGAAGCAGAGGAGGAGGTCCGGAGGAGAGGAAGAGTTACTGGGGTCCGGGTTTGCACGCAGCACGGCGAGCTAGTGGCTGAGAGCCTAAGAATGAGACGCTGAGGGCCAAGAGGCTTGACTATGGAGAGCCGTGCTATTGAAGACTCGAAGATGCCAGAGGGGATTTGCCTACTCCGAGAGGTGGTCCGATGACTCCGATGGAGAGCTGCGGTCCTACGGGGCAGATCGACTGCATTGGCAGAGCGCAGAGAAAGTCAGAAACCTAGCCCTAACTCTAATCCCCAATCCCCACTGTGAACGAAACCTTTCTTCCCCCCAGACCCCAAGCCCCAAGCCTGACTGCTGTAACCGTTCACTGCCCGATCCAATTATAAATTATATTAAAAATGTAATTAATTAGTAATTCGATTAATCGCTTAACCGATATTTTTTTACCATTAACCGAACCAAAATCGATTAACCGAAAGTTTGTAGAATTCTAACCGAACTGACCGAACCAGATTTTTTACCCGAACCGAACCGGCCAATTTCGGCCGGTTAATCCGGTTAATTCAATTTTCACCAAATTATGCTCACCCCTATCCTCAACCTCGTGGTTTCACCACAATACCTTCACTATCTCTTTAGTACAAAACTTCTGAACTTTACGGTCCAGAACCTGAACAAGTATCTCCTCATACGCTAAATTATTCCCAATTTCCAACTCATCATAACTAATAACATGTGAAGGATCCAACATGTACCTCCTCAACATGGATACGTGAAACACATCATGGATACGTGAAACACATCATGGACCCTCGAAAGTGCTGGAGGTAATGCAATCCTGTAGGCTACCGGACCCACTCGCTCAAGTACCTCGAATGGTCCAATATACCTCGGGCTCAGCTTGCCCTTCCTCCCAAATCTCATTACCCTTTTCATCGGAGCAATATGCAGAAATACCTTACCCCCCACCTCGAACTCTAAATCACAGCGGCGAACATCTGCGTAACTCTTCTGCCGACTCTAAGCTGATCTAATCCTCTCCCGGATCAAACCCACCTTCTCAAACGCCTACTGCACGAGTTTAGGTCCTAACACCTGACATTCACCGACCTCATCCCAATATAAGGGAGATCGACACCTCCGACCATACAAAGCCTCGAATGGTGCCATCCCGATACTAGACTGGAAGCTGTTATTATAAGCGAACTCTACAAGTGGCATAAACTGTATCCAGCTACCACCAAAGTCTAACACACACACTCACAACATATCTTCCAGAATCTATATTGTCCTCTTTGACTGTCCATCAGTCTGGGGGTGAAACGTGGTACTGAAAGTAAGCTTCGTCCCTAATGCCTCCTACAAGCTCATCCAGAATCGAGAAGTAAACGTCGGATCTCGATCTGACACAATGGACACCGGTACCCCGTGCATTCTCACAATCTCATGCACATACAACTCCGTCAGCCTACTTAAAAGATAGCCAACTTTCAACAGTATAAAATGAGCAGATTTCGTCAATCTATCCACGATCACCCAAACAGCATTCTGCCCATGAGGTACTGGCGGCAATCCAGTCACAAAATCCATGGAAATATGCTCCCATTTCCACACCGGAATAGGAAAAGGCTGCAACGGCCCTGCCGACCTCTGATGTTCAACTTTCACCTGCTGACACGTCAGACACTACTCCATGAACTGAGCAATCTGCCTCTTCATATCGAACCACCAGAAGGTCTCGCGCAAGTCACGATACATCTTTGTACTACCAGGATGTACCGTATACATAGAATAGTGCGCCTCCTCTAGAATCGTCCTTCTGATCCCATCATCATTCAGAACACACAATCTGGTTCCAAACCTCAGCACACCTCCCTCGGAGATGTTAAACTCCGTAGTCAGTCCCTGTTGTACCTATTCCATAACCTCTGCCAACTTTGCATCACTAGCCTGCGCGGATTTTATACGCTCAATTTAAGTCGGTTGAACCACCAAACCAACAAGATAAGCCTGATGATCACCAATTACCAACTCTATACCTGAGCTCTCCAAATCCCGTCTGATGTGACACTGAGTTACAACTGCAGATACAGCTGTAGGCCCTAACTTCCGACTTAATGCATCAGCCACCACATTAGCCTTACCCGGGTGATAACTGATCATGCAATCGTAGTCCTTAATCAACTCTAACCACCATATCTGCCTCATATTCAACTCCTTCTGCATGAAGAAATACCTGAGACTCTTATGATCAATGAACATCTCACACTGCACACCATACAAATAATGTCGCCAGCTCTTCAATGCATACACAACAGCAGCCAATTCCAAATCATGCTTAGGGTAGTTCTTCTCATATTCCTTTAGTTGCCGAGAAGCATAAGCTACTACCTTACCCTGCTGCGTAAGCACACATCCCAAACCTTTCAGAGACGCGTCGCTATAAATCACAAATCCACCATCTCCCGAAGGAATGGTTAGAACCGGGGTAGTAACCAACCGATGCTTCAACTCCTGAAAACACTGCTCGCAATCACTGGTCCACTCAAACTGCACCCCCTTCTTGGTCAATCATGTTAGAGGTCCAAACAGTTTATAGAAATACTGTAGAAACCGACGATAATAACCCGCCAGTCCCAGAAAACTCCGAATCTCCTGCACATTCTTCGGCCTTAACTAGTCGACCACAACTTCAATTTTGCTAGGATCAACTGATATACCATCACCAGTCACCACATGGCCTAAGAACACAATATGACTCAACCAGAATTCACACTTCTTCAACTTAGCATACAGCTTCTTCATCTGCAGAATCTGTAATACTAATCTCAAATGATCCTCGTGCTCTTCCGAACTCCTCGAGTATACCAGAATGTCATCAATGAACACCACCACAAATCGATCCAGGTACTCATGGAAAACCCCGTCATTAGATCCATGAACACCACCGGAGCATTTGTCAACCCAAAAGGCATGACCAAAAACTTGAAGTGGCCATATCTGGTTCGGAAAGCCGTCTTCGCTACATCCTCCGATTTGACACTCACCTGATGATATCCTGACAGCAAATTGATCTTTGAAAAGACCCGCGTGCCCTGCAACTGGTCAAAGAGATCATTTATATGCGGTAAAGGATAGCAATTTTTCACAATCACCTTATTAATCTCACGGTAATCAATGCACATCCGCATCGACCTGTCCTTCTTCACAAATAGTACTGGAGCTCCCTAGGGCGAAACACTAGGTCGAATGAATCCCCTATCCAGTAATTCCTGTAACTGCTCCTTCAACTCCCAAAGTTCTGCCGAAGTCATCCGATACGGAACTTTAGAGATCGGTGCCTTACCGGACAGCAACTCTATCGCAAACACCACCTCACGATTTGGAGGTAAACCGGGTAAATCATCTGGAAACACATCTGGGAACTCGCTAACTACCCAAATGTCCTCGAGTCTCAACTCATCCCGCGACAGTACCTTCATACAAGCTAGGTACCCCTGACATCCGTCCAAGAGTAGCCTTCTCACCTGTAGAGCCGACAGAATCTGTGGCGCTGAACACACACATGATCCCACGAATTCATACTCCTGCTTCCCAGGAGGTCTGAAAACTACCACCTTCCTACGACAATCGATCACAGCATAACTGGAGAACAACCAATCCATCCCCAGAATGACATCCAACCCCGACATGTCATATACAATAAGATTTACCGGTAGCAGCTTTCCATGAATTTCCACTGGACAGTCTACCAACATCTTCCTACAGAAAGATACACTCCCAGATGGCGTAGTAACAGATAACATCTCATTCATGTCTCGGGTCTCAAACCCACACCGTCCCACAAAATTCACAGACACAAAGGAATAGGTTGCACCCGAATCGAACAAAACAGTAGCTTTATTTGAAAGCAATAACAAGGTAATTGTCACCACGTTACCTATAAGCTCAGCGTCCACTGGAGTAAGAGAGTATACTCCGGCTGGAGCTGTATTCGTATGAATGGTTCCCCAAGGTATCTGATTGCCCCCTCGGTTCCCACTAAATGCAGGCATATCTCGCTTCGGTGCACGACAATCACGAGCCATGTGACCAGGTTGACCACAGTTATAGCAGTTACCATCAAAAGACCAACACTCACCCTCGTGCCGTCTGAAGCACCTGGTACAACGACTATCATTCTGGCGATAACCTGAGCCCTTGCTCCTCTTCTTCCACGATCCCTGACGAGATCCTGTTTGAGAACTAGAAGGTACTATCCTCTTTCGTGATTCCTGATCCACTTCATCCTCTCGAATACCAGTCTCAATCACTGTGGCTTTATCCACCAACACCGAGAACTCACGGATTTGAAGCATACCCACCAATCTGCGGATATCCTTCTTCAAACCCTTCTTGAACCTCCAAGTCTTCTCATACTTGCTCGAGATCATACATAGTGCAAAGCGGGACAGCTCTATGTATCGAGCCGCATACCCCTGCACCGTCAAACTCCCCTGAGTCAGCGCAGAAAACTCATCTGCCTTCGCATCGCGTACGGAAGCCGAAAAGTATTTATTGAAGAATACCTCCTTGAAACGACTCCACGTCATCACCTCAGGACCGACTCTCTACTTCTCTAGTAGACTCATCGAAGTCCACCATTGACCCACCTCCCCAGACAGCTGGAAGGTGGCATAAAGGACCTGCTGCCTATCCGTGCAGTGCAGGACCTCCAAGATCCTCTTAGTCTTCTCCCCCCAATCCTCTGCTATCGTAGGATGCATGCGTGTGAACCTCTCAATGGTGCAACCCACAACAGTAGGAGAGCGCTCGCGTCTCCTCACACTCCACCCGATCTCCCGTAACACCTGTCTCGTCAAACCTCGAGGCACAGAAGGAAACTCATCACTCGTAGTCTCCTCAGAGCCACTTCCCAAGTCATTATCCTTGGGCTCCATTCTGTAACACAATAGGAATCTATCAGTATCCCTACAACACATACAGTTAACACAATGATCTACACTAATCATGTTAACTATTCCCTGCCAGGTCTAGGTCTGTGCTATCACACCGACACGAAAGTCATCAATGATCTGCCCTACTTTTACTAGAATTGTCATCTAGGAAAAACACGGAATACCGTCGACAAATCCCGGTCTAGCAACCGAACAACCCTCGACCAGCTTTCCATGAATTTCCACTGGGCAGTCTACCAACATCTTCCTATAGAAAGATACACTCCCAGATGGCGTAGTAACAGATAACACTTCATTCATGTCTTGGGTCCCAACCTCACACCGTCCCACAAAATTCACAAACACAAGGAATCCCCAACGCCCTACTAGCTCGACGCCAAACCTCTGAAGCCACCTCACCTAAAGAAAGGATATGATCAATGTTTTCCTGACTTCTCTGAATGCAGAAATCACAAGCCGAAGCCATCGATATTCCTTTGGTCTGAATTCCATCATCTACAGTCAAGCATCTAAACCAGACTCTCCATAAACACATTAAGATTTTTCTAGGCAATAAAAAATGTCAAAACCAGTCATTCCACAAAAAATTATCACCTCTGCTCCTCACTGCCTCCCAAGCCGTTTTTGTAGAAAAATTACCGTCCGAGGTAGGCTTCCAAACAAAAATATCCTGCCCACTTTTACCCACTGGCACTTGGTGCAAAATTTCCCTTATTTTATCAGCACCAACCAACTCCCGTACTAAATTAGAGTTTCAATTATTATTTAGCTAGCAATCCTTAATACACAGATTCTTGTTTAAAATATCTTCAATGCTCACAGATAACGAGTCTGATGACAGCCACCTGTCAAATCAAAAAGAAAGTTCCCACCTCTCACCAAAATTTTAACATTATCCATAATTGATTTCCAAAACCGAGAGTCATTTGGTCTCCCCTTTCTTATTAATAAATGATCATTTCTACAATATTTAGCCCTAAAAAAATTTGCCCACAGATTGTTAGAAGTGAGTAATCTGAAGGCAAATTTCAGTAGAAAAGATTTCTCAACTTCCTTAATATCTCTCAAGCCCAAACCCCTTTCCGAAGTAGGTTTACAAATTTTCCCCCAAGAGCGCCAATGAATCTTTCTTTTATCTTTCACCTCTCCCCATAAAAAATTAAGAAGAATAGAGTTAATGCGAGAATATGTGACATGCGAAACCTTAATAACAGACATCAAATGAATATGCATGCTAGACAACACATGTCTTAATAAAATCAATCTTCTACCTTGCGAGAGCAACTTAGATTTCCACCCTACAATTTTTTTTCTAATCTTCTCCACAAGAGGCTCCAATGTCATAGAAGACAATTTTCCAGACACCAAAGGCGCACTCAAATATGTAACTGAGAATTTACCTTCCATGAAACCCGTGATTCTCAATAAACCATGCTTCCGAGCGAGAGTGATGTATTTTGAAATGAATAACGTTGACTAGTCTTACTGATTTTTTGACCCGACCACTTCTCATACCTTTCCAAAGCATAAACTAAATTTCTAATAGACCACTTTTCACCACTCACAAAAATAAGAATATCATCCACATATAGTAAATGCAAAACCAATGGGGCCCAATCGGATGATTAATTTAACAATCTGATTAGTCTCATAGTTTTTCCTAATCAATCTTGTCAAAACTTCCTCCATTATGATAAATAAATAAGGAGAGAGTGGAATAACTAAACATGAAAAAGTGAAATACCTTAATTTATAAATGGACAGATGCTAGTTTAGCATAACATTTACTGTCAAGTCTGTCATACAGTCACGCACCCACACAAAATAAAAGTAATACCTGTTATGGAGCATGCCTGCACCTATCTGCCCAACCCTATGAACAGGAAAAAGGGGCTCAAGTGGGACAACAGCGCCCTACTGTTCACCCACCCCCCTAAAACCAAAACTGACTAGGGTGGCGCCACCCTCATGCCTGCCTTATATATATATATATATATAGCAGAAGAGAATGAGTGGGTGAGCATGTGAATTAATTGCAATTTTCATGAATTTCTTGCATGCATGCATGCATCTTCACAAATTATTGAAACTTAGGAATAGGGGCAGGGACTACTCCCCTCCCCCAGTAATATATGTAGGTGCATCCAACTAGCTGAATTCCTTTATGGATGAAAACAATTTTCTATATACAGAAATTCGGTAGAGCCTACGAACTAAGCAAACTTTGATTTGACTTGAATCTCTAGAAAGTGATAGGGAATTCCCAAATTCAATAATCCTATGTGTATGTGAACAAGCATTTGATTTTTAACTAGCCCTCCTCTGTTCATCCACATTATGAGTCTACATATGCATATAGGATCCATCAACAAGCACACATCTATGCTAGTTTTGCACAGCTCCAATTTAGAGAGATAATGAAAAAAATAACAATTATAAAGAGAGGGCTATGGGAGGATATAGAGATAACAGGAAGGTTATTAATATTTTTTTCCTAAAGAAATATTTAAGTCATCAATATAATATATGCCTTACTTAAACTTTTTGTTCAAATTTTAAACTTGAAGTTGAAAGATATTTGAGGTATAATAAGGGCAAAAAAGTGTATGTTGAAAAGTAATAACCCTCTCCCTTTAATATAGACTAAATGTGGGCACCCATAACCTGCATGTTTTTTACATTCTCAAATTCAAGACTTTTATAAAAACAATAAAGAGTTATAGATGATTTTTTAAGAAATATAAATTCACTAATAACACATTAATTAGCAATTTTATTTTGACTCTAAACTTGTAAAAGAAAAAAAAAAAACATTTAAAATCGCATATCTTTTGTCCCACGCTACTCATACATTCTAAAACTTAAATTATAATCATAATTTGAATATGAATGGCTCAAGTTTTGACTAATGAAATAAGAAGTTTCCTCATTCTCTTGACCAATAATAAGATCGTTTTAAAAGTATAAATTAAAAGACCGAATTAAAATTTATATACATTTTTAAAAAATCAATCTACTACGCATTACACAATTTTAAATAAAAATACTAAATTTCATCGTGATAAAAATATTACTCATACCTATATTTTTGGAGAGTATCTGGAAGGGAAGACAATAATGCAGCTGATTTTCTCGTTAGAGAAATGAGAAATGGGAAATAATGTCATGTACGAAGAATAACATTTTTTAGCACGTTCTCTTAAAGGTATTCTTTGGACGGATAAGTTGGATCTCACTTTCTTTCGTCATTACTTCATCCTGTCGATTTTTGTTTGGTTTGTTTAAATTTTTTGATTTTAATTTATTTAATAATTTTTATTTTTGCTAGGTGTATTTAGGTTTATTTTTTATTTAACTTTATTTTGATTTGTAGTCTGATTTTTTTTAAATAGAATATAACCTAAAATCACACAAACTTAAATTTAAAATTCATAATAATGCTCCAAAAGCAAAGTAATTCCATGAAAACCCAAATCCAGTTGGATCCCGAGGGATTTACACTCACCTGATTCAGAGAAATGAAAACCTACGGAGGCCCTATAGAGCGCGGAAATCAAAATCCTGTGAGTCTCAGATATGCTAGGTTGTAGGATGCAGGGTAGTGTAGGCTAATAATGCCTCAAAGATTATGCATGCATGATATCCAATGTTAATTAACAGCACCCGGACATTACAGGTAATTCATTATGAGCTGTAAAGGTGTTGCTTGGCTTGCAAAAACAAAACGTCAAGATCAGTATGCTACCTTCCCTTCCCTTCCCTTCCCTTCCCCTGTTAGATTTTCCTTTTTGGCTGCCACAAAAGATCTCCAGATTTCTATAAATTTTGCAATCTAAGATGCCCATGCCTTCTACAACAATTTATTTTGAAAAAAAATGTTATTATCCAGCATTTTATGGAGATATTTTTGCTTAGTTTTGGATCGGATTATAAAAGTTTCTAGGATCATAATTATATCACGCGGGTACATACCTTGAAGGTTGTTGAAAATTGTGATTCATGTTGAAGATTGCGATTCATGTGCCAACAAGTGTGTGGAAGGAGCTGTGTGAGTTTCACCTACTACATCCACTCTGCTCCTGTTACGTGAACTCGTGGCGATCATGAACCTATAAGCAATCATATTACCAGGCTACTTTTAGTCTGAAAACAAATATAAGAATGAAAATTTTTTTAAAGAATCGTATCCGTGGCTATTTCTGTTTTACCGATCTATCGCCGACCACGTCGTATAGGGATCGTCAAATCAATAGTAATAAGCCCTATTTGAAGAGGCTCATATACAAAATATCTCGAAATAATATCATCAAGTTACTTTTAGTTCTCAAAACTAACGTAAGAATGAAAAAAAAAAAAAAAAAAGATTGGTGTGAGGAGATGATCTAGGCACAGCAGAATTGCTCGTTAGGTGGGTCCTATATACTTGAGTCGTCGGGCCCGTTGGATTAAGGGTAAGTGGTGCGCTTGAGACAAGTATTCAGACAAAAAGAAGAATTACCCTGGGTGAATAAGATGCAATGTATATCAAATTTTTTTAAGTTGTCTTTGATCAAAAGTAATTAGAAAAAACAAAAAAAAAAATCATATCCAAGATTACAGGTACCCTAATGGGCTATAGTGTTGTGTGTATTTAGCACGCACTCCCTAAATGTACAGTATCACATTCAATGTGCTAAGCATAAAATGACGCACTACATGTGGTACAAGTTCAACTTTAAAACTTTACTTTCAAGCAAAGAATGAATCTTTTACCTTAAACAAATCTACTAGATTTTCCACGTGTATAATTTGGATTCCATCAATTTACCTCTATGCCCCATCCTTTGCCTTTGATAAATCCAAAATCCACATGAACAGCATACCTATGCACATTACATTAAAACGACCATGAGCAAAGGATGTCAGTGAAGTGGGGAAAAATCATGTGGCTTATAGCATCAAAACAGCTGAGAATGCACATGATGAGCTAAAATGTCCTCTTGTTAGCTATCTTCAGGCTTCAACTCCTATAGCAGCATACCAGAATAGTATCACTGACTTCTAGAAATGAATTGATGTTTATTACTATGTCTGACAGTGATGTTTGTAAGAATGTTCATCTTCCAAACACTGCACATGGTGAATTCCATCACTCAAAAATCAGAAGTTTAATTACTTAGGAAATGATTTAAAGCAGCAGAATATCCATTCTGGTGAAGAATTACATCCTTCAGATGCAGTGGAAATTATTAGATAGCAACACGTGGCCCCAGTATGATTCGCCAAATGAAATGAAATGAAATGAAATAAAAACACAACAAAAATCTATTCTATTTAATTTCATTTCATTTCTACATATCAAACATCAGCTCAGAGTCCCGGTGCTTTCTGCTTTCACAACAAATTTGATCTTGAATGGTTAAAATAAATAATGGAAACGTCTGGAATGATTGTGTGTCACAATCCCCAATTAAACCCATGAAAAATTTTCTGGGTTAATCTAAATCATTGGTTTTAAGAACAGCATATGGGTGCGTTGAATGAAATCATTTTTTAAAGTTGTCGGCGAATGAATTACTTTGAGCGCCTGAAAGTATGAACTGTGAATCATGGCAAGCATGCAGGCTTCTCATCACCAGTGAGTTGCCTTACCTTCTAATTGACCCATTAATGATCCAATTTAATTTTGTCAAATCAGATGCTTATTTGTCACTTCTCAAAACCACTTGCAAAGAAAGAAAAAGAACCTATTTAAAAGTAGTGTTTGGTATAATGTCTATTCAGATTCTTATTCATCATGGCTTTGTATAAGTTTTAACTACTACTTCTACTGTTGCTGCTGCCTTGACAGGTCTGTTTGGTGTCTTATATCACATCAAAAGCTACTTAATTAATTCCATCTAAACCAACCAATATGGATAAGCCACCTCCACCCATAATGCTCCTTAAGCAAGCTTGTGTTTGGCCTTTTGAAAGCCACAACTTTGGATAATTGTCGGTCTGCAATGTTGCCCATTTAACATTCCCCCTTTATTATTATTATTGACTTATTTCTCCGTCTGATTGGCTGTCTGGTGTTGTTAGAATATAATCATTTTTGACGGCCAGAGTTTGACTGTTTTAACTTCTATTTCTTCCAAACCTCCGAGATGAGTCCTATACCATATAATAAGATTTCCTTCACAGTAACACCAATCTATGGTCTTGCTATTGCTTTAGCTATTGGCACCAAATACCACTCTCTCTCTCTCTCTCTCTCTGGTGTGCTAAGAACTTAAGAAAATGGGCCTGACATATGATAAGAATGGTTTGGTTCCTTTCCTGAAACAACTTCTAGGCCAAGAGTTAAAATCTAACCAAAACTAAGACCAACTGCAAAACAGGATACACTGATTCCTACCTGAGTTTCTTCAATTCTGAAGGCCTCTAAGTTCCCATAAATTTCATATATATAAACTCAGGTAGGAATCATTGTATCCTGTTTTGCAGTTGGTAAACATCTATAAATATGTACACGCACGCACACACATGTTTTTCTTTGGGCTCTGCCCAAATCAGGAAGGGTTTATATCTACGGGCTGCAGCATAAAAATTTACAAAAATTTGAGACACACAACAGTAAGTTTCCAGTCAATAATTTGAGCAAACAAACTAATTGCTCACATGAAAAGGCATATCAAAAGTCCAATTTATGCAGTGTAAGGAAACTTCTGCATTATTTGAAATGAACTCATATGTGTGTGTGCGTGTGTGTGTGTGAGTGTGTGTGTGTGTGTGTATATATATATATTATATGTGAATGAAAATACTCATACTTGAATAAACGCCCACATTGACATCACCAACCAATCCAAAGAAAAGGGAAAAGAACAATTTAAAAAGGGTGGGGGAGGAGGCGGACAGTTGAGAGGGTAAAGGATAATGATCCCTAATATAGTACTTATCCTAACTGCCAGATGACATCAATAGATGAGAGATACTTGGACAGTTGCAGCTGCTGGAGAGACGGATTAACGTGGCTGTGTTGGCGGATTTGGTGGGAGTTTGACACTTCTATTATTCAATTTTTTTAAGAACATATATTGTAATACTAGAATCATATAGTATATAAATATATGTATACATAAGTTGATTTTAAATGATTCCCCTCCCCCCCCCCCCCACCCCCTCCCCCCTCCCCCCCTCCCCCCTCCTTTTTTAACAGCCAAATTAAATACACCAAAATATGGTGGTGTTTGGCATTAGGAAGCTCATAGTCACAGCTACCCCCCTAAACAAGACCTTCCCTGGTTATCACCCATGGCTGGATTGGGATGATGCCTTCAACCCAAAGTATGCATCTCAGTCTGCAGGTTGAGGTGCTGAGGAGGTGTCACACTTCTAACTGCTAAAAATTACTAAATTCGTATGCCTGATTACTTAAAACTGTTCGAGGATAATGCTCCGAATAGTCGCGACTGGGACAACTGTTCCATTTTAGTCATCCATTACGGAAGGGGGGTCTTCCGAATATTTGTATGGTAACAACCATCATTCACGTGATATCCACATATTTTAACTGTTTTTTCCGTACTAATTAAGTGTTACACTGCATGTGAAATGTGTATAGG
This sequence comes from Malania oleifera, assembly GCF_029873635.1. NCBI lineage: Eukaryota > Viridiplantae > Streptophyta > Magnoliopsida > Santalales > Ximeniaceae > Malania > Malania oleifera. Next base: position 4,151,716 of record NC_080419.1, read on the forward strand.
TTCCTAAACTCCTAAGATAGTATTTAAGGGATATACCTGTTGGTTTGTGGGTCAGAGTGCTCTAATTGAAGTCTTCAAGAAATGAGAAAGGTTCCATATAGAAGATGAGACAATGCGACGCAAATTTCCCATGTGACGGAATTTCGTTTGCAGTAGAGTGAAAAACTTTGCAGGATCTCTGTGTACATATGCACATTAACCACTTAAATTTGTTGTGTCGTTATCTCTCTGTCTTGCTTTTATTTTCTCTACATGCATGAGCAAATCTCTGCATGTTATTTTGCAACAATGTAGTGGAACTTTTGCAGGATCTCCATGTAGCAAATTACCAAACCACCAAAAATTTCTGTATTTTTCTTTTATTTTTTCCCCATTATTCTCATCTACTCTATATATTTGACTATTTTGTGCATATCTCTACAGGGCACCTTTGCTACAATGCATCCAGCAGCTGACAACATATGTCATTCTCAACAATTATTTAAGCCTCATTTTGAAGAGATTTTTCCAATCCTGGGCGGGGCAGAAAAACCAACCCTTGTGTTCAACTGAAAATTTTTAGTAGACCCCCTATTGTTGGCCCTTGAAAGTGGCACAACATGACTTCCGAGGACCTGACCCAATGTAACCATTTCAAGCCCAAACAATTTGAAAATCTCAAGGACTGGAGTATTGTTTGATCTCCAAGAGAAAAAAAAGAGGCTGGTTCAGCGAGAGTGCGCGTGTGCACACACATATGCATGTGCATGTGTATATGATAGCTTATCATTTTATGGAAATTAACTCCACAAATTAGAGTAAAGGTTTCCACACTGGATGTTGTTAGGACTAGTAGAGTTCATGGGTGGGCTTGATACATATGTGTGAACACCAACTTGACCCAAAAGTTTAAGTCTATTGGATCTTGGGTCCAACCATGTACATAAGCACCCATCATTCACTCTAATTTTTCAATATGGGACAAACTCACAAGTGGAATTCTCAACAATCTCCCCCTCACTTATGAGTTCCAACTACTCCCCTTTGAATGGAAATCGTCTCCCTTCTATGAGTAAGTCCAATTCTCCAACAGTTGCTCAACTAGTCTCAATTATTAGTTGCTGGCTTGCAAGAGGAAACTGGCAACGGTTTGTTTAAACCGTCGATGGTTTTGTCCTGGTGCAGAAGAAACAGTTGATTATTTTGTAGGGTTACATTGGCTGTTTGGTCTCAGCTTCAAATGGTCGACAATATGTTTAAAACTGTTGACGGTTTTGCTCGGTTACTCAGCATAGGTTTTCAAATTTCTAATTGGGAAGTTGTATAGGTTGGGTTTTGTCACACCCCGAACCTAGAAATGGGACTCAAGGGTGAAAATGAAATCTAACCTATCCTTGTATCCGATCAAACATCCAAAGATACAGTACAATGGATGAAGGTCCGACCCCGTGGGGTTCCCAGGCACCCTAAACACATCCAAACACAATCATATACGCAATAGAAAAATGTCATTCTATTACAACATATACAGTACCATACCAGAGTCTATACAAGAGCAGAACATGGCTTTATCAAAACTTACAAACGGGTGCCCAAATACATCTCAAAATGGCAACCTACCAAGAATACAGTCCTAGCACTTACCCATGCGTTAAACGCAGTACACCGGCCACTACGCTCCCTACACCAGGACGCTAGTTCCGGTTACTCAAAGGACCTGTAAAAATGTACGTACAATAGGGGTGAGACACCTCTCAGTTAGGAAGAACACAGGTTATATCGGTGTGTGACATTTAAGTGTTATCATGATACACTAACATGCAAGGATCAATAGTCAAAACAATCAAAACAGTTCCAGTATTTTCACAAACCAAGCAATACAATCTGGTGTCGTCACACCCTTCGGCTCGAAGCCGGACTGTCTGATGGTATTTCACACCCTTCAGCCAACGCCGGCAGTCTGGTGGTATTTCACACCCTTCGGCAAATGCCGGTGCCCCCGGTAACCTAGCATAGCATCAACGTTGAACCAGTGCAGATCTGGTGTTCGCACACCCTTCGGCTCGAAAGCCAGCCAATCTAGTGTTATTGCGCACTCTTCAGCAAAAGTCGAATTTTCAAACCTAGAACAATTCAAAACCCCGTTCTTATTTCACCAAGATACAACATATGCATGCTCATATAACCAAACAAATCACACCCATTTGGTAATCTAAATCATGGTTTTCCAACAAATACAGTTTAAACAAGTCAAGCCTCGACCATCCCAATGTCATAGTATAAATCAACATATACCCTCGATTTTCAACAAAATCAGGGATGCAGCTCGTCGCCCCCTTTTTCCCAAAACTATAATAATGAAAAACCTATAGTTTTTCCTATTAGATCCCCCTAAATAAGTAGCCAAAACACACACAGGATCGAGAACCACAGTTCCACCAAGTCTGATTTCAAAAATAACCGATATAAACACAGTTCCCCTTACCTTTTCCTTGAAAGCAAATCCCAAATTCCAAGGCCCCTAAACAGCGAACCGAGTTCCAAAACCTACAAATCACAGTACAAAATATACTCACAAGACTGTTATCTACAAAACTACTGGATCAGAATTGAAAACCGAGCCTTACCTCAATTTTACGCCAAAACCCGAAAATCTCCGAAACGAGATTCCGATCCGTAAAAGTTGTAGAGAATCCTTCCACGATCCTCATGGTAACTTCAAATTTTCAATTCCATCAACGATCGGTGAAGAAATCTAGAGAGAAAGAGAGTAGGGAAAGGTTTAGAGAGAGAGAGAGATAGAATTGAGTTTTCTTAATGAAGAAGTAATGAAATTTTCTATTTATAGCCCTTTGACCCGACCCAATTCGTCGACGAAATGGTGCCTTTGTTGACGAATCTTTCACTAACTTCGTTGAAGAATTGGTGGCCTCATCGAAAAATCTAGCATCTCCGATTTTTCGAGACTCCTCAGCTTCTCCTCATCGACGAGTCTCTAAATTTCGTCAACGAGAAGAACAAAGGCTTCGTCAACGAAATATGGCTTCGTCAACGAAATCTGCCAAATTCCCAATTTTGCCCCTCTCTTATTTATTTAACCCATTTATCATGGTTCAGGTTCTTACAGGTTTCGTGGAAAAAGCCTTTGCAAGGGTTATATATACATGTTGTATGTTGTAATCCGTATGTATTTTGACAGAAGATAGTAAAAAATCACTATCATTTTCTCCCGTGGATATAAGCATTGTCGAACTACATAATTCTTCATGTCATTGTTTTATTACTTTCATATAATCTGTGTGATTGTGTTTTCTATATATTTCACTGTTAGTTGATGTGTTGTAAGATTGTTTGTTTCCATTGCACATTCATTTGTACAACAAATTGGTATCAAAGCATTAGGTTACAATGGCTACTGGAATTTCTTCTGCAAAGTTTGATGTTGTTAAGTTCGATGGAACGGGCAATTTTGAACTATGGAAAAGAAGGGTAAAGGATCTGTTAGTGTAGCAATATATGGTGAAGGCATTATACAGAGGTCAACTGAAAGACATAGATAAACAAGTTGGAAGGAATTGGAAGCAAAGGTTGTGACGACTATCAGGCTTTGTCTGGTTGATGACATATTGTATCACGTCATGGATGAGGAATCTCCTACAACCGTTTGGTAGAAACTTGAAAGTCGGTATACATCTAAGTCTTTAACGAAAAATTTGTATCTTAAATAGAAGTTGTATTGGATTAAAATGGCGAAAGGTTCAAACTTGAACCAACACATCAATGCATTCAATCAAATTTTTTTTCCAATGTTTGTAAAGGCTTCTTTGTGAGTTTCTTGGAGTAGTCGCAGTGTTTGTAAGTTAATATTGTGAGGCTCTGGTAGTGCTATGTCAGTTGGTAAGTCGTTCGCCTTGTCCGAGGTTGTGTCAGTGCTTCACATCAATGTTTTAAAAGGCGTTCGTGAGGCGTGCCTCAATTTTGAGCATAAAACGCCCTAAGGCGTAAATCCTAAAATGTGTACACCTCAAAGGAGAATGCGTATGCCTCAAGTCAAAAGGCGCGTCCTTTACGCCTTAGATGGGAAGGCGTACGCCTTTTGGGAGTAGAATGATTTAAAAGATTTTGAAAAAGAACAAATAAATAGAGCTGATAGGGCTTTGACAAGATCAAAACCCCCCCTCTCTCAACGAAGTCTTCTTTCTTCCAAGCTTTCATATCTCTCTAATGACTCGTTCAGCGTTCAGCTCTCACAAAGAAGCCTTTCCTTAAACTTCACATCAACCTGCATCAAATCACTTATAATCTGATTGAATACATTGATGTGTTGGTTCAAATTCGAACCTTCTGCCATTTTAAGCAAATACAACTTCTGCTTAAAATACAACTTGTTCGTTAAAGACTTAGATATATACCGACTTTCAAGTTTATACATGACGGTCGCAGGAGATTCCTCATCCATGACGTAATACAATACGTCATTGGCCAAACAAAGCCTGATAGTCGCCACAACATTTGCTTCAAATTCCTTCCAACTTGTTTCGTCCATGTCTTTCGGTTGACCTCCGTATAATGCCTTCACCATATATTGTTGCACAAATAGATCCTTCACGCTTCTCTGCCATAGTTCGAAATTGCTTGTTCCATCGAACTTAACAACATCAAACTTTGCAGAAAAAAGTCCAGAAGTCATTGTAACCTAATGCTCTAATACCAATTTGTTGTGCAAATGAATGTGCAGCGGAAACAAATGATCTTACAACACAGCAACCAACAGTGAAATCTACATAAAACACAATCACGCAGATTATATGAAAGTAATAAAACAATGACATGAAGAATTATGTAGTTCGACAATGCTTACATCCATGGGAGAAAACGATAGTGATTTTTTACTATCTTCTGTCAAAATACATATGGATTACAACATACAACATGTATATATAACCCTTCCAATTTTTCCACGAAACCCAACCTATATAACTTTCCAATTTGAAATTTGAAAACCTATGCTGAGTAACCGAGCAAAATCTTCGACAATTTTAAACATATCGTCAACCGTTTGAAGCTAAGACCAAACAGCCAATGTAACCCTACAAAATAATCAATTGTTTCTTTTGCACTTGGACAAAACCATCAACGGTTTAAACAAACCGTTGCCGTTTTCCTCTTGCAAACCAGCAACTAATAATCAAGACTAGAAACAGAACTCAAACTAGGAACAAGACATTTTAAATTTTCCAATGAAGGATGACCTTTAAGTTAAGGTGTAATTTCAAAAGGGGGGTGAATTGGGTATTTTAAAATTGTGTGCGGAAGCTTAATCAATTTTAAAATTTATTTAATACCTGCTCTATAAAAGATAAAACAAGAATGTTGGAAACTCCCCTGTCCATGCAATGAGAGATGATGTATATTTATATTAGTAATTGTACAATTGTTGAGGATCTGTTTACAGTTTTCTAATGTCTATAGAATCGGATTTACAGGAAACTATGAACAAGGAAATGTATTAATGAGATATACATGGAAATAAAATAATTTTGTAGCCACTGGGGACTCTTGGAATCAAGGTGCGGTTACACTTGATTTTTTGTGATCTGCTGCACTATTTATTTCCGTAATATGCCCCTTCAAGTTCAAGGGGATGAATTAACGTTGAGCTTGTCTCATAGGAAGGCAAATCTTGCTGACATGATTGGTTTAGTGAGACCATCAGCGAGCTGGTCTTTACTTAAGATGAAGCGAACTTCCAGAAATTTTTGTTGAACTTTTTCCCAGACAAAATGGTAGTCTATCTCCACGTGCTTAGTTCGCGCATGGAATACCGGATTTGCCGTGAGATATGTGGCTCCAATGTTGTCGCACCATAGGATTGGACGTTGGGCTAAAAAATTACCAATTTCACACATCAAGGATTGTACCCAAAGTGACTCGGCTGTGGCATGTGCAACCACATAATACTCGGCTTCAGTGCTTGAACGTGCGACAGTTGGTTGTTTCTTAGAGCTCCATAAGATTAAGTTGTCACCAAAATAAATGCAGAAACCCGAGGTGGACTTTAAATCATTCGGGCAACCCGCCTAGTTGGCATCGAAGTAGATATATAACTGTGTCGACTTGCTTGGCCGAATTAGGAGTCCAAAATTGATTGAAAACTTTGGATACCGCAGTATCCTTTTGACTGTTGTCCAGTGTTCTTCAGTGGGTTTGTGCATGAATTGGCAGACTTTATTAACTGCAAATGAGATATCTGGTCGAGTCAGTCATAAATATTGTAACGCCCCCATTACACTTCGGTAATTTGAAGGATCTGAATAAGTGGCACCCGAGAACAATGATAATTTCGAAGAAGAGGACATTGGAGAAGAAACGGGTTTGGCATCCAGCAATTTTTCTGTCGGAGAAGATTGTAGATGTACTGGCTTTGCAAAAGAGGAAGACCTTCAGCTAGTTGATGTGCTTCCATGCCTAGAAAATATTTTAGGTTCCTGAGGTATTTTACGGCAATTTCTTGACTCATATTTTTTATGAATTGTGAGATGGCCAATGGACTCGACCTAGTGATTAGGATATCGTCGACATATAGAACGAGAAATAATGAATTTGACCCCTGTCTGCAAATGAAAAGAGAAGTATCAGAGCATGAGTTTACAAAGCCGAGAGAGAGTAGAAGCTCTTGTAGTCAATGGTACTTGGCTCGTGGAGCCTGTTTCAGTCTGTCTACGGCCTTGTATAGGGCAGTATTTATGATGGAAATAAATACTGCAGCAGATCATGGCAAATCAAGTGTAACCGCACCTTGATTCCAGGAGTCCCCAATGGCTACAAAATTATTTGTTTTCCATGTATATCTCATTAATACATTTCCTTGTTTATAGTTTCTTGTAAATCCGATTCTATAGACATTAGACAACTGTAAACAAATCCTCAACAATTGTACAGTTATTGATATAAAAATACATCATCTCTCGTTGCATGGACAGGGGGATTTCCAGCATTCTTGTTTTATCTTTTATGGTATCAGAGCCTAACATAACCTCCATTTTTCCAATCCACCAATATGGCCTCATCTCCTTCCAACTCGATTACACTTGATTTGTCGTGATCTGCTGCAGTATTTATTTTCGTAATACTATAAATATTTTGATCACAACGGAAATATATTCAACAAACAACTATACCCCAATAACAACAATCCTAAACATGAGACCAAATCACAAGATTTACAATATTTTCAGCAAATTAATATTGATAACAATATGTTCAACCAACAAAAATTTATGCTAGTATTTGAATGATTAATGAATCAATTCAGTGCAATTCGAGCAGGTTCAATCAAGTTTAAATCCGTAGCTACAACAAAGTTTAATTAGTATATATGTTTAAATCATTCACGGCATCCACAACTCAAAGTAAAACATTCATAGCATTCACAAATAAAAATAAATCATTCATAGCAGATGAATTTCAATATATATGTGCTTGAAAGTAAAAAGATAATGGAAAGAACGACACCAGAATTTTTTACAAGGTTCGACAACATGCCTACCTACGTCCTTGCCTGAAGCAACTTGCTCCATTCAATAGGTGGAGCACCTCTCTCCTTCTGTAGGTGGAGACATCTCTCAAGCAAGAACAACCCTATTGCTTGTCAACAATTCACACCCGAACCGTCAATTCACAAATAAATCAATAGCAGATTTTGTACAAGAAGAAAACTCTCTCAAAAAGTATATTTGTACGCATGAAAATCACTCTAATACTCTCAAAAGAATATTTGCTAAGAAGCTCAAGAGATTGGTTAGGTTTCCTAGGTTTGAAAGCTTAGAACTTTAAAGGATAAAACCAGAAAATAATTTCAGCAAAGAGAACGGCACACAATAGCTTTTTAATCTCAAATCAATGTGTTTTCTTGCTATATATGGTTTCCCTAACACGATTAGGGTTAGCCTTTTATAGCTAGGTTTGAATTCTGACTGTTTGTGCAAGTTTTGGTAACAATATATTTCAAAATTAGAAAGATATCGCTTTGTTCGCAAAATATATCGCACACTTCGATCGACTAAACTAGGAGTTCGGTCGCTCGAACAAATTAAAATCATGAATCTTCAAAACAAGCAGTAGTCTTTCAGTCAATTGAAATTTAGGTTCGGTCACGTTTCGAGCAGATCGGAATTCCGTTTCGAGCGATTTCAAGTTTCAGGCTAAAATCGAGGTAAGGCTCGGTTTTCATTTATAATTTAGAATATGTATAGTAGTATGGATTGTAAGCATGTATTGTACTGGGGTTTGTAGGTTTCAGAGTCTCGATTCGTAGCTTTGGGGATCGTAAGATCCTAGTTGGAATTCGGGTTAAGATAAGGGGATTCAGTTTATATCAGTTTATTTTCGAAATCAAGATCGGTAAGCTTGTAGGCTACGATCGTATGTGTGTTTTGGTAACTTATTTGGGGAAATCTATCAGGTAAAAACACGAAATTTTTGGGTTACAGTTTTCGAAAAAATTTAGGGATTTCGGGTATCATCTCTACCTTGTTTGGAAAACAGTTCGTTTTGTTTAAACTATATTATTGAGATGATTGTTATCCATATTTGCATCAACTGTATACTTGAATTGGAAAATGATATAATTTGTCGTAAACCAAATAAGTGTGGTATGTATGGTTGTATGTAATTGTTCTAGGTATTTGTAAAACAGTTATGTGGCGGCTAATTACCGTACGCTGCGCCATGTACCGGTGTGAAAACCGTGGGCGAGAGTGTCCGGCTCTATATCCGAGGGTGTGAAATATCACTATGTCATCTAGCTGGTCACCAAAGGGTGTGAGCCACCCTGTATGGCAATGTAATCGTTGTGAAGCTTTGAGTTCATGAAGTAGTTGCATGTTGGCAATGTAATCGTTGTGAAACTTGATTTCATATCGTAGTTGCATACTTGTGTGAGCTACATCGTATTGGCAATGTAATCGCTTGAAGCTTCGGGTTTCATAGCGTAGTTGTGTATTAGTGTGACGACACTGACCGTATGTTTTTGGATATCGTATGTATTGGAATGCATTTGTGAAAATACTGGAACTGTATGGAACTGTATGAAAATGTTTTGGAACTATATCGTATTGTATAGTGTTATGTTTTATGTAAAATAACACCGGTATGTCACACACTGATATAACCTGTTTTCTTCCTTACTGAGAGGTGTCTCACCCCGAATGTACGTACAAATGTTTTTAGGTCCCTCAGGTAGCCATGGTTAGCATCCTAGCATTCGGAAGCGGGGGTGTCGTTAGCTACTACTAGTTCCTATTAGGTACGAGTTTTTGTATCCGGGTTGTCAGGATGGTTTTCGTAGGCGCCCGGAGTATGTTGTAATTATGGGAATGCATATCCTAGTTTTGTATAGACTCTGGTACGGTACTATTCATGTATAGAAAGACCGTATTTCGCTGCGTATCTGATGAGTATAGATGTGTATGTTTATATTTTAAGGGCATCCGTATACCCCACGGGGTTGGACCCTCATTTTGTATTGTATCATGTATGTTTTAAATTGATACAGTGACAGGTTAGGTTACTATATTCACACCTGAGATTCATCTGCGGGTTCAGGGCATGATAGCCTGAACCCGTTCAGTCGACGGAATCGTAGGTTCGGTCGCCCGAACTCTCTGATGCAAGACCAGTTAGTTCGGATTCCTGCAATTGGTCGACTAAGCATAAGCCTTAGGCGCCCAAACACCCTGAAATTCAATGTTCTTTTTATTTTTGATTCCAAAACTCACTTGTATCCTTTTAAAAAGATATTTAGACTTTGTAAAGATATTTTCCAAGTTGTTAAACAGGTCTCTAGGTCCAATAATTAATCCTTAGAGCTTCACAACAAACACAAGTTTGAGAAGTACTTACATGAGACGTATATTACGATACACATGGAATACTATCTAAGTCTTCACGTCTTTAAGTTTGATCTGTAAGGAAATTATCACGAAATTTTCAAATCCTGTGAAAAACAAAATAGAGAAAAACACACGCAAAAGAAAAATAATCACACGCACAAGACAGTATTTACATGGTTCGGAAATTTTGCCTACGTCCATAGAGTTGCAGAGATTTCACTATTATCACGAAGAAAATACAGAGTGCGGTCGCACAGTTTCAATGCATTAACCCTAATCACCAAAACAACAGTTGTTATATCCTGCGCACAGGATTCACAATGGGCTACAAAAAGAGAAGCCTCGCTCCATGGACTAGGCCTCATAAAGAAGAATCTCCTATTAGAAAACCACACAACATTATTTCGGGTCAGGTTGTCATCCGGATCAAACACAATTTGGTTCCACAAAGCCCAACAAATCTCCCACTTGGAGACTAGTTCAATCACCAACATCACCTACAATCCTCTAAAAGAACAATCCCTCATCCCTGTAACTGATCCTCCTGTCCTCAAGCTAGAAGGCCAACTGAAGATGCACACAGTTTCAGCTTCCAAATAGTGACACCCTTAGTCAACATGTCTGACAGGTTCTTAGATCCACAGATCTTCTTAAGTTACCAGCTTATCTTCAATAACGTAACAGATAAAGTTGTATTTTATCTGTATATGCTTTGACTTTGAATGAAAAGTCAAATTTTTAGTAAGAAAGATTGCACTTTAACTATCACTGTGTAGAATGTCCATCTCCTGCTTCTTACCCAATTCATCTAAGAAGCTATGTAGCCAAATCATCTCCTTTCCAACTTCAGTTGCTACAACATACTCAGCTTCTATAATAGACAAAGTAATAATCTTTTGTAGATTTGAAGCCCAAGATATAGTTGTACCACCCAGAGTAAATACAAATCCAGTAATACTCTTTCTACTATCAACATCACCAACAAAATCAGCATCTACATAACCCTGCAGTTTTAAACTTGCAACTGTAAAGCAAAGACATGTATCTGATGAACCCCTCAAATATCTCAGAATCCACTTGACTGCCTGCCAATGCTGCTTTCCTGGCCTACTCATGAATCTGCTCACAACTCTCACTACATGTGCAATATCTAGCCTTCTATACACCATAACATACATCAAGCTGCCAATAGTTGAGGCATAGGACCCCTTGCTTATATGGTCCCTTTCTTTTTCTGTCTTTGATGACTGCTCTTTGCTTAGTTTGAAATGACCACCCAAGGGTGTGCTCACTAATTTAGCTTCATTCATGTTGAACCTACTGAGAATTTTCTTTACATACTCTAAATGTGAAAGCTTCAATGTACCATTAGCCTTGTTTCTAATAATTCTCATACCAAGGATTTGCTTTGCAACTCCCAAATCCTTCATTGCAAATTCTTTTGACAATTGCTTCTTTAGATTATTAATCTCCTCAATGCTAGACCTTGCAATAAGCATATCATCTACATACAATAGTAAAATGATGTAAGAATTTCCAAAGAACTTAACATAGCAACAATGATCAATTTCACATCTCTTGAACCCAATTCTACGCATAAAACTGTCAAATTTCTTGTATCACTGTCTTAGAGCTTGTTTTAGGCCATACAAGCTCTTTCTCAATTTGCAGACTAGATTCTCTTGTCCCTGAACAATGAACCCTTCTGGCTGAATCATGTAAATGTCTTCCTCCAAATCACCATGAAGGAATGTCGTCTTCACATCTAACCACTTAAGATGCAGGTTTTCTACAGCCACCATTTCCAGTACTAGTCTAATTGTTGGCATTTTCACAACTAGAGAAAATATTTTTGAGTAGTCAATGCCCTTCTTCTACCGAAACCTTTAACAACTAATCTGGCCTTATAACTCTTGCAACCATTGTTGACTTTTTGAGTCCAATCCCTGATTTTGAAAATGACAAACCGCATATTATTAATGTGTGTGCCTAAGTACTTAAACAGGTTAATCATTCAGATCACACACATGAAGTGAAGTGGAAGTTAGAAAGACTTTAAACGAGCACATACTCCTGACATATTCCATTAGAATATGAAGAGCAAAAGAAAGAGGAAGAAAATTTTTATTATAAATGCATTTATATATTAAATTTGGCCTATAATAATACATTACATGCATGATATGAATAAATCTTAGTGATGAACGTAGACTGACCATAGGGAACCACAGGACCTTATGATTAATTAAAAAAGCTCAAACACTTTAAACTAACCATAGGACCCAAAATATTGCATGAAAAGTCCCCCATAATCTTAGAATTAATTATCATGTGAATAGGGGTGACTTCATAAGAAGAATAAGACTGAATTGCACAAAGTTGGTGTGTTCGGTTGACCGAACCCCAACACACAGAGCACTTCGATCGACCGAACCTCCCCAGGATCAAAAGTTGACCATTTGGTCAACCATCTCTAAAATGAACTACAATGCTTTGGTCGACTGAACTAACACGTGGGAAATCCCAACACCCTAGTCGACCGAACTCTCTATTATAAAATGGCCCGATCGAGTGAACGTTCAACTTCGGTTGACCAAACGGTCAACCGAACTTAGCCCGATTGACTGAACCTCGGAGGTTCTAAAATCGCCTCAAGTCTGGTCGACCAACACCTCAGTTCAAAAATGCCTTGGACGACCGAACTTAGCAATCTAGTCGATCAAACCTTAAATCTGGTCGACTGAACCTCTCGAGTTGCTCAATTTTTACCACGATTAAAGCAAGGTTAATTTTTGTTAAACATGTTTAATCTTTTTTCAAAATACCCAACGTATCCCCAACGGTCATAAATTTCCCAAAGTCTATATATACCCCCTGATAACTTAAAATTAGTAAGATGATTAGTTAGAAAATTCTCTCAAATTTTCATATTATATTTTCATCTTCTTAAGCTTGTTTTCATCCTCTCTTTGTTATTTATTCGAAAAATCATTTTCAAGAAAGTATTCTTTATCTTAGGCATTTTATTTTTTACAAATCATATTACTTATACTCTCATATCCCATTATTTTTAAAATCATTATCTTGAGAGTAAATCCTAAGTTTTCTCCATATATTTTCATTAATAAATATCTTTGGAGAAAAACTTGTTTATTGCTTATGAATCTTGCACACATATTGCAAGACTTCAAAAACTCATATTCTTCATTGCAAAATTATTTTTGAGCAAGAATCTTGTTCCCCTAAGCTTTATTTGAAAAACTAGTTTTTGGGAAAACTCTTAACATATTGAAAAGAGTACCTTGAGCATATTCTTATTTTAATATCTTTGCTTGGAAGGTCTCTTGATCTTGTTAGTAAGAAAATCATTTTTCACACTCGATCTTTATTGAGAAATATTTTTTAGTGAAAAATACATATTCTCACATCGAGCTTTAATTCATATCATACGTGAGTGTATTTCTGAGCTTATTGTTGTACACATCCGGATGTTTCCCATACCCATAACATCCAAGGTTGTACCATCAGCCAAATACACCATACCAAAATCACCTGTAATATAGTTCTGTATGATTTCTTGGTGTGAAGTGGTATGAAACGAAGCTCCTGAGTCTAAAAGTCAATCATCAAGTGGATTGTTTACTACAAAAAGTAATGCATCATGTACATCTTCTATTACAGCATTAGCAAAATCATCTTCATTCTTCTTCTTAAGACTTTTGCATTGTCTCCTAAGGTGACCCATTTTCCCACAATTCCAGCATTGTACATGTTGACTTGATCTAAATTTACTTCTGTTCCGATTAGAATTTCTAGATTTTGATCTGCCCCGATTTGAATTTCTATCATTACCTCTATCGTGACCTAAACTTTATACAGCGGAAGATCTCAAATATATATTATACCAGAGTACTAAATAACCTCATTATAACAATATCCCCAATATCAAATTTAACACATCCTTAGAAATTCTAAGATAAACCAAAAATAGTAAATTAAATATTTAATCTAAACCGCTCTTTTAAATCTCACCAACGCTTCCGTTATGCTACTCTGATTTTGGCTATGCTCCTTAAGGTATTAGAATGTTTGATAAAAATAGGACTGAGACACCTCTCAGTAAGTAAAGACTAAATTACTATCAGTGTGTAGCTAAAATGAGTTGTGGTATAACAATAATTAATTTAATAATTCAACTGTTAAAACCACATTTATAAACAGAGAACCACATATATTTTCTATAATAAGAATTCCATTGTAACCTGTGGATCACGTATATCAATATATGTACTTTTCTTCAAAACAACATTTGGCCCATTAAGTGGTCATAATCACATAAATATTCAAATATGTACAAAAGAACTTTTTTAGGCCGATGCACACCACATTTAATCCCCATGACCGAGTTATGCATTCCGAAGACTGGACTTAGCATTGGTTGGCCGACCAAAGCTAAATCAAAGGTTTATGTCTGTAAGTGCGATTTGCCTCACATCCTAATCCGAAAACAAGTATGTACTCCCCTATTCAGGCGAAATCCACTATTCACTGCCAATTCTTTTACAACAGTATGGCTGCACTAATACTCATCTATAGCTACGGTACCGAGCATCCACCACATCCGGCCCATCAGAGTTCTTAAAACATAATATTGCAATTTATGCAACAACACAGTATAATGATCTCATCATTTTCTCAACATATAATTTGTAACCAAATCTCATCATTATTCTCAATCAAACACGTAATAAATATAACCTCCTAAAATTCACAATAAACACGTAATAAATATAATACCATAAAAATCTCAAATTTGCTCAATTATGCGATAAAATAAATTAAACTCATGCCACACAATTTTTATAATAATTATAATTTCATAAATCACTGAAGAAAACATATAATAATATACTCAGGTATATTTTAATAAAAATGCGAGTATAATCACCTTCACATATTTAATTTAACGCAAACATATTTAAATAAAACAAATATAATCGTATTCACGTACTCAAATTTGATCGATCAAATCCGCGTAAAAGAATAAAACCAATATAATTAATTTAACAAATTTAATTTAAATCAAACATATAAATATAATTAAATTCACGTAATTAATTTAAAACAAACATATTTTTAAAATAAAATATGAACATGGAAATAATTAAATTCTCATACTCAATTTAAATCAAGCATATTTTAAAATAATTGACGTAATCTAAGCCACTTACCCTAATCCTGGAGTAGTACCTATGGCGTGCAGAAGACAAAATCTCCCCAGTCAAATCTTTGAAGAGCGGAACTGGGACCCAGGAATGATGTTCGTTCTTCAATTTGGCCAAGAAATGGAAGAGAAATTAAAAGAGAGAGAGAGAGAGAGAGAGAGAGAGAGAGAGTGAGGATTCTGAGAGGGAGGGGGTAAATAGATTCCTGAAGTATCAATGATATTATATATATTATATATTATTATATTATATTATATTAATATATTATTACATTATATTATA
Organism: Malania oleifera; assembly: GCF_029873635.1. Taxonomy (NCBI): domain Eukaryota; kingdom Viridiplantae; phylum Streptophyta; class Magnoliopsida; order Santalales; family Ximeniaceae; genus Malania; species Malania oleifera. Next base: position 4,167,095 of record NC_080419.1, read on the forward strand.
TTATTTAATTAATTAATTTTAATTTTTTAATTAATTTATTTTTTTTTATTTAATTTTTATTTTTTTTTAGGATTACTACACTAATCCTATATAAATATTTTTGGGGTCGTTACAACCTCTGCCTCTTGTCCCAAGGTTTAGGGCAAAACCAGATCTCGACGTTTCGCCTGCATCTTTTCTGCGAATCTCCTCAATTAGAATTAAATCTCGTATGTCACTGTACTTCTGTTTTTCTTTTCCAATAGAATTGCTCATTGCCTCCCAACTGTTTGGCAAGGAAGCCAAAACGATCAGTGCACGAATCTCATCATCAAAATCAATTTCTACAAACGACATTTGATTTGTGATAGTGTTAAACTCGTTCAGATGTTGTGCTGCTGATGCATTCTTTGCCATCTTCAAATTGAACAATTCTTTCATCAGATGCACATTATTTTTTGTTGACGGCTTTTCATACATACTAGACAAAACCTTCATCAGATCTGCTGTGGTCTTCTCCTTTACAACATTGTGTGCAACAGGCCTAGACAGAGTTAACCTCATAAGTCCCAGTACATGTATGTCAAGAAGAATCCATTCCTCATCCTTCATAGTCGCAAGTTTTTTCCCTAAAAGCAGCAGAAGCAACTTCTTCCCATAAAGATAATCCTTGATTTGCATCCTTCAGAATCCAAAGTCTGTGTCATTGAACTTTTCTATTCCAGGCGCCTTTCCTGCTTCCTCTGCCTTTGCTCCCAATCAAACCTAACCCTAGGCTATGATATCAATTGTAAAATAATTATCACAAAATTCCCAAATCCTGTGAGAAACAAAATAGAGAAAAAACACATGCCAAAGAAAAAAAATCACATGCACAATACAGTATTTACGTGGTTCGGCAATTTTACCTACGTCCAGGGAGTTGTGGGGATTTCACTATTATCAGGAAGAAAATATAGAGTGCGATCGCACGGTTTCAGTGCATCAACCCTAATCACCAAAACAACAATTTTTACATCCTGCGAACAGGATTCACAATGGGCTACAAAAAGGGCCAAAGCCTCACTCCATGGACTAGGCCTCATAAATAAGAATCTCCCATTAAAAAACCACGCAACATTATTTTGGGTCAGGATATCATCCAAATGAAACACAACTAGGCCCCACAAAGCCCAATATGATCTTCATCCAAGCTCTTCTTCAGTAGTCATTCTTCATTTTACTTATGTTCTTCGTGGTTTTACATCGTTCATTGTGCTTGTAAGCTATAATACTTGTAGGTACACTTGATAGCACAATTAGATTCCTTAGTTTGTCAATATCAAAACGAGATTAAACATTATTAGGCCAACATGACTGACATGATAATCAATTTGAAAAGGTGTAGCAGCAACAGTGCAGGTAGTAAAAAGAGATAGTGGCTCAAAGTGATAGAGTCCACCAGCTTCACGCCCTCCGCAATCATCTTCCTCATCTTTAAAACATGAATAACCACAGAATTAGTGAAGAATGTCACTGAACAATTCATGGATTTAGTAATTTTGCTAATGGACATAAGGTTGAAATAGAAGAGGTGAGATTTACAGTCCTAATTCCCTTTACTGCAGTAGTAGATCCATCAGCAAAAGTAACACAAGGTAAATTTGCAGGTTATTGAAAAGTGGAGAAAAAATAAGGTATACATGTGATATGATCCGTGGCAATGGAGTTTATGACCCAAGGACTAGGACAACAGGCATACTATGGTATTGAATGACAAGCATGTTGTGTGATTACCTGTTTGGGCAAAAGATGCAATGGGAAAAGAAGCTTATTGTGAGCTTGATACTACTAGAACTTGTAATACTCTTCCTATGACATAGATACAATACATTGCCCCCCACTCGACCCTAAAGGTAAGGAGTCGATGGTGACTGCATTAGTTGACCCCAAAGGTGCAAATTCAGTGGTGCCTGCATTGGCAACATATGAAGGTATGTCATGAAGACCCCAGCTGATGACGCGTCAAAGATGCATAGTTAGGCATTTGAATTCATGCACTGGAGATTATATTTTTAATTAAATACCCGATTATGTCTATTATTTTAATCAGTGAGCTCATTTGATAATTTTTAGATAATTATCTTATTTTTGTCTAAAATTTACAAGCATTTGTGTTTTATTATTGTAGGATAAATTTTGAAAATTAAAGCCGAAATTAAAATGTGTGTGGGTTGTGCGTGAGAGAAACCAAGCCATGCATGCGTGAGCTTAAGCCCATGAAGAGGCCATGCACTTCTCGTGGAGCCAATGCAAATTGGAAGTCGTTTGTGCTTGTGTGTGAGAAGACTACGTGGGCTTCATGCATATGAATCTGTGTCATGTAATGAAAAGTGGGTCGTAATCCAAGTCTGAAATTCACTAGGAGACTGCCTAAACGTATTTCGTCTTTTGCTAATTCAGACATTTACGAGGTCAAAATCGAGCTTGAAGTTGCTACGTTGGGCCGTGTGCAGTGCTTAAGTAAAATAAGGAGTCTTGGGCGACCAAAAAATAAGCTCGTGCACCTATCTCCGGAGAAGACACGTTTAGGGCAAAATATTAGAGGGGGAATAAGGTATTTTATGGAAGAGGAGGGTTTATTGGGGGGAGGAGAGCAGCGTGAGGCGACAGTGCGTAGGACAGCAGAGGACTCTCAGGTCTCTCAGTTTTTCGATTATCTCTCTCTCTCCCTTGTTTTTTTTTGTTTTTTTTTTCTTTACCTTATTGTTCTTTAAATACATTGTTTCAGTTTATTTTTATTCAAGCTTTTGTTCAAATTTAATTTTTGTTTAAACCATTGTTTAAGTTTAGTTTATTTTTATTTGAGTCATCGTTGAAGTTTAAGTTTAATTTATTTTTGTTTGAATCTATTTTCGAATTAAGTACTATTTTTGTTTACGTTATTGATTGGGTTAAGTTTTTTTTTTTTTTTTTTGAGTTAATGTTTAATTGAGGATTTTACTTTGAATGTTTAATTTGAGTAATAAAGTTTTCATCTTTAGTCTTTTGTCCGAAATTTCAAGTGTAGGATTTATTTCTTTGTCTAAATGTTTAAACACATAGGATTGTTTTACTCGTTTAATTTTGTTATCGTTTTTTTTTTTATTGTGTGGATGGATCATTGAGTAGAAATATTAGTTGTGTTAATTTTTCCATCATCTATTTATCGTTACTCATTTCTTGTCATTTATTTTATACGTGTTAGGTTTTTAGTTTATGGTATGCATTATTTTAATTTAGTCACAAACTCTCAAAAATTCAGAATTACGAATCTGAACTGTGTTCAATAAAAATTCCTTTTCTTATTTTCTTTTGGGTTTACACAAAATTTGGAATTAAAATGCATTCCCTGAAAAAACGATCTGATCTTTGAGCAAAATATTACATGACAGAACTCTTATACATGGGATAGCCTTTGCGCTGCTCATTTTTAGAGTGAGCCAAGTTTTTGAGGCCGTTGTCAGGGAATGTCCATTTTATTTTCAAACTAGTGTTTTTCCCGTTATTTTAATTTATCTCATGAAAAAAAATAGAGAAAAAAAAAATGAGTATTGAAGAAAATATGGTTGCACCTGCACTATACAATCTTATGGATTTTTTGCAGCCTACATGTAAAAACCCCAAAAAGAAATATAAAAGATTAGTGGAATGAATTCCAAAAAAAAAAAAGTAAATTAATTAAACGGATTTTAAAAAATAATAATAATAATAATAATAATTAAAATTAATTTTTATTTTATTAATAAAAATATAATATTATTAATATTAATTAAATATTATTCTTATTATTGTTATTATTATTATTATTATTATTATTATTATTATTATTATATTCATCCTCCTGAAGCTTCAGCAAGCTTCAGGAGAGTCAAATTCAATTTAATCTTCTTCTTCTTCTTCTTCTTCTTTACCTTTTCTTTGCTTTTCTTTTCTCTGCAACCTGCAATCTCTCTCTCTCCTCACGTTCTCTCTCCCTCTCTCCTTGATTTCGTGACGAATTTTCGCCCGATCGAAAATCCAAAGATACCACTGGACTCCATTCGCTGCTACCGTCATTTCTACCGAAGCGGATTGGTGATAGGAGCGGCGTAAGCGTATTCCCTGGGGTAAGCCATTTTCCCCTTTTTCTTTAATTTCTTACAAAATATAAGCCCAATTGACGAACGGATACCACCACGAGAATCTAGGGATGATTCTCTACAAGTCTAGTGGGACGAAATTCTCGTGGGGGTGTCGGGCCAAAACCTCAAATTTGGGGTGCAGCGATTATTAAGGGGCTTATTTTTAATTAATTAGCATTAATTTAGAAATGCCAAAATATTAAGCACTTGGGACTAAAGTAGGATTTCTGGAATTTAGGCCCCGGGTGAGCGCCGCGGGTGTAATTTTGGGACCCGTAGGCAAAATTTGAAAAATTAAGTGGGGATATTAAATAATAGTTTAAATGTTAATTTGAGGTATATAGAGCCTAAGGAGGGTTAGATGAGTATTATTTTAGAGAAATAGATTTATTAATCTGGGGAAAAATGTAAATTACAGAAATTAAATTTCAGGCGCCAAGGGGGTGAAATTTTGGGTCCTAAGGAATTTCTCAATAGTCAGGTAAGGGAATAAACTAAAGCAGTAATTTTTCATACAAATTATTATTGATTATTTCTAAATTTATTTTTAGAAAAGCATATGTTATATTGTGTATTACGAATAAAATGTACGATTGGGAAAATACTGTTATGATGATTAAAATGTATATGTATGTATGAGATGTAAGTAATTCACGATTTTAGAATATGAAGTATGACTTTTAACAGCATATGTGTGGCATGAATATTATTTTGTGTGAAATGTATTATGATGTGAAAGATTTTACAAACAAAGCATGATTTCAGGTATTATGAAAATATGAGTTATGTTGTGATGGTTTTGACGATTATGTGATAAATGTTGTATTTTCAGTATATATATACCTGAAACAATTTTGGCGCGAGGCCATATATTTATGTTATCGGCACGAGGCCGTATCTATGTTTTTGGCGTGAGGCCATATATTTATGTTATCGGCACGAGGCCGTATTTATATTATTGGCGCGATGCCATATTTACTATGATTTTGGCGCAAGGCCATATGTATGATTTCGGCGCGAGGCCGTATCTATGTTTTCGGCACAAGGCTGTAATGATGTTACGTATGATCATGTATTATATGTTTTCACAACCAGAATGTTAGTTTAGTTCAGACCAGGAGCTCGGTACCGTAGCTATGGGTAAATTTTGGCACGAGGCCTTATTAGTGCTACCGTCCCACGAAGGGATGGCAGATGGATAGTCGATATGGCTTTCAGTAGAGTGTGGACGTCCATCTGGCAGTCCGGACCAGGGTGTGGCGGGCTCATCGTACTTACAGACATATTTGATTCGGCAGTGGTAGGCCAGCCATTGTCGGGTCCCGCCTTCGGGCTGCACAACCCGTCATGGGGGGTAATACATGACACCAGCTAGCTAGTCATCCTGGGTTTGTTTTCAGTACTACAGTTATAACAGATGATTTTATGTATGTTATGATTTAGTAACAGATGTGAAAATATATGTTTACCCATTACGATATGATGATGTTTATAGAATTTTGAAATGTATTGTATACATATAAATGCATTAAATATTCATGTTACCATACAGCTGTATTTAGTTTATTTTCCCTTACTGAGAAGTGTCTCACCCCCGAACATTAAATGATTTTCAGGAAATCCAGTGAGACCGGCGGGCTAGAGCCGCCATTGAGTGATTGGAGCTTCCCTACTAGAAAGGTAAGCATTAAACTAGGATCGGGAGTTTTTGCTGTTTAATCCTAGTGTTATTTTGACTTTTGGAGGTTGTATATCATAACAGTATTTTGATGTTATAGAAAGCTTTGGTATTATATTTTATGATTGGATGTTTGAGATTTTATGTTTACTGCTGCTAGGTTTTCCGCTGTGTTTGACAGGTGTCCCCGCTACCCACGGGTTCGAGTTGACCATTTTATTTATTATGTGATATTTTATGTTAAGAAATTGAGGGACGTTACACTACATGTACCAATGCACCATCTTATACTATTTTACCTAATGATGCACTTAATTTTATGATTCAGCGTGGGAGGACGTCATTGATACCTCAGTTCTACGGGGCAAAATTCGAGTTTCCTTATCAGCATTTGACTGAGTTTGAGTTGTCTTGCAATATTTTTTTTCTAGAGTTAGAACTGATGAATTTACTAGACTTCGTTTATTTACTTCCTCTTTGAAGGATAAAGCAAAGATGTGGTTTAATTCTTTGAGACCTCACTTTATCTATAATTAGGCTGATATGAAACATGAATTTCTGCATAAGTTTTGTCCCTCACAGAGAATTCGATTTTTGCAGGGACTGATCATTCAATTTATGCAGAAGGGTGACAAGACTTTTCAAGCTTGCTGGAGAAGGTTCAACGATCTAATAAATATTTGTCCACATCATAGGTTTGAATCATGGAGGTTAGTCAATTGTTTCTATACAACTCTTACTCCTGACTGCAAACAATTTGTCCAGACTATGTGCGATGGAGAACTTTTCAGTGAGGAACCGAATCAGGTGTTATCATTCTTTGATTATTTAACTGAAAGTGTCCAACAATGAAATACACGATACGATCAAACACTAATGTCGATACAACCTCTCAGCGCAATCAGTGGTGGAGGTAAATATGAACAAACATATTATCTAGACGCTCCTCTACATCAATATCCGCCACATCAGAGTTACGTACTTCTAGGATTTCAATCTAATAAAGCTCTTGTTCCACTGACAACGCCTGTTGAGGATAGCAAGGCACAAATGGCTAATACACTTCAGGAATTTATGCAGATTAATACTCAGACCATGAATGAATTGAGGGACACCATTAATGCGATGAACACGCAATTGAATATTAAAAAAAAAAAAAAGGAATTCTGGTAGATACTCAGCTTAATCCTCAAGAATACCAGCACCAACAGCAATAAATACATAATGTTTCTCTTGAGACAGCGGAGGTTGTTATTACCTCGAGAAGTGGAAACAAAATTTTCCCAACCTAAGATACTCATCGACAATCAAACAATTGTCCCGGCACCTAAAGTTACGACTGAGACAAATGAAGTCAGAAAAATCAAAGGAAGCGTGCCTAGAAGTGAAGAAGTAAGTTAATAAGGAGGCTGAGACTAATAAGGAGTACCAACATGTGGTACCTTATCCTCAAAGATTGGCAATCGTGAAACTGCCACTCCCTACTAGAGAAAATGTCAAGGAGTGCAATGCTGAAGTAAATCCTCGCAATGGTACGATGATTGGTACACTCGATAAGGAAGTTGAGCAGAATGGTAAAAGTTTAAATTTCAAGGAATCAGGTAAAAATTTTAATGTTGATGCTTCTGAAAAACCAAAGGTAAGTGCTCTGACAACTTTGCCTCAAAGACCGATTCTTAAAGAAGTAAATTTCCTGAAAAATATACTAAATAAAGACCATTTCTAGTTAAAACAAGGAAGGCAATCTGCACATGTTTTATCTGATACCTTAGAACGTATTGATTTATTTGAGGTTAACTTTTGTGCAGGTAACAAGACTGATTCATTGAGGCGGCTCAAATTTGGAGACTCTCTAGTTCAATTTATAAAATTGCACCCACCAAATGAAATTCCTCTAGAGCTTCCATCAGATAGACTGTGATGTTTTTCTTTCCTTTCTTTTCATTTTGTTTTACTTTGTTTTATTTTTAGTTAATTTTCAGGTACATTTTTCCTTTGTTTCAATTTTTATTTTCCCTCACTTCACCCAAGTATGTCTCTCCTTCCCTCCTTATCTTCTCTCTCATCTCCCCTATGCTTTTACATTAAGGACAATGTTTCACTTTAGTTGAGGGGGATAAAAAAATACATTTAAAAAAAAATTGAATATGGATGATTAGGTCATGATTAACACTAACTTATACCCTTTACATATTTGCATATAACCTTGGAGTTACATACTTAAGTTGTATAGTGGGTTATTTATGTGTAGTTTCTCCTTATATGGCTAATTTAGGAATTGTAATTCTGTGTAGGTTGACTAGTAGTTCATTCATGTTAATCTGGCTATATAAACTCTTGTATTTATATGGTATCTCATGAGATTGAAAATACATGTTCACGTAACTTGTAGTACTTAGGGTTCCTTGTGAGCACTAAGAGAGCGCTCGTGGCAACTTTGACACCTTGTGAGGTACTATTGAGCCATTTATCATTCTTTTGCGTTTTGACGTCAACTCGAAGTTCATGAAACTCAACTTTCCCTTTTTTCTAGATATTCTTTGTACACTAGTCTCATTTTTGACTTGCTAGCCTAGAGGTGACATCTAGTGGGGAAATAGAATCCTAGGTCTCGTAGCCTACTCAAGCTATGAAGGCTGAGCCACCCCTAGAAATAGACTTTGTTCATGGACCACTATTCGAGCTCAATTAACATGGGTAGTATAAAGACAGTAAAAGAAGTGTAATGATTGTCCTAACTGACGAAGAAAAGAAAGAAATTGAAAAATGAGCAGAAGAAAGAAAAAAGAGAAATAGAAATGCACAAGAATGGGGTGAAAGATTAATACCTGCTCCACACAACTACAATAAAAAAGTCAAAAACACGACACATGTTCCCCATATATGAAGACTCTTCAACCGTCAACAAGACCACTACAACCACTACATATTCCTGAGTGGAAATGAGAGCACATATTCATGGATTTTGTAACCAAATTACCACCAGCACTCCATGGGCAAAACGCCATCAGTTGATCGTCTAATAAAAACTGCTCACTTTATTTCATAAGATAGTTAAACTACATGGCATGCCAGTGTCTATCGTATCGAATCGAGATCCACGATTCACATTGCAATTTTTGCAAAGAGCCTTGGGATCCCGACTTACCTTCAGCACGGCATTTCATCCACAAACTGATGGACAATCAGAGAGAACCATTCAGATATTGAAGGATATGCTAAGAGTATGTGTGCTGAATTTCAAAGGAAGTTGAATCCAATATCTGTCGTTGATTGCATTCGCCTATAACAACTATAACGACCCGAAGAATAATGGTATTTAAATAATAAAGAGGGAGGGAAATGAAAACATGAACATAAGGAGGCAGCATGCTTCGTCGACGAACACAGGGAGTTCGTTGATGAGAAGATACTGAGAGGGGGTTTTTGGGCAGTCTAAATTTCGTCAACGAGGAGGTAGGGTTCATCGACGAAATTACTTAAGGACTCGTCGACGAAGTGACGTGTCTCGTCGACGAATTCGGCCCTATAAATAGTGAAAATTCAGATTTTTTATCAAATTTTCAGCGCAAATTACCTCTCTCTCTCTCTCTCTCTCTCTAAAACACACCCCTCTCCTTCTCTCTTCGATTTCGACCCCATTTCACGCCAGATCGACAATCTGAAGCCACCACGATGCTTCTGTCGAAGTTCTCTGCAAGTCTGCTGGAGCTGATAGTTCGTGGAGTTGGTTTCGATTTCATCCCAATCTCAGGGTGAGGCATTTTATTCAATATTTGTCTTTCCCTCAGTTATAATAAATACAATACATGAAGAAATACTGATGTTTTGTTCTGGGGGATGTGGTTTTCAGGGTTGAGAGGAGAACCCTGCGGGTATAGGGTTAGAGTACAGTAGGGACTTTTTAGAGATAAGGTAAAGGAAATATGTTATGCTAGGAATTTTTATAATGTTATCAGAGATTTTACATATATGAATATACCAGCTTATTACCCAGTTTTATAGAATATGAGTTTTAAATGCTTGTGTGGCTTAAGTAGATATTTATATGATGAAGAACTTATATAGTTTTAACAATATATCATACTATACTGATTACACAGATATAGACAATATATTACATATATTTATCCAAAACAGTATATTACAGTTTTACTCAGATCAGTATGTTATAGTTTTATACAGATCAGTATATCACAGATATTTATCCAGAATAATATATTACAGTTTTACTCAGATCAATATATTACAGCTTTATTCAAAACAGTATATACAGTATTTATAGAATGTCATGTTTCCTATTACCATAACTTATAGAGTATACAAACAAAGTATATAGACAAAATATACAAACATATATACAGAGATAGCATCAAGATGCTACAGATACAGCATACAGAGATTATAGTATTTACAGTACAAAAGATAGTGTTATGGTAATTTTAGAAACATGATGAAAACAGTAAAAGAGTATATATGTATATATATAGTATCAGATTCCTGAGAAATGATTACAGACAAATATAGATAAAGAATACAGAGCACAGTACCGTTACTATATACAAAATAGAGTACAATCACATATCTTAAATAGTGTGTGGGTACCGTCAAACTGTGCGCAGAGAGGAAGCAGCTCCCCAGTTCACTGGGTTGAGAGGGCCAGTTTGACGAGGTAGCATTCAGTTTCGCGCCTAGGAAAGTATGCAGTTTGGCTGGACTGAGGTAATGTAGAACATATTGACTTATCTGGAGGGTCGACCAAATTAAGTCCCGCCTACGGGCCGCACAACCCTATCATGAGAGGTCAAATCATGACATACAGAATTCCAGGGATAAAGCACAGGTATGTATATGTATACAGTTTTACAGTATTTGATGAGTATAGTATGATATTAGCAGTATGAAAGTAGAATATACAGATAATACAGTTATATTTTAAATTATGGAAGTGAATAACATGCTTTACAGATTACTATTTTTATTACAGTGCAGTTGTTATTTTAACAGTATGCAACTTAGTCACCAGACACTAGTAATAGCATATTTCCACTTACCAAGCGTCGACTCATCCCATGACTTTAACATTTTTCAAGTGAGCTAGCTGAGCGAGCAAATCAGGCTTGCAGATAAAGAGTTTATTGATTACCCTGGTTTAGAGGGTAAGTTTGTACAAGGTTTTGTATTTTGGGACAGATATTTTTGGAGAGAGATGTATTATATAGTTATGGTTTAGAAATACAGATTTTTGGTATTGTATGATGTGTATAGATGTATGGATTACATTTCCACTGCATAGGTATGATTTTATATTCAGATTTATCCCGATGCTTTCCGAGGCTCGAGTTTCATAATAGAGGGTATCAGAGTAGTTCATATATATATAAAAGAAAAGAGAGGTCGTTACAACAACAGCTATAAGTCCAACATAAAAATGGCACCATATGAAACGTTATATGATCGAAAATGTCGATCCTCATTATACTGGGATGAGGTTGGTGAACGAGAGTTTTAAGTCCCGAGATTATACAAAGGACCTCTAAGAAAATTAAGCTCATCCGGGACAAAATAAAAACCGCTTATACATATAACATAATTTCACACAGAATTCTATTTTATTCATGCCACAATATTTAGCAGTAAAATTCATATATATATTTCCTGCAAAATAAGTCAACCTATATTTAACATTTATACATTGAAAATATACCTTTCTTTTTTACATTGTTATCCTGAAAATATCATTCATCTACATTAGTTCATTTTCACATATATGTATCTAAATAAACTGCCCTGGGCTTAGAAAACGTAATTTAAACGATTGGCATTTTAAATCCATACAAAAACATATACATGTATATTCATAACATATTTTTTCATTTTCCAATTAATTCATAAAATTCTAGTTCAATATATATTTCCTCTTACCTGGTTTCTTGAACTACGCCAACAGAGACCCCGAAAAAATACCTATGGTGCTCACCCGAATTCTGAATCAAAAATCCTAGTTTCATTAAATCAATCCTAAATAAAATACTATTTTAACATTTCTGATGCCTATAAATTCTAAATAAATAATTATACTTTCAAATATAAACAATTTACTTAATTCTCCAAATCTTACTCTTGCTTTGGAGTGGTGCTTAGGAAACCCAAATTGAAAATTTACTCCTACCAAAATGACGACAATTGAGACTAGGACCCCGTGGTGGTATCCGATCGTCAATTTAACTAAAGATCTAAAGAGAAATTGAGTAAAAAGTGAGGATTTACCTTTCATTCCGTTAGAAATGTCAATGGCGAAGATAGGAACCCAATAGTATCTTTGATTTTCTAATCGGTCAAAAATCCATCAAGAAATTAAGGAAAGAGAGAGACAGAGATGTGAGATATTTTAGGGGGGACGCAGCTCCTCTATTTTAAAAAAAAATTTATATCTATTAATATATCAGCTTCAGGAAGAAATTTTTTTAAAACAGAGGAGCTATATATATATATAATCTTATATTAGAATATAATATATTATATTATTTAAATAATAATTATTATTTAATTACTTTAATTTTTTTTCCCCGAGTTATTACACAAACTACCAATAGACAACGGTTGCCTTTACTGAGCACCTTGTAGTTCAATCCATTCATTTTTTTAGGGTCAATATTGTTGACGAAAAGGCATATCAAGTACTTGCTAGCTAGCGAGCTATTCTTAACATTTGCTTTAATTTCTTAAACTTACTACCATGTTTTTAGGCTTCTTTGATTGAGAGTTTTCATAAAATGTCAAATACATAATTTTTAATTAATTTTACATTTTTTGAAATAAAATTTAATTTATTTTACATTGCAAATACAATCTTATGATCCGGGATTTGATCCTACAATACGATCCTACAAGACACAATGGTCAATACTAAAGTTAGGTTTTTTAAAATTAATCCAATGGAGGATAACGTCATTCCACTTTTTGGACACTACCCTTTAGAAAAAGGAATGGACGGATTATAAATTTTTTTTTTTTTTTTTTTGGATTACGAACCAGGTATCCACGCGTCCGTTTTACGGTCCACGTGACTAATCCTGCGCCCCTTAAAGTTAATCCCATAACTCCAAAGGAAGGGTAAATTCAGGAGTCCAGGGACGGAAACGAGCCCAAAAGAGTTTGAATACCTGACCTCGTAAAAGGCACTCCTTACAACCTGTACTATCACCTGAACCACACCCTGGGGATAGATCCAACAGTTATATTTGTCCCTGTGCCCAAATGGAATTCATTCCTTGAGAATACTGAAAAGTGAAAACTATGATATACTCTCGAATTGTTTCATTATCGAATTATCAACGGAACATACCTATGTTACTATTTTGCTACCATTACATCAAGAAATAGACAGATTATAAAGAGATCATCAATTTGGACCATTAATAACCCATTATGTTTGTCCTATTCATAAAGAGTCGTGTCTAATTGAAATTCATTTCCAAAATTATTAAAAAAATGAAAACTATACTATACTAGAGCATGGATTTTGGATTAAATTTAAGTGATTTTAAAAAAAAATTAATATAATTTCATATTACATCTTATCCTTACAATTTCTTTTTTTTACTGGACTAGTCTTCTGTGTATGCCTAATTAAGATGCCCACAATGCAACTTAGAGAGCTTCAAACTATGGCAAACAATCAATGAAAAAATAAAGAAGGATTAAACACCGCCAGTTCACGAAATATATCATCAATACAGCGTCGTATAATTCTCAGATATGAACTTCCAGTGTGTTGAGTGTTAAACATATTGCGTGTGCAAGAAAGCATATCAGACTAGTTCAAGGTAGCATAAAACGTCCATTGACATCAAAAAGGAACTGTACAGGCGGAAGAACAGTCTATCTTACCGTGGATGAACGATCGACGGCTTATACTTCACGTTGGTAGTGGACCGTCGAATGACCTTCGAACGCCTGAAGTGAACGAGAAGGCTAACAAAATGCAGAGGAACCACAGCACTAAAAGCAGAAATGCTATTCGAGCCTTTGCCGTGACAAGTTCAGCAAACCAGTCTCTTTCTTCAGGCGAAGCATTGAGCTCCTCTATTACAATCTTGATCAACGCATCAAGAAGCTTCTTAGATCCGATATCCGCGTCCGATGAATTCCAGACTTGCGATCGAGCTTGTCTCAGGTGATTCACCACTAACTCTGCCTCCACAGAACCAATCTTAGAATCCTCTGATTCTCCCGATCCATTGCAGGTGGAAATATTCGAAGTGGACGCCACTGATGAAGATGGAAGAATTGGAGTCGACGCCGGCGTGAAACTCTGAAATCAGAAGCACAGAGATGAAGCGACTAACTCGACAGACGAACAATTTAGGCATCAGTTCCACTCGCATTATAGACAGCAGGTAAAATCTAATCAGTTTTTCTTGCGAAAGCAATAAATTTGATTCAAAATTATGAAAGGCACAATACAGCAAGCCATCAAACTGAGAATTGGAGTCCATACTTACCTCTGTCGATTCTCCGACCTGGTGATTACCATCAAAAACGTCAGAAATCCGATAGGAATCGATTGGTTCCTCAGTTAATCGGATCGAGACGTCTTTGGACACGGACGAAAACGCAGAACTGAGGCTTTTCTTCGCAATCTGCAGATAACAAAGCAGAAAAACTAGGAATTCAACATGAAAGTAGGTGACATTACACGAGGAGAGGGGAGATTTGATGGAACTGCACCTTGCTAGACTTTCTTGCATGCTCTTTGACGGACTTCAATGGAGTCTCCTTTGATCTGCGAATGACGAGGTCTGAAGATCTTGCTCCTTCCTTCTGCGGGGTTTGTTGAAGGCCTTGCATTTTCAGTTGGCGGGAGAATTCAACTTTTTGGAATTTTCCTCCAAATTTTCACCACCAGCGAGAAAAAAGGAACTCCCTGTATATGTATCCCGTTTACGTGGACTTGAGGTTAACATGGTGGGCCTGCCTTGCTCAGGCCCAAGCCCACACATATGCTTAAAACCTGGATCGATGGACCCTGGAATCAGGCCGAAAGAACATACTGAAAATCGACGTGGGCTTTTCAATGGAATTTGGACTCGTTTGGCCCACTCAACTTTTGCACATTTTTTTCTTTTTTGATAAACCAACTTTTTAACAACGGAAATGATGACTAACACCTCGTTTGGTTCTACAAATAGTTAATCCTTGAAAAAAGATGGAATAGAGTTTAAATTTTGGAAATCAAGGGAATAATTATTATTGTATATTCTTAATTATTTGATTCAACATGTAATAAAAAGGAATAAACATCCCATAATGAAATTTGAAAATAATTATCCATTATCTATTTCTTATTATAATAACAACATAATTTTTTGTATAACTAATTGTATCTAATCAATTAGAACAAATCTATTATTGGGAATAGGCATAATGTCAATCCGTAACCTAGGTTCTTTTGCCTTAGAATTATTGATACCTTCAAAACAACACACTTTTCTTTTTTTAATAACAAAAATATTCCACATAATATAGTTTCACCACTTGTAAAAACCCAACAAGAGTAGAAAATGATGATACTTTTTGTTGTGAATTATATAATTAGCTAATTAAGTTTAGTTTTCTAAAGATACTACGGGCCATTTAATTGTTTATCATTTTTTATTTTTTAATTCTCTAAAAAATTATTTTAAAAAACAGCATATTTTTTAATTTTCTAAAATTCATATTGAAAATGTAGATAATAAATAGTGTGTTTTAGATGTGTGTAATAATTTTTCATTCTCTATTTATAAATTTCAAAATAATTATAAAAAAAAAACAACTTTTTTTCAAAATATTGTAAAAATTATATAAGATAATGTTTGAAATCATGAATTTTGGGAACTGAATTTGGATTTCTATGGATTTAGAAGAAACTCTAAATAATCAATACAAATTAAAGTCTAATATTTGTATTTCATATTCCCAAATGTAAAATATGAATAAGAAATCTATAAAAAAAAAATGAAACTAAGTTTTCTAAATTTTTCTTAAAAAATTGGAAAATTGAAAAATAAGGTGACATTTCAATAATTAATTTAAAATTATAAACAAAAAAATAAAAACATTTTCACAAACAAGTAATAAAAAAAATTTATTGTTATCCATTTATTTCATACAAATGTTTGTAAAAATAAAAATTAAACTATTTTTTGTACTTCTTTAAAAACATAAAATAAAAATAAATTATTTTCCACCACTAAACAACTTGTCAAAGTCATAATATTGACTAGAATGGTAGTTTATATATTTGAATTTCAATTTCAATTGTTAGCAGCTTGGAAGTTAGATCAAATGTCTATAAATAGCACAGTAAAATTAAAACAAAGATCCCTTTGAACATATCAATGAACCATATAATATATTTTAACCTTAGACGATAAGTAGAGGGGAAAAATATGAAAATATTGTAATGATCATAAAAATATAAAACATAATAATACAATATATGTAGATATTAACCGTTTATTTACTTTCACGCACAACCCTAATATAATAATAAAGATGGTTAATACGGGGGTGTTTTTTTGTTAGAATCTTTGATTTCATGTTTGTTGCATATGAAAAACCTTGTCTCAATGAGTATTCAAAGACCATTACGGCTCAATCGCTCCCTGGAGGTCGGTCTGATTAAAGTAGAATTTCATAAGATAAACAGAATAGATACAATTGATGCGCATATATATATAAATAAAATATTTTGAACGGGCACACATTGCATAAATAAATGATATATATAGGAAAGCATTGATAACTTTCAAAAAAAAAATTAATTAAATAAATAAATCAAAATAATTATTTTAAAAAAAGGTGAGTGTGTCGGCAACCCAATTGCAATAATGTCTTCCCACACCCCATTTTCCCACATACCCCATCAATTATTTTAACAAATTAAAATTAAAATTAAAATTTCATCCCTCTCCCCACACTCTTAAAAATTTAATTTTCCTTCCCAACATTTTTCTATAAATAGGAAGCTCTCAACCTTCATTTTCCTTCCCACATGGTCTTGTGGACCCCACACAACTTCAAGACCCAAGTGGGTCCTACGTAACTCCATTAGTCCTCACATAATTTTATAAGTCTTACATAATTTTAGGACTCATGTGGACCCCACACGACTTCGGGACTCATGTGAGCCCCACATAGTCTTGTGGGTCCCACATAAGATACCTATATTATTATTATTATTATTATTATTATTATTATTATTATTATTATTTTACCATGTATTTCTACAAATTATGTCTGTCAAAACATTATTTTATGTATATGTACTTATTTACGTGTACAAACAGTGTCTATGCTATTTATCCTAAGAAATTTCATTTTAACCACACCGACCTCTAGGGAGCGATTGAGCCGCAATGGTTTCTAAGCACGCGCTAAGACAAGGTATTTCTTAGACATTAAACATGGAATTAAGAATCCTACAGAAGAGCATTTTTGTATTGATATTAACTTAATAAGCATTTTTGTTATTTTATTATTATTATTATTATTGTGTTTTAATCGTATATATATTTTTGGGTCATCACATGGGGTAAACATAATGTAGAGACTTAGAAAATTTATTTATGAATAATAATAATAAAAGAATGAAGAAAGGGAAAAATTTTAAAGGGAAACAATAGGCTTCGTCAACAAATCCCTTGTTTTCGTCGATGAAAGCTCTTATGTGGTTTGTCGACGAAGTTCAAGCGACGTCGACGAAGAGATCTCGAACAACAAAAATTTCAGGTTTAGGGTTCGTCAATAAATTCCTTCTTTCGTCAACGAACGTTCTTCTGCAACTCATCGACGAAGACTTCATTTCATCGATGAGGTTGGCTGAGTCAACAGCCTATATATAAATGAAATTTCTCATTTCTTACTCATTAAGAAACCTTAATTTTTCTCTTTCTCTCTCTAAAAGCGATGATTCTCACTCTCTTTCTACGATTTCTCGCAGTTCATCGCCTGATTCGACGATCGGAAGCCGCTACGAGGATCCAAGAGAAATTCTCTACAAGTCTAGTAGAGTGGATTTTTGAACGGGATTTTTCTAGGCATCCCCCGAAAGTTGAGGTAAGGGTAGAAATAAGTTGTTTATCTAGTATATGATTATTTAAATGAAGTGTATGGGTTTGGGAATGTTTAATAGTTGTTGATATGGGGTTTGAGTTGATAAATTAGGGTTATTAAATTATGGTTCGGGTAAGCACCGCAGGCATCGTTTTGGGGTCCTTACTGGCGTAGTTCAGGAAACCAGGTAAGGGGAATAGATTAAGGCAGTAGATTTGTAAATTTCATTTGTTAAAATGGGAATTATTTGTGTATTTATATGAATATCCTGCGAGTATTGAAAGTCAATCATTTAAACTGAGATTTTTGAGCCTAGGGTTGTGTTATTAGTTATTATTTACCAAAATAAAATGATTAAAGTAATGATGTGTATTTTCAGTAAAACAGATAATGAACATGGGTTGACTTATTATTTTTGATGATATAATTATGCGTATTATTTAAATTGTGTGGTATGAGTAAAATGAATATACTGAGTTAGGTTGTGATATATGTGTGACATGTTGGAAATAATGAAATGTATTGGGATTATACTGCATGTGAATTTTTTAATCAGAGCAAGATGTGAATGTTAAATTGCAATGTTATGGTTTGAGAACTCTGATGGACCATAGTAGGCACAATATTGTTGCGTATGATTTCAGAAGAGCTAGTGCACCCACACGTCTTAGAGAGAGTGTGGAGACGGGATGGTCGATTGGGCTGAGAAGGGTAGAGCCCACCTAGAGTCTAGACTAGTATGGGAACAACCAATCTAACTTACAGACTGAAGAGGTTGTTACTGATTTAATTCCGGTGGGCCGACCAGGGTTAAGTCTAGCCTACGAGCCGCACAACCCGTCATATGGGGAAGCATGATAGTTATTATCCATCTGACAGTGAATTCTAAATGCATAATTGTTAATTTAACCAATGTATAACATGAGAACAATGTATGTGAATTATCTGTGAATATTGAGTATGTGAAGATAGAAGATGAGAAATGTGAAATGAGTTTATGTGATGTGAAATACTGAGAAGTGTGGGAACTGAGATCATGAAAAGATGAGTATTACGGAGATATCAGATTTAGAGTAAAGTATAAATGTATTATTTATTGTAGTATTATATTTATTTGGGGCAAGGTAAACTCTCCGCCTTCTTAAGAAGGCGAGTGCTCTGATAGGTATCAGATGTAGTCATACTAGGCTGCATAACGTATTAGGGTCGAAGGAAACTACTTGTATGGGCGGGTAATCTTCCCTATTATCGGGAACCTTCGCTAATAAATAATTGTGTGAATGTGTGTGAATACGAGACAAACTATCCACCTGAGGGCTTACTGAGTAAGGTAAGTGCACTGATGAGCATCAGTTGTAGTCATACCCAATTGCATAAGGTATAAGAGTAGAGGGGTGCTACTTGTATGGGTGGGTTGTAATGTCCCGGTCCTTTATACGAACCCAGAGTGCTACTACATATACGGAATACCTGTATCTTATACACATACATAAACAACCCGCCCTAAGTAGGGACAAACAGGCGTATCTCAAACATATCTATAGTCATACACAGCGAAAAACATAAACAATCTTAAAATAAATATATTACACCCTCTTACATTTTACCAAGCTAAAAACCCAGTACTGATACAAAAACTTACGTCTACTAACAAGACTATACGCGCCAAAGTCCCTCTAGAAGAACTAGGACCGACGACCTGTAGGTACCTGAAACAAAAGTTGTAAGATCGGGGTAAGACACTTCTCAATAAGGTGGAAGATATTACATCAGCATGTGACTACATGGGTTTATTCTAGTTAAAAACAGTTGCACCGTATTACATACACAGTACAGTACTATCAGAGATATATAGACATAATACAATATCATTACAAGAGAGAGTCCCCGAGATTACGGTAGGGTACAAGCTTATACACTATACGATTCCCTCCACACGGTACTCAACCCTGTGACTTTGCCCATTTCAGTTTTTAAATCATGTATATGAAAATTTAGGACAATGACCAGCTTTGGAACTTTCAAATATATGCCTAATTACACGTGGCACGAGTTGTGCACTGATAACTCTGACAGAATCCTGTTCATAGAGGCACTATCAAGCATCAGAGATATAGTCCAGCTGCCCCACCTGGTCTATTATTTCACCAGTGGCCCCCATACACTCTTGCAAGTCAACTATTTCGATACCTATACTGATTCACACGTGTGGATGCACAGTACCTTAGTAAGCAATGAAATCGCACCTCAAACTATTTAAAGTCTCAGATAACCTGGAGTGTCTTTCAACTCCTTTAGTAACAAGTTGTGGTCTCAATTAATCATATATATAATTTACAATAAAACATAACAACCTGTGAAATTCCAGTATTTTCACAATCATAATCATATAATTTTTCATGCATTTTTCTTTTCTGTCAATCAGTGGTGTTAACCGGCACAAACGCTCTCGATTCAACCTTTTTTTCAAATTAAGCTCGGTGATTAACCGACACCTGTTTTCCACATTTTCAGATAACATAATAAGTTTCAATTTTCACAGTTCATTTACCAGTATACAGTTCAGTATGTTCTATTTCATATCATATGTCACGTTTGTTTCGTCAAAATCCACTATAAACAGTGTTTAACCTGAAAAATATCATTTCGACTGCAAACATGGGTATCAAACAGTTCCTACTTTAGTTATAAAGCAGTTAGAGTAGTTTTTGAAAAATTTGAAGTTCATATACCAAAACCCCTATTTTTTTCAAAAATCGTAAAATCATAAAATCATAAGAAATAGCATATACCCGGTAAAATTTTGCAGATAATCAATCAAAATGTGCATAAAGGCATAAGCCAACTTTCTAGCGGTTCAGTTTTCTAAAAATACTAATGTAAACAAATTCCCTTACCTATTTTCAAATTTCAAAACACGAACGAATCGATCCAAAACAACGACACAAGATCCTCGAAACCTAAAAACTGAAGAACAATACTTTACTATAATCTCGACTACTACATAACTACCAAATCAGAAATGGAATCAGATCATTGCCTCGATTTTAGGGAAAAACCCGAAAATCCTCAAATCGAAAATATAATCCACTATAACTGGAGAGATTCTCCTCCTAATCCACGCAGAAACCTTCGATTGTAGAAACAGAGGACGAACGGCAACGGATTCTAAAGAGAGAGAGAGAGAGATTTTGGGTTTTCTTCACCCTTAAGCAACTAAAAATGATATTTATAGAGCCTTTGACAGAGTCAAATTCGTCGATGAAGCGGCACCTTCATTGACGAACCAGCCATTTAGCTCGCGGACAAAGCTATACCTTTGTCGACGAACCCCATCCGGATATTTTCTTTGGTTCGTTCAGTATTTCTTCGTCAACGATGCTCTGAATTTTGGCGAAGAAGAACTGAAGGGACTTCGTCAAGGAATATACTAGCTTTGTCGACGAACCCTACTAAAATTCCCTTACCCTTTTCTTAATTCTTTTCCTTATTTACGGGTTCGGGTCTCTACATGGGTAATCACCCTAATCCTTAGGAAACTCTCGTTAATAAAATACGCTGCATGTGTGTGAGTAGGGACAGAGAATGATTTCATAATTGTGGATTAAATTGTAAATGATGATTATATTTTCTACACAAACCTCATGATGGTCACACACTTGTATTAATCTATTCCATCTTACTGAAAAGTATCTCACCCAATATGAATTTCATCTTTTTCAGGACCTCTGCGTGATCAAGCTCAGTAAGCTCAGGGCTAGTGTAGCATTTTTTAAAGAGAGAGAGAGAGAGAGAGAGAGAGGGTATAAACTTTTTATGTATATTTTGGGGTTTCGTTTAAGTTTTCAAAGATGTATATATTTGTGAATACTGGATGTTGGAGAATACTACTTTAGGATATATATATTGTCGACACTCCAATTTCAACCAGGCCTCCCCGAGAAAACCAGCCAAACAAAATTTGATTTTGAACCCCGACCAAAACCCTTTGTTTTAAAATTGAGACCCTAAATACCCCGTAATAGAGTCCTTTTGTTTTAATTAAGTACCTTGAATTTCAAAACAATGGAGAGCTAAATTTTTAATAAAAACTCTCAAGTCTTTAAATAGGTTGGTAGATCGAGTCGTTTTGATTTTAACAATTTCCCTTAGACTAAGTCCTTTTAAATCAAAGTTCTTCAGCTTTGTTTAAAAATCAATTTTTAGGGTTAGTTTCCTTTTATTAGGTTCTCCAATTGAATTCAGGTTCTTAAATTTTCGGAGTAAAGTTGGATACTTCAATTTTTCAAAATTTGTGAAGCTTAGTTAAGTCACTTGAAGCCTAGTTAAGTCACTTGAAGCCCTTGAATTAAGTATTTATGGCTTCAGGGTTTAATTTTGAAAACAGGGCTTTTGGCAGGATTTAAAATCAATTTTAGAAAAATCAGGGAATTGTACATGTCATTGGGTCAACTCAAAAGTCAAAAATCAAATTGCATCACAAAATTATTAAAGGGACACGTGTGCACGCCAGAGTGCTACAACAGGAAATCCAAAAGCACTTAATATAGTAAAAAGCAGGCATACATCAAGAAATAACTTGTACAAATAATAGTTGCACAATCACCAACTCGGGGATACATGCAGACATTACAAGTAAATAAATATGACAGTACAAAAATTGAAATGCCTCCAATCGGGGCTTTCCAGGCTGGAACAGCTTTAAAAGCCGGCCACTCCCCCGCTGCCACCTTGCATCACTCCAATTACCTGCGCACAGAAGAGAGAAACAGATGAGTTAGTTACCAACAAAAGAAATTACAAAAATAAAAATTATAATAACAATAATAGCATATGCCCTATCCGCCATTCCTGGGTTGCCAACTGGCCAAAATCACCTGCGTACAAGAGTAAGGGAAATCAATTAGTTAACCAGAAATTCATAAAATCAAAAAAGAAAAAAGAAATCACATGTACAGAGAATAAATTTGTTAAAGAATCATTCCCTGTCAGAGGTCGTTAGAAGGAATTTTGGCAATCAGTTTTGGCGCCAAAGGACCCCTGGACTCCCTATAAATAAAGAGCTCGACACTACAAAAACGGCACACCTCATAAAGCAGTAGCACCCTACCTAAATTTAGAGAAAATGAGCAATTAAAAGAAGTAAGGGAACTCTGTAGGAAATCACAGAAAGCAAGCAAATTCAGAGAGCTAAAGGAGTGAAGCTCTAGTGAATTGCAAAGCCGAGAAGGAGAGAAGAATAGGAGAGTTGCAGAGAAAATTCCTGCAATACCTAGTGCGAAGGACAAACCAGAAGCTTAACAACACTCAGGGTATATCGCTAACCCAATTAGACACCAGACTCAGAAGCAGCCAGACATACACAGAGAGCTGGAAAAGAAGAAGGGAGGAGTAAGAGGAAGAAGGTGAGATTTTTAACACCCCTATTTTGTTGAATTCATACGATGCCAGTTGATGTGTGATTGCAGGTACTCATTCCCCAAACTTCAGGTTCGAACCTGAACCTAAAGTTCATTCTGAACTTAATTGAAAATTTGGATCCTTGGATCCGAATCCAGAGCAGACCCTGGACCTGAGCCCCGATTTGAACCCCCCACCCGAGTTTTGTTTCGAACCCGAGACCCATACTTGTTCTGTAACGACCTACTTATATATTCATATAAGAAAATAAAAATAAATAAAATAGTCAACCAGAACCTATGGGTAGTGGGGACACCTGTCATACACAGGGGAACTTAGGCAGCAATAAATGTAAATCACAAACACATCACCACAAAATACATAATACCAAAGTCAAGTATATCTCAAAATATTGTGTTTATATACAATCTCCCAAAAATACAAAACATCCCTAGGACCTCATACCAAGATCCTCTGATCCTAGTCCAAACTTGCCCTCCTAGAAGGGTGGTACATCCGACTCAACAGTGGTCACGCTTCGCTGGTCTTTTTGGGTTTCCTGAAAATCATTTAATGTTCAGGGGTGAGACACTTCTCAATAAGGGAAAATAAACTAAATGCAGTTGTGTGGCAACATGCATATTTGATGCAATTATACATATACAGTACATTTCATATATCTGAAACATTCATAATAACATACTGAATAATCAAATACTTTTGTATTTTCTAATAAATCATATAGTTCATAAAATGTCTAGTATAGCTGATAATACTGAAAACATACCTAGGATGAATAGCTAGCTGATGTCATGTATTACCACCTATGACGGTTTGTGCAGCCCGAAGGTGGGACTTGACAATAACTAGCCGATCACTGTCGAATCAAAAATGTCTGTAAGTACGATGGGCCCACCACACCCTGGTCTAGACTACCAGGTAGACGTCTACAACTCTACACTGAAAGCCACATCGACTATCCATCTCCCACCCCCTTATGGGATGGTTAGCACAAGTCTGAACATAGATATCTAATCTATATAGTTACGGTACCGTGCTCCTAAAACTGAACTAAACTAACATCTAGATTCTGATAACATATAATACATGATAATATAACATTTAACATAAATGGATTAATAGCATTTCTATACTTTCATAAATAGGCCTTATGCCGAACGTTTCGTAAATACGGCCTTGCGCCGGCTATCAATCACAGCCTTGCATCGAAAATCTCATACATATAATTCTGAGTAAATAAGTCATCTATCATGTATTTCATAATCATCATATACTGCATTATTTCATAATTCTTGAAAACATGCTTATTCGCAAAATTGTCATAATATAATACATATCATGTAAAAATAATATTCATGCCACACAATGTTGAATAAAATCATACATTTCATTCTAAAATCACAATTCCTGTATAACAGCAGTGTTTTCCCAAATATGCATTTACTCAATAATATTCAAATATAATACATGTTTTCATGAAAATTAATTTGCTGATAAATAATAGTAATTTGCGTGGAAAATAATTGTTTTAGTTTATTCCCTTACCTGATACTGAAAAGAACCCCCTAGAAATCTACTCGTCCTGCACTCGCAGGGTTCCCCAAGTAACACCCTGAAACTAGCAACTTACGAAATTAAACTTCAGTATTTCTCCGTGAATAACCTTCTCGATAACTACAGGAAGACCAAATTCTAAATATTTAGTCTTACCTTGAATTAGTGATGAATTCTAACTCACTCCCACCAACGATCCGCTCTAGTAGATTTGGAGAGAACTTTCCCAGGAGCATCGTGGTGGTCTCAGATCGTTGATCCGGTGAACGAAGGAGCTAAAATCGAAGAGAGATGAGAGAGAAACCATAGGGAGAGAGAAAAGGAGTGATTTTCTGATTTTTCTGCCTTTAAATCCGAGTTTTAGGCTATTTATACAAGGGGCTTCGTCGACGAACCACGTTACTTTGTCAATGAGGTCAAAAGGAAATTCGTCGACAAACTCTCCCCTTCGTTGACGAAATTCAAAGGCCCAAATATCTTCTCGGTATCCTCTCATCGACGAAACACACCTTCGTCGACGAGCTCATAATACAACGTCGTCGACGAACGCGAAGGCTGCTGCCTCCTTCTATTCTATTTCCATTTTCCAATCTCTTTAATATTTAAATACCATTGTTCTTCGGGTTATTGCATGTTCACCCTCTCGGACCCGAACCTGTTGTTTGTTCTAAGCTAGCCCACTCCCAAAATTTTGAAACCAGCCCAATTTTAAAAACTGATCCCAAAGCCAACTGGACATCAAAATGAAATCGGCCTATTTTAACTTGTCAACTCACCGAAGCCTATTTTTAAAAAACCAGAGGCACATAACCCCTTCTAAATAGTCTCGGCCCACTCTTAAAAGTTGAGGTGTAGTCCCAAGAGGGGGGGTGAATTGGGATATTAAAATTTCTTTTAATTCTTTTCAAGAATTCTTAAACCACTTGTTGATTTAACAATCACACAGCAAAGCTTAGTTCTTTAATCATTCCACAAACCAAAACACAACACAAGTAATCAAAACTCAAACAAACATCCAACCACAAAATACCAAATCCAGATATAATATGCAGCTTCTTTGGTAATTTCATCTTTTGCAAGAATTCAAGATATTTGCTTGTTTGTAGTCTTATCAATATATGTAAGCCCTGTATTGATTGATTTGATTTCTCAATATGAATTTTAACACTCCTTCCAAGAACTTGGACTTTAGATAAACTTTCATTTAATAAGCCTTGGGTGTTAACCAATCAACGTACTCTCTTATAGTTTCCACAATTTGTATTGATCAACCAACGTACTTCCTTTCGGTTTCCGCAAATCCCAAAATCAAATTAATCTTTAGTTTATTTAATATCCAATCCAAGCAGTGTATATGATAAAAAAAAAAAAAATTCAACCATGCAGTTAATATATGTTGAAAAGTAAATAGAGTAAGGAAGGTAAGTGACACCACGTTTTTACGAGATTCGGCTTATCCCCAGCCTACGTCCTCGCCTTTAGCCAATACTACCAAAGGATTCCACTATATCGTTCCTTTACGGGAGGAACAAACCGTTTTCAAGCGATACCCCACGCTTAGACTGTAACGACCTGCTCCTTTTTCACATATTTTTTTTTTTATATAAATAAATTATCATCACATCATACATTCCAACTCAGCAGGTCACAATCCACCTGGGCCCATGGGTACCAGGGATATAACAAAACATACAGCAGAAGCCTACGCAGCAGAAAGTATAAAATCATATACATCTCATCATAATGTGCATAACACATACCAGAGTTACTACAATTACTATCTCACAGTATATACATCTCAAAAATGAAATCTAGGGACAATTCCCACAAAATCTAACTGTCCCTACAAAACTTACCCTTCAAAAAGGATAGATAGACCGTACTATATCAGCGGGGCTTTTCCCGCTCTCCTATCCGGGGCTCCTGAAAAATTAATAATATTTAGGGGTGAGACACCTCTCAGTAAGGGAAATAAACTAATACCAGTGTGTGGCAACATGAGTATTCTGTGTTCTACATATACCATACATAACATATTCAATACTGTTTATCAAATCTGGGAAAACATATGCATATCAAAACATGGCAGAACATACTGCATTTTCATAAACATTTCTCATCTCATATCATAATAATAATAACATAAAAACAATTCTAGTAGGTTAGCTGGCTGTTGTCATGTATTACCCCCACATGACTGGGTTGTGTGGCTCGAAGGCGGGACTTGACAATGGTTGGCCGACCACTGCCAAGTCAAACAGTAGTCTGTAGGTCCAATGGGTCTACCTAGACTGGTCTGTACACCAGGGGCGATAACAGCACACTTCTTGAAAATAACCACATCGACCATCCAATCTCACACCACTCCGTACAACGGCGTTAACACAGATATCATGATCATGAGGACCATGGACACATAGCAACGGTACCGTGCAAGTGCTAGCCTAGACCAAGCCAACCAGGTTCTGATTTCATATACATATACTAAAACCGTGATACATAAATATCTCATATCATTTATTTTCACATCAATCATGTCATTTCACATATATACGTGTATCATGAAAATCATCTGCCCGTATGCCGGCATTACACATTTTATCATAACTCGGCCCGTATGCCGGCAAATCACATAGCACAGCCCGTACGCTGGCAAACCACATAGCATGGCCCGTACGCCGGCAAATCATATAGCACAGCCCGTACGTTGGCAAATCACATAGCACGGCCCGTACGCCGGCAAATCTCATCCACATATCACGGCCCATACGCCGGAAAATCACATATACATATAAAAATATCCCGGCCCGTACGCCGGTTTTCCATCATAGAAATCCATATCGTCCCCATTCCAAAAAAAAAAAAAAACAGTATTTCACAACATTTTTATACTCATGCCACACTAAACAAATTTTCTACGCATTCAACATATCATCATTTAAACAGTATTTTCCAAATATAAATCATATATATAAATATATTTATTTTTCCTGAAACCAGATGCTACATATATATACATACATTTTCTCAAAACAAAACAAGCTTAGTTTATCCCCTTACCTGATTCCTGAAAAGCCCCTAAGAAAATCTTCCCCGTACCCACAAGGTTCTCAACTCAACACCCTGAAAATGAGAACTCGCAGAATTAAAGTTTAGTATTTTCGTACGTACAACATTTTTTATAACTACCACTAAGTCAAATTTGACTTAAAAAGTCTTACCTCAACTTAGGGATGATTCCCAACGTTCCCAATCAACACCCTGGAACTGAAAATTTCCAGTATTAAAGTTCAGTATTTTTACGCGTATATCACTTTCTTCAACTGTCAAAAATCCAAATATTAAATATAAAGCCTTACCTTGGATTTGGGATGAAATCCAACTTCGTTTCCCTGACAATCCGCTCCGGCAGACTTGTAGAGAACTTCGCCAGGAGCGTCGTGGTGGCTTCGGTTTATCGATCCGGCATAAAACTAGCCCAAAATCGAAGAGAGAGAGAGAGAGTGCACTCACGCCCACCAAAATCCAATTCAATTTGGATTTGACTTTCAAAACTTCTTAAAGAAGCTTGTGTTAGTTTATATATATATATATAATAGTAAACCTTAATTAAAGTAAAACTTCTTGAAGAAGCTTTCATACTTTATATATATATATATATACCTTTAACCTATATATTAAATGCATATCATAATAACTTACTTATATATATATATATATATATATATATATATATGTATACACACACACACACACACACACACACACACACACACACATATATATATATATATATATATTTGTTCCTTATCATACTATTCATTTTACTTGTTAATTTAATTAATTAATTTTATTTTATTATTTTATTATTTTTTTTTTAATTTTTTTTTTCCCGATTACTACATAGACACTCCTTAAGTAGGCTAAAGCAACGCCTCTCCAATTGATACCCCACACTCGGTCACTCCTTCAATAGGCTAGAGCAACGCCTCTCCAAGTGATACCTCACACTCGGTCCAACAATCCAACAACCTGGAATTGTTAAGAAACAATATCTGCATACAATAATACTCTCACAAAGAACAAATTAGTACAGTTTCAAACACTATGTACTTCAATATTAAATATCAAAGTGAAATACAATGAAGCTCAAATAAGAATTCACCAAGTTCTTTCTAGATGAGAAGTAGCAACTCATAACTCAATAGTAGGATGTTCAACACTTTAGAAATTCAGCAATTCGGTTGTACAAAGAGTTTAGCAAGAGAGAGCAACAAGATAGCAAGATATGCTTTCAGCTTATGAAATAGATTTTTCAATTCTTTTGTTTTGTATATTATTTTATTTGCAAAACCATGTATTTATAGGCTTAGAAAAGTTATTTCTTGTTGCCCAAGATTACTTGGAGTATCTCCCAAGCTTTCATGAATTTTGGGGCATAAGAAACCTTTATTTGAAATTTAAAACATTTAAAATTTCTAGTCGTTAATAGTGTTCAGACGATTGAAGTATCGGGTTCAATCTTCTGATGTTCCTTAACACACTGAAAAATTTAAACTGAACACAGGGTTGGACGACTGAACTGAGGGTTCAGTCTTCTGAAGTCCCAAATCAGATGACTAAACTGAGAGTTCAGTCTTCTGAGGGTGTACTGCCTTTCCAGGATTTCTCCATAAAATTTTTCAGTAGATTAAATTTATTATTCAGTCTTCTGAAGTAATTCTTCAGTAGACTGAACGAAATATTCAGTCTTCTGAGGGTGCACTTCAATTGTCTGGACAGATCAAATTCAGATTTTTCATTTTAGTTTTCAAAAATCTTTTTTGCTCTCTTACTTTGATTTCTTATAAAACATTTTTCGGGGTTTTAAATGTGGTCTCCAAGTCCATAATTACCCCTAGAAGAGCTTTCAACATATTTCACAAGATATTTAAATACGAAGTACTTATATAAAAACTTCTTAAGACTTTTGACATTCTAAGCACTTAAGTCTCCATGCTTGTCTTTCTTTAGCTCCATCTTGTCTTCATGCTTCAACATACTTTAAGCTTTTAGCAAGTCCTTTTTAACATTCATGCCCCCATTGATTACGCGCTTAAATTGCGTAATTAGGTGTTTTAATTCATGCATTACGAATTATATTTTTAATTAAAAACCTAATTACTTTCAATATTTGAACATCGTGTCCTATGTATAATATTTGGATTTTATTGAGTAATTTATGAATTTTTGGTATTTTTTTTATTGTAGGGCGACTATTGGAAGCTAAAAACCGATAGTACTTCGCAATTTATGCGTAACTCTCTCATCCGACTTCCGATTAAGATGATTTAGGATGTTATAGAAAGATAAGAAAACACTCTACAATTTTCATGTTTTGAATTTTGAGAAATATTGGCTGCATCAAGGTCAAAATCAGACGTGAAGTTACCATACGCTGTTTTATGAACTATTGATTACGCGTCAAAACTGCGTAATTAGGCATCTTAACCCGGGCTTTACGATTTATATTTTTAATTAAATGTCTAAAATTGTCCAATATTTTAATAAAGTGCCAAAATCATCATTCTTGAACTTTATTACACTATTTATGAAGTTTTGGTAATTTTTTGTTGCAGGAAAAATCTCGGAAACCAAAACCGACACCTATTTGTATTTCATGTATAACTTTTCCGTCTGAGCTCCAATAGAGACAATTACAATTTTTGGAGAAAGAGGAAAGGATTATCTACAACTTTAGTGTTTTGAGTTTTGCGAGAAATGAGCTCTAGAAGAGTCAGATTTGCGTGAACAAAGAATGAAAAAAATGAAAAAAATATAACAATTCGGGTCGGGTTGGACAATTCGGGTCGTGGCTTCACGGATCCTAGGGCAGCGCATCCCCCTCCCCTTTATATTTCCTTCTTCTTCTTCTTTCCGAGGAGCAGCCCTCTGAGGCCCCTCTCTTTCCCTTTGCTCCCTTTCTCTTCTCTCTGGCTCTCTTCTTCTTCTCTCTGTTTTTCTCTCCTTCCCTAAACCCCTCTCTTCTCTATCCCCTATTCTTTTCTTCTGTTATCCTTCTTTCTCTTACTTAGCTTTCTCCCGTACGATCCCCTGTTCCCAGCTGCTGCTGCAATAGCAACTTCGAGCCACTACAAGCCCTCTTCTTCTCGGCCACAAGCCCCTGCAACTCGAACAGAAGCTGCTACTTCGGCCACAGCCACCAGTAGGACCAGTCGTGAGCTCCTTCTTGCTGTCCCACCCACGGACCTTCAACAGCATACTAGCAACAGCAGTAGTCCCTTCGGCCACCAGCAGTCTTGGCGCTCCTCTGCACTATCAGAACTGCCACACCAGTTGGAAACTCCAGCAGCCGGGACTTCCTTCTGCTCCACACTCCAGACTGCAGCAGAATCCACAGCAGAACCCATGACCACCGCCCATACCAGCAGCTTGTCGAGACCAGCAGAAAGCCTCCGAGTCTTTCTCTATCTCCAACCCGAGGACCTGCCTACAGCCGAGCACCAGAACCACAGCAGCAGAGGCCATCCTCTATTCCTCAGGCTCTTCAAGAACAAACCGAGCCAACTTCTCTCTCTCTCTCTCTCTCCTTTTATTGCAATTGAATAATGTTTTTTATTATTTATTTATCACAGTTTATTGAAAAGTTAGAGTTTGGATACTTGTAAAGTGATTTTAATTTTTTTTTTCTATTTACTTATCTTGTATTTAATTCAAGTGTTATTAGATTTAATTTAGTAGTTTTTATTTATCATTCGTTTAATTTAAATCCCGTTTTAATTTAGTTGATCTTTTCAAATTTAAATTTTTTGTCAAAACTTGTTTTAGTTTAGGGTCAAGTCGTGTTAAAGTTTTCATTTTTATTGTGTTCAGTCTAGTTTAGGTTGTTAGGGGTAATTTCTGTCTGAGTTCTTGGTTGCCCTTGAAGTTTGCTTTTGATCCAATTTCTTAATTTTGTTAAAGGTTTGATTTTTACTGTTTGTGAGGGTGTTTAATTTTGATTGCATCTCCATTGCGTGTTTAATTCCATATTCTAAGTTGCCATTTTTAATTAGTGGGTGTTTGATGTCCCTTAGGTAGATTAGAGTTTCTATTTTTATTGTTTACTTTAATGCCAGCTAGGTCTAGGGTTTTAATTCGTGTGTTTGTCTAATTTATCAAAAGAAATGCCAACAATCTTGAAAAACCCCGAATCTGAACCAAGTTCAGTGCATTTTTGTTTTTGATTGGATGAACGTAAAATTAGAGATTAAAACGCATTCCCTGAGGAGACGATCTAGCCCTTGGGCTTAATATTACACGACGTAACTCCTATACTTGGGATAGCTTTCGAGTTGCTTATTTTTCAAGTGAGTCAACTATTTCAACATTACTTTGTAATCTGAGCGTAACTTTCTTGTCCAAGCTCCGATTGAGACGATTCGAAATTCTGGGAAAAGGTGAAAAAGAGGTATATAACTTTTGTGTTTCAAGATTTGAGAGATATGGACGTTTACTAGATCAAAATCAGCCTTGAAAGTTCAGAATCGATTATGTGTTAACAAAAGAAAAGAAATAAAAAAAAAGAAAAGGGAGAGACTCAAATGGGCTGGGCTCCACGGTGATGTGACAATGTGAGGCAGCCCTTCCATGCATTGCAAAGAGCCGATTTGGGAGATTTTGAACGGGAATTGGTCATTTTAATGTAAAGGGGATATATATATAATATTAGTTGATAGGTTTAGCTAGTTTTTTTTTTAGGTTTTTTTTATGTTTTCTTTTGGGGGAAGGTAACAGCAGGCTGGGGAGCAGATAGCAGTAGCTTTGCTGCAAAAATATGGCTAGCTCTCTCCCTTCTTTATCTCTCTCTCTCTCTCTCTTCTTATCCTTCCTTCTCTCCTTACTCTTTATTTATTTGAATATTAAATTATTATTTGATCTATTTTCATTAGCAAAAAGTTATTCAAATCTCTTGTTATTTAAATATTGTCAATTAGTTTTAGGTTGAATCTTCCTCTCTTCTACTCTCTTTCTTTAGTGTATTTATTTAATAAAAAGTTGTGGTTGGATTTTATTTTGGTTGGGTTATTTTGAATTATTTAGTTTAGATTGTTCTTAAAATCTTGCATGGAATCTTAAATATTTGTTTGGGTTATTATTTATTATATATAAAAAAAAATCAGTTTGTTTCTCTTATTTGGAATCTTTATTAGAATTTAAATTGTTCTTGGGTGTTTTTTATTATTAAAGTTAGTGTTTTCATTTAGTTAGCGTTTATTCTTGTTTGTGTTTATGCTTAAAGTTAGTATTTTTATTTGATAAAATGGTTGCAGGATTTAGTTCTTTCATTATTCTGACATTGAATCTAGTATTTATTTAAGTTATTTCATACATATTTAATTTTTAGTTAGAACTTGAATTCTATTGCAAAAACCTCAAAAATCTTAGGAAATTGAATCTGAACTATGTTCAGTAAAATTTTTTTTTCTTAATTTCTTTTGGAATTACCCGAGTTTGGAATTAAAATACATTTCCTGAGGAGACGATCTGGCCCCTGGGCTAATTATTACACAACTGAACTCCTATACTTGGGATGGCTTCCGAGCTGTTCATTTTTTGAGTGAGTCACTCATGATCTTCAAGTTTTATTAAATCATCTTTGAATCCATGCCTTTTAAGCTTCATTTGTTCATTTTTTTTGAAGTATAAGTTTTCAAGGATCTTTGTGAGCACTTGACCTTGTATTCTCTTTCTTGAGTCCTGTCACATCATCACTTAACCAAATATGTTAAGTTTCTCTTATTTGTTATCACTAAAACAAGATTTTAAGTCTTGTAAGACCAACACATACTTTTAAAACGAGGCCCTATTTTTAAAATCCAAATTGAGCCGACCCATTTTTAAAATCAAACGAGGCCCTGTTTTTTTTTTTTAATCCAAATCGGCTCGGCCCGTTTTTTTTTTAAATCAAACTGATTACGCTCAAAATATACTAGCGGTTATTGAAGTATAGATTGAGGTGTCGATCCCACAAGGAAGCGTTTACAACAGAATAAGTTGAAGAGAATCAAGTATTAAGGATAACAAGGCATTGAGAATCCCTTCTATGCTTCGTAAATCTATTTCCTATTTTGATTCAATTTTATAACTCAACTGAAAGTTTCACGTCCCAAACCTTCAATCGG
Source organism: Malania oleifera (assembly GCF_029873635.1). Classification (NCBI taxonomy): domain Eukaryota; kingdom Viridiplantae; phylum Streptophyta; class Magnoliopsida; order Santalales; family Ximeniaceae; genus Malania; species Malania oleifera. Next base: position 4,201,135 of record NC_080419.1, read on the forward strand.
AAAGTATTTCTTTGAAGAACAAATGATCAGCAAATGTATTTAATATGCATAAAACTCTTTTTTTTCCTTGAGAACAAGAAGATGTTATCTTAGAGGTTATCTAAAATCGACAATATATCTACTGACAATATTGCAGTAAAAGATCAACCCATAAAATAAAACTATGATTAAAAACCATAATCTTTGGTTTAATTGAAACTAAAAATGATAAAGAGCTTCATGCATAAAAAAAGACTACATTTATTAAACTTCAATTTGAATCAAAACAGAGAAGTAGAAATACTACACATAGAACTTCATCTCTAGCCTTGTCAAGAACTCTAGCCTAACTTACAATTCATCTCACAAACTTGAGAGAGAAGTTCTTCAACAATTTTTTGGGAGAATAATGGTCAGAATTTTCGTGTCCCTAGAGCTCTCTCAAGGTCTCCTTTTATAGGCATCACAAGCACCTTATGCAAGTGTGAACACAAGTTTGAACACAAGCTGAAATTTTATCAACTCCCACGAGATTGATCCATTTCTACCCATTTACACATGGAATTGGCAGCTGGTCAAAACATGAAAGTTGTAACCCAATGTCTTGGGCATCCAGATATCAAATTTCATCTTCATTCAAGGTTTGCAGCTCCAGCTATGTCCAAAATAGCAATCTGTACGCAGCCAGCATTGTTGACTTATCTTCATCCAGATTGATTGCTATATTTCACCTACATGCACACCGAATTTGAATTTATCAAAAACATAAAAGTTGTAGATATATGTTTTTCATTTCTATATATAAAATATCAGCTCATTTGGAGATCTACAACTTCATATATGTTCAAACTATTGACTGCTGTGCAGTAGGTAAGCAAGCTGAAATTGTTGGCTTTTCATTCACATTTTTTTCCATTTACACACAACAAATACACCACATAAATACTATACTTTATGAATAATACTCAAGACAACCTAAACATGTATGCATAGTCTTATTTTTACAATTAAAGTCAATAAAAATCAAAGTTGTGACATGAGTTTCTACTTTGACCAAAAGTATGAGTATTAATATAATGGAAGTGTAATAAAGTCTTATGAAGTGTATAAAAATACTGAATTTTTAGACTATGATCACAAACGAGGCCCTATTTTTAAAATACAATTCAGGCCGGCCCGTTTTTAAAATCAAACGAGGCCTTGCTTTTAAAAAAAATCCCAGTTCGGGCCCAACTTGCTTCTTAAAACAACTAGGCCCAACTCACCCAGACCCATGACTACAAGCCCCCCAAAACCCACAAGTGTCCTGGACATGTGACAGAGCCCTCGTGGCTTACTCAAGGTCACTCGAGTTCACACAAACCACCTGAGTTGATTCGTACGAGTCAACCCTGGTTCGACCCACACCACTTACCCCTGGTTGACTCGTATGGGTCAACCCTACACATGACTCACCCCCCAGCATGTTCCTGTAAGCACGTGACTCACTCGGGTCTACCCAAGTCAGCCCGCTGCTAACCCATCCGAGATGAGACGAGGATAACTCGCCACTGCCCTGCAATCAAACCCTAAACTAGACAAATCCCAAATCTGAGATCTGGGATCATCCAAACAAGCAACCAGTATTCACCAACAAAATGATAATAATAATAATAATAATAATAATAATAATAATAATAATAATAATAATAATAATAATAATAATAATAAGGAAGGTAGTTTGAGGCCACTTAGCTTTTGATTTCTTTTCGGACCTCCTGAAGTCTGGTCTCAAACTCACCCTTGCTTGACTCCATTTGCTCAAACCGTAGAAGCATCAAGATCTCAGAAACTATAGAATCTCTGAGATAGGGTTTTTGCCTGTAGGAGAGAATGGGGTAACGATTCAGGGTTTCAGAGAGAAGAAAAGAGAAGAAAGAAAAAGGAAAAAGAGGGAAGGAAACCTTGGGGTTTTCATCTTTAGAGGAGGTGAGTGAACGAAAGAGAGGGAAGGAACAGAAGAACTGGGGTTTTGCAGAAGAGGGAAGGAAGAAAGAAGAGAAGATAGAAGAACAGAGAGGGTGAAAGAAAGAGAGGCACGAGAGAGAAAGGGAGAGAGTTTTCAAAATCAGAAATGAACGAAATAAAAAAATTTGAGTTTAAGTATGATCGTCCTCAGAGTCATAGGATCCAACCACGTGGTAACCCCCTGACCATTCGATTAAATGGCCACGTGGCCCTCTTCTTCACCGTCCACCGTGTGCTTCCTTTCAGCGACCATGATTGAGCCAGGTCATCAATCCATGCACGCACCATCTTCAACCATTAGATCTCTGCCTTCAGCAACATTCCAGATCATTCCACGTCAGAGATCCACGTGAAGACACTTTCAGCCATCTGATCCCTGCAACGCTTCAACGGTCCCGATCACCTATGTCAAAAGCCATTATTAATACCTGCGCGCACCTCCGCTCAGCATCCGACACGTGTCCATCTCATCCTATGGGCAATTAATGCTGGAGAACGCCTTTGTTTCCCCATCATCCGATCCCTACAACGCTTTAACGGTCTATATCACCCCGTGTCAGACGCCCCTTCGAATCATGCACCCTCCCGCATGCATGGCGACACATGGTTGTCCTGCCTTCTACCATTATTAATGCCTTACGCAGCTCGCGACAGGTTGTTGGATCATCCTTCTACGTGGATGCCTAGGATTAAGCCACGTAGTCTGATCCTCACTTGCATGTCCACTCCACTCATTGTGTGACACGTGTTTGGTCTTGATCGAGACCTTAAACCGGTTGACCCCTGTTGGACCGGTCCTTCTCCAAACCGGTTCGGGTCTACTGAACCAGTACAAAACAGGGTCAGTTCTTTTTCTTTTTATGTTTAATATTCGAATAAATCTCCAAAAATTCATAGAAAGCACATAAAATTCAGAAAATTCCCCAAAATTTCAAAAAAATATTTTAAAGCTTTAAAATTGATTTGCGCTTGAACATTTTGAGGAAAAATAATAAAGTCCAAAAAATCTCCAAAATTTTTTTGAAATCGAAAATTATTTTCGATCCCAAAAAAAATTTCATAAAAAAGCCAAATAAATTCACAGAAAATACAAAAAAAAAAATTCAGAAAAAAAAATCCTAAAAATATTTTTAACTTAATTTTCTTCATTTTTGCTTAACTACCTTTTTTTTATTTAAAAATGTTTGAAAAAAAATATATAGTAGGAAAATTATTATAGAAATTCAGGAAAATCTCAGAAAAAATATAATATATATATATATAGTTAAGGAACTCACCTTTTTTATCCCCAAGTAGAATTCAAAACATCTTGGAATATTACTTCGCACTTAGCAAATTTCATAAAGATTTCAAAACCCCGGGAGCGAACTTTGTACCCTATTTTCTCGATTTCCCAATCCCGATGATTTCAAAGGGAGGCATGAACTCTTTAGAGTGCAATATGCCCCGGTTCTAAGGGAATACCTATATAGTATTTTCATTATTTGTTAACTTTTTGAGTCTGATCTCTGTTTTGATGCTGACAATTAAAGTACAAGTATCTTATGTGTGTTTAAGTATGTGAACAGGTCTAAATTTCAGCACACATAAGATCAAGGGACTTAGAAGTTAGAAGAAACTCTAAGATCATATGTATCTGGCGCATTCCATGAAGACACACAAGCAAGAATATTAAAGACATTTGTTCTTATTGTAAAATGTATTTTGTTTTATATTTTGGGTCTGTAATATTTGCATATCATGCATGATAAGAATTAAATGCTTAAAACCATAGTTTGACCTTAGCGATCACCTTCGGTCGACTGACGTTAGATTTTTGGGGTTAACTCTCAAGAGGCCTTAGAATGACCACATGAATCATCACCCATATAACCTAAAATGTCTTATGCTTAATTACACTGGGTTGATGAAACATTTAAACCAAAACAAGACTTAAATGCATATTTTTACTAGTTTTGGTCGACCAAACCCAAAGCTATATAAAGGCTTCGGTCGATCGAACTAAAGTCAACACTTTGACTTTGCTCGGTCGACCATCATAAAATGAACGTGACACTTACGGTCGACCAAATTCCCACGTGCCTGACACCCCATACACTCGGTCGACCAAATTTGTTAGTTCATTTGGCTACTATTGACCGAACCTGTGAAGATGGTCAACCGAACTTGTCTCGGTCGACCGAACCACGAAGGGTTCGAAAATTGCCTTGAGATGGTCGACCATATTTCCAGTTCAAAATTGACTTGGTTGGCCAAACATAGTACTACGGTCGATCGAATCTTGAATATGGTCGACCGAAACTCTCGGGTTGGAAATTTTTTAAGGGTTAAAACATTATTAGTTTTTTAATTAAACTTTTCTAAAATACCGAGCATGTCCCCAAAGGTAATAATTTTCGAAAAATCTATAAATATCCCCTCCATAAGTCATATTAGCAACTTTGATTAACTCTCAAATGCTTTCAAATTATTTTGTTAATCAAAGTTCTCCTAAACCATTTTTAATGCAAAATTTTTTTCTTTGGGGTAATATGTTTTAATCTCTCGAACTCTCTTTCATTCTTTCTTTGAAAATCATTTTAAGAGAGTATTTCATTTGGGCATTTCTTTTTTGCTTCTATGCCTTCATAGATAAATTTTTATGTTGCAAAAGTCATTTGAAAAACCAAAACCCTAGGTTCTCCTACTTCTCATTGAAAATATTTTTTGGAGTAAAATTTTATTAGGGTTCAAATCTTTGAAGCATATTATCATATATATCCTATCTTTCTTCAAAGAGTGAAAAAATTGTTTAACACCCTTACTCTATTGAGCATTAATTTCATATCATATTAAAGAGTGCATTTATTTGAGCTTAAACGTGTACATCTTAGCTTGTATTTTCAGAAGCATTATTTTGTACAAAAATTATTTTAATGTATCAGTTGGGTTCAGCCTGGAATTGAACTGGAAAGTCTCAGCCCCGTAAGTGAGACGGGTTGGGTTCAGCCCAGAATTTGAATCAGGGAGTCTCAGCCCCGTAAGTGAGACCGGTTCGGTTCAGTCCGAAAATTGAATTGGGGTTTTCCTCACCCCGAAAGGAGAAGATGTAAACGGCTTCTGCTCCGCCCATTTAAGTGAGCGGGGTTAGTATAATCCTTAGGGGGTATGCCCAAGGCAGGGACGTAGGTAGTATTGGCCGAACCTCGTTAACAAATTTGTGTGTCATTCTCTCTCTATCTTATTTAATTTCCTGCACTTTAAATATCGCATGTGTATGAATGTTTATTTAATGTCATAATTATTTGCATACACACATTTGATTTAAATAAGATATAATGCACACGTGAATGTTTGCTTTCATTGTTAATTATTTTACATACACGTGTGTATATTGAATGTGATATGAATCGTGATAAATCAGGAAATATTTAAATTTAGTTAAAATATTTTAAAACCCAATTCATCCCCTTTTGGGATCACACCAATTCCAACATTATTTTTTTGATTTTTGGAAAGGTGTAATTTCAAAGGCTTATTAAGAATTTTCGACTAATTTGGTACCGTTCGTAAGAACGGATGTGTAGGGGGTGCTAACACCTTTCTCTCGCGTAACCGAACTCCCGAACCCAACTCTGGTAGCGCAAACCGATTCTACCCTTAATTGGGTAGTAATCAAGTGTTCTAACCACACTTCAAAATGTTAGTGGCGACTCCATCACTCATTGTTTTTCACGAAAATATCATTTTCAAAATTCACCATTTTTTTGCAGTTCGCAACTGCGCCCACCAGTGTTGGCGGGTCCGGGACGTTATGACAAGGATGTTAGTTTATTTTTCCATTGGTTAACTGATGTTATGATATCAGAAACAGGTAAATAGAACACGTGGCACCCGGGCCCCATTTGACGAGTCAGGCCGTCACATATGACCTACAGTTAACAGGCCTAAGGGATATTTCTACAACATATAACAGTAGAATAATATAGCTAGCACGATACCTTTTGAAGTAGCAACAGTGATCGGCATTACACTTCTGAAAATTTCTCTACTGCATACGATTGTCAAATTTCTTGTACCACTATCTAGGAGCTTGTTTAAGACCAAAGAAACTCTTTTTCAATTTGCATACAAGATTCTCTTTACCTTTTACTAAGAAACCTTCTGGCTGTTGCATATAAATTTCCTCATCAAGATCACCGTGAAGAAATGTCATCTTCACATCCAACTGCTCAAGATGTAAACCCTCTGAGGCAACAATACTCAAAACTGATCTGATGGTTGTCAACTTGACAACTGGTGCAAAAAATATCGGTGTAGTCAATTTCTTCCTTCTGTTTGAAACCTTTGACTACTAACCAAGCTTTATACCTTTTGGATCCATCGTGCTCTTCTTTTATCCTATACACCCATTTGTTGTGAAGAGCCTTCTTACCATTGGGCAACTTAGCTAGTTCCCATGTTTTGTTGGAGTTAAGAGACTTCAGCTTGTCTTTCATTGCAAGCTCCCACTTGCTCGAATCTGCTGCCTGACATGCTTCAATATAACATTCAGGTTCTCCTCCATCTGTAAGAAGTAAATGATTCACATACCTTCTGTTTGGAACATGCTGTCGAGAATATCTCCTAAGCTCTGGTGCTGGAGTAGGAGGTGGTGGTGCAACAATCTGCTCCACATGTTCCTCTACTTGAGTATACTCAGTATTCTGCCAAGGATTCTCAGTGTTCTACTGACGTGTCCTTACACCTTCTAAAACATCATCTACATCTATAAAGGTTGTTTTAGACGCTGTAAATTATGTTGTGTGTCTATCTTTGTACATCACCTTTTCATCAAAAATCACATCTCCGCTTCTAATCACCCTTTTGTTTTCATCATCCTAAATGCGATATCCATATTCATCTCCACTATAACTGATGAAAGTGCATTTCCGGGATTTCGAATCCAGCTTATTCCTGACATGATCATTGATATGTACATATGCAACACAACCAAAAATTTTCAAATGTGAAAATCTTACCTCTTTATTACTCCATACTTCTTTTGGTAGACTATAGTTCGATGGTACTAATGAACTCTAGTTAATCAAATAAGCTGTTGTGTTGACTACTTCTGCCCAAAACATCTTTGGTAAGCCTGACTGCATACACATGCTTCAGGATTTTTCTGTCAACATTGCATTCATCCGCTCGGCTACGCCATTGTGTTGAGGCATACCTGGCACAGTTCTTTCCATTCTGATACCATGCTCATAGCAGAATTTCTTGAACTCGGTGTCAACATATTCACCACCGTTATCTGTTCTCAACGTCTTGATTTTCAAACCAGTTTCATTTTCTACCATTGCTTTCCAAATTTTAAAACCATCAAAAGCATCAGATTTATATTTCAGGAAGTAAACCCATACCTTCTGTGAATTATCATCGATAAACGTGACGAAGTAATGCTTTCCACCAGTGGACGAAATGGTTGTTGGTCCCCATACATTTGAATGGACTAGCTCAAGTCTCTCCTTCTTTTTTTTTTTTTTTGGATTACGTCCGGGTGTCCACCTACCGTCAATGACGTCCGTTTTACGGTCCGTCGCACCGGCCAGTGACTATTCCCACGCCCTGTAGAATGGCCCCACACACCACAGGGAGGTTAAATCAGGAGCTCAGGCGCTGAATCGAACCCGGGTGGGGAGGAAACCCTGACGCCATGAAGCGCACACCCGAAATCCGCTCAACCACCTGAGCTGCGCCCTGGGGGCTCAAGTCTCTCCTTCTTTGGGGTACTGATGTTTGTCTAAAAACTGACCCTCTTTTGTTTTCCAAATATGCAATCCTCACATATGTCAATCTTTACGTACAGTAAATCACTCAATTTACCCTTTGAGTGCATCACCTTGAGTCCCTTCTCACTCAGGTGTTCAAGTTGTTAATGTCATATGTTGCTATCATCATTTCCTGTAGCAAATGTAATAGACATGCATGCATTAGGAGTTACATAAAGAGTACCAATTTTCTTACCTCGTACAATCGTCAATGCACCCTTGAAAATCTTCCATTCATCACCAATGAAAGATGTGTTATGTAAAAACCCCAAAAAAAAAAAAAATAATAATAATAATAATAATTAAAATTAATTTTTATTTTTTTTAATAAAATATATTATTATTAATAATATTAATTAAATATTATTATATATATATATATGTTAACCACCTGAAGCTTCTTGAAGCTTCAGGTGGATTCCTCAAGCTTAATTCACGCGCCAGTATGATTTAATTCATACTATTCTTCTTCTTCTTCTTCTCCTTCTTCTTCTTCTTTATTCATTCATTTATTTATTGTTTACTGCAACTCTCAGAACTCTCTCTCTCTCCTCACGTTCTCTCTCCCTCTCTCCTCGATTTCGTGACGGATTTTTGCCCGATCGAAAATCCGAAGATACCACTGGACTCCATTCGCTGCTGCCGTCATTTTTACCGAAGCGGATCGGTGATAGGAGCGGCGTAAGCGTATTCCCTGGGGTAAGCCATTTTCCCCTTTTTCTTTAATTTCTTGCAAAATATAAGCTCAATTGACGAACGGACACCACCACGAGAATCTAGGGATGATTCTCTACAAGTCTAGTGAGCGGAATTCTCATGGGGGTGTCGGGCCAAAACTCCAAATTTGGGGTGCGGCGATTATTAAGGGGCTTATTTTTAATTAATTAGCATTAATTTAGAAATGCTAAAATATTAAGCATCTGCGACTGAAATAGGATTTCTGAAATTTAGGGCTCGGGTGAGCGCTGCGGGTGTAATTTTGGGACCCGCAGGCAAAATTTAAAAAATTAAGTAGGGATATTAAATAATAGTTTAAATATTAATTTGAGGTATATGGAGCCTAAGGAAGGCTAGATGAGTATTATTTTGGAGAAATAGATTAATTAATCTGGGGAAAAATGTAAATTGCAGGAATTAAATTTCGGGCGCCAAGGGCGTGAAATTTTGGGTCCTAAGGAATTTTGTAATAGTCAGGTAAGGGAATAAACTAAAGCAGTAATTTTTCATACAAATTATTATTGATTATGAGTAAATTTATTTTCAGAAAAGCATATGTTATATTGTGTATTACGCATGAAATGTACGATTGGGAAAATACTGCTATGATGATTAAAATGTATATGTATGTATGAGATGTAAATAATTCACGTTTTTAGAATATGAAGTATGACTTTTAACAGCATATGTGTGGCATGCATGAATATTATTTTATGTGAAATGTATTATGATGTGAAAGATTTTACGAACCAAGCATGATTTCAGGCATTTATGAAAATATGAGTTATGTTGTGATGGTTTTGACGATTGTGTGATAAATGAGGTATTTTCAGTATATATATATATACCTGAAACAATTTTGGCGCGAGGCCATATATTTATGTTATCGGCACGAGGCCGTATTTATGTTTTTGGTGCGAGGCCATATATTTATGTTATCGGCACGAGGCCGTATTTATGTTATCGGCACGAGACCGTATTTATGTTATTGGCGCGAGGCCACGTATTTATATTTTCGGCACGAGGCCGTATCTATGTTTTCGGCACGAGGCCGTAATGATGTTACGTATGATCATGTATTATATGTTTTCACAACCAGGATGTTAGTTTAGTTCAGACCAGGAGCTCGGTACCGTAGCTATGGGTTCATTTTGGCACGAGGCCTTATTAGTGCTACCGTCCCACGAGGGGATGGGAGATGGATAGTCGATGTGGCTTTCAGTAGAGTGTGGACGTCCACCTGGCAGTCCGGACCAGGGTGTGGCGGGCTCATCGTACTTACAGACATATTTGATTCGACAGTGGTCGGCCAGCCATTGTCGGGTCCCGCCTTCGGGCTGCACAACCCGTCATGGGGGGTAATACATGACACCAGCTAACTAGTCATCATGGGTTTGTTTTCAGTACTACAGTTATAACAGATAATTTTATGTATGATATGATTTACTAACAGATGTGAAAATATATGTTTACCCAGTATGATATGATTATGTTTATAGAATTATGAAATGCACTGTATACGTACAAATGCATTAAATATTCATGTTGTCACACAGCTGTATTTAGTTTATTTTCCCTTACTGAGAAGTGTCTCACCCCCAAACTTAATTAATTTTTCAGGAGCTCCTGAGAGACTGGCGGGTAAGATTTTGTAATAGCGTCAGAGTTATTTTGTGTTTGACCCTAGAGATATTTGGATGTATGTGAGGATGTATAGAATGCTCTGGTATTATATTTTATGACTGGATGTTTGAGATTTTATGTGTACTGCTGCTAGGTTTTCCACTGTGTATGACAGGTGTCCCCGCTACCCACGGGTTCGGGTTGACCATTTTATTTATTATGTGATATTTTATGTTAAGAAATTGAGGGACGTTACATGTTATATCCTTCATCTGCCAGTTAATTGACTGAGATCAAATTCTTCCTCAGGTCTGGAATATATCAGACATCTCTCAGTTTCCATACTGACCCATTCATATTGATCTTCATTGTCTCCTTGCCTGCAATGTCGCAAGGTTGATCATTTCCAAGATATATTTTACCGAAATTACCTGATGTATACTCCTCTAGGCAATCTCTGTTGCAAGTGGCATGGAATGAAGCTCCAAAGTCTAACACCCAAGACTCCTTCGTTCTCTCCAAAGAGCAGATCAACATATCCTCATTTTTTGAAGCAACATTGGCTTCTGTCTTTGCCCTCGTCTCATATTCTCTCTTTAGACTTCTGCACTGATTCTTGTAATGACCAGTTTTTCCACAATTCCAACATTCAATAATATTTGTGCTCTAGGAACCTATTTCCTGAGAACCTCTAGGATTTCTGGATTTAGACAGCCTAGGCCTAGATCTGCCACGGTTGTTTGATTGTCCATGCTTGTTTCCTCTGCCTCGACTTTCCATGTTCAAGACTAAACTCGAAGTGGAGCCATGTTTTGACTGCATTCTGATTTCCTCCATCAAAATCAAGCCGACGATCTCATTGTATACAAGCTTTGATGTCCCTACGGAGCTACTGATTGCAGTAACAACACCATTCCAACTTTTAGGCAACTGACTAAGAATCAGTAGGGCACGAATCTCATTATCAAATGTTATCCCGACTGAGGCGAGTTCATCCGACAACTCCTTAAAATTATTCAAATGTCTGCTAAAACTTTCACCTACAGACATGCTCATAGTAAATAATCTTTTCATAAGATGTACCTTGTTAGTTCCTAAGAGCTGCTCGTATATATTAGAAAGTACATCCACCAGAGACTTGGTGGATGATATATGCGTGATATTGAATGCCACACACTTTGACAACGTCATTTTGATGGCTCTAAGTGCTTTTTGATCGAGCAACTCCCACTCATCCTCGTATCTTGATTCGCTAATTTAGAGATGAAATTAGCTCAAATGGATAGCATGGTTGAATCCGAAATGGTTGAAAACCTTAGAAATGGTTCAATTCGTTCAAAAAAATGGACCCAAAATGACTCCGAAAAGTTCAGTCAAAGATCAGGTCAAACCTGGTCAATGCTAATGTGGCAGGTGTTGACGTGGCCGCTGACATGGCACTGGAGCCACCAGTTGAAGTGGGAGTGCTGACGTAGCACTCGGGCCCACCTGCTGATGTGGCAGGTAACGTGGCGCCTAACTCAGCGCTGATGCATCACAGCTGACGTGGCCGAGTCTAGAGCAGTTGTCCAGGTCACAAACCGGGTCTGGGTCTAGAGTGGATCACCGAGTCGGATCGAAGGTTAGTCAGGCCAGGTCGAGGTGGTCCGAGCAAGGAAGACGTGTAGCACGCGTGGGGCGCGTGAGCGGCAGGTTACCAGCACGTGATCGGCGCATGACGAGGCGTCCTGCTCTGGCGATTCGTGTGTTGGTGTGTGTGCCTCCATCTGAGCTCATTTCGAGCTCTGATTTGCACCGTTGGCTTCATCTCAGCGAGGCAACCATGATAGTGGCCTCAAAATTCAATTTCGAGCCACTAGACATAGCTCTAATTTTGGTGAAATACTCCAATTTGGCCTTTCTGCTCCAATCGGGCTTTGATACCACTTGTTAGGACCCTGGAGCAACCACAAAAATTATGACACCAAAAATTTACGTGGTTCGGTCAAGATCGACCTACGTACACGGAGCACACCACAAATTCACTAAAAAAACCACCAGAAAGAAATATCACTCTCTTAGCTACTCTCTTCCTCACTGTGAGAACCCGAATCGTGATATATGGTTTAATTATATAAAACAAAGGTAAATTGGTGAGTGCAAGAACAGAGGAAGAGGCCAGTATCTTCTGACTCTCAGACTAGTCCTCAGCAGGGACAGTGGAAGAAGAAGAAGAACTACAGTTCAAGTTATCGGCAGAACACCGAGTGGTAGAGTTCTCAGGGGGATCCATCCTTCACACCATGCATCAAGTGCCGTAAATGGCACGATGGGGAATGTCAGCCATTCTAGGGTAACGGCTACAACTGTGGCAAGCCGGGTCACATGTCATGGAGCTTTCAGGCACCGAGGAGAGATACGCCTGCACAGAGCTAGAACCGTGGGAGTAATCCGATGCCTCGGGAAAACTACCGGGAAACCACAGCTCTGGCGAGGGTATATTCACTTACTCCAGCAGATGTGGGACACATTGGGAATGTGGTGACAGGTACCATGTTACTACTTTTGAATAGACCTATTGTTTTATTTGATTCAGGAGCAATCCATTCTTTTATATCTACTAGTTTTGTGAAGTTGTGTGGGGTTGAAACCCAAGTGATAGATGAGAGGTTGTCTGTGGCTACGCCGACTAGGAGTGTGACGATATGTAGTAAGATGTTAAGAAACTACCCAGTGGTAATTCAGGGAAGACTGCTACCGGCGAATCTTGTAGTATACCACATGTTTGGTTTCAACGTCATACTGGGGATGAATTGGCTATTCTCTAGTTATGCAGTGATTAATTGTCGTAGGAAAGTAGTAGTGTTCAGACCTCCTGGGAAGCAGGAGTATGAGTTTGTGGGATTGTGTGTGCATTTGACGCGACAAATTTTATCGGAATTATAGGCGAGGAGGCTACTCTTGGACAGATGTCAGGAGTACCTAGCTTGCGTGAAGGAACCGCAGCGGAAGGAGTTGAGGCTCGAGGATATTCGAGTGGTCAACGAGTTTCTGGATGTGTTTCTAGAAGATTTACTCAGTTTATCTCCAGATCATGAGGTGGAGTTTGCAATAGAGTTGCTGCCTAATAAGGCACCAATCTCCAAAGCTCCGTACCGGATGGCTCCAACAGAACTTCGGGAGTTGAAGGAGTAGTTGCAGGGACTACTGGACCAAGGTTTTATCTGACCTAGTGTATCGCCATGGGGAGCTCCAGTTTTATTTGTGAAGAAGAATGTCGGGTTGATGCGTATGTGCATTGATTACCTTGAGATTAACAAGGTGATTGTGAAAAACCATTACTCGTTGCCTCGTATTGATGATCTCTTTGACCAGTTGTACGGAACACAAGTCTTTTCGAAGATCGACCTACGGTCAGGGTATCATCAGGTGAAGGTTCGATCTGAGGATGTGGTGAAGACTGCTTTTTGAACCAGATATGACCACTACGAGTTCTTAGTCATACCTTTTGGGCTGACGAATGCTTCGACAGTGTTAATAGATCTGATGAACAGGTTTTCCATGAGTACCTGGACCAGTACGTAGTGGTGTTCATCAATGACATTCTGGTATACTCGAGGAGTCCGGAAGAGCATGGAAATCATTTGAGGTTGGTGCTACAGATTTTGTGAGAGAGGAAGCTATATGCCAAGCTGAAGAAGTGTGAATTCTAGTTAAATCAGGTTGTGTTCTTAGGCTATGTGGTGCCTAAGGGCGGTATCTCAATTGATCTTAGCAAGATTGAAGTTGTGGTTGACTGGACGAGACTGAAGAGTGTGCAGGAGGTTCGAAGTTTTCTGGGACTGGAGGGTTATTATCGTCGGTTCATGGAAGGGTTCTCTAAAATGTCTAGGCCTCTGACATGTTTGACCATAAAGGGGGTAAAGTTTGAATGGACTAGTGATTATGAGCAGTGCTTTCTTGAGTTGAAGCACCGGCTGGTTACTGCTCCAGTTTTGACCATTCCTTCGAGGGATGATGATTTTGTGATTTATAGAGACGCGTCTCAAAAGGGTTTGGGATGTGTGCTTATGCAACAAGGTAATGTAATTTCTTATGCTTCTCAGTAACTTAAGGAATATGAGAAGAATTACCCTACGCATAATCTGGAATTGGCCGCTGTAGTTTATGCACTGAAAATCTGGCGACACTACCTATACGGTGTTTAGTGTGAGATTTTCACTGACCACAAGAGCCTTAGGGACTTTTTCATGCAGAATAAGTTGAATATGAGGCAAAGGCGGTGACTGGAGTTGATCAAGGACTACAATTGCACGATTAGTTATCACCCAGGGAAAGCTAATGTGGTAGCTGACGCGTTGAGTCAGAAGTCAGGCCATGCGGCAATGTCTGCAGTTATAGCTCAGCATCATATCAGACGGGATCTGAAAAGCCTTGGCGTAGAGTTGGTGGTTGGTGATCATCAGGCTTTAGTTGCTAGCTTGGTGATCCAATCGACTTTGTTTGAGTGTATTAAATCTGCGCAGGCTAGGGATGCGGAGTTGGTTGAGATTGTGAAGAAAGTATGGCATGACTTGGTTGTAGATTTTAACATCTCTAAGAGAGGTGTGTTGAGGTTTGGGACCAGGCTGGGTATTCCAAACGACAACGAGATCAGAAGGACGATTCTGGAGGAGGCGCATTGTTCTTTGTATATGGTACATCCGGGTAGCATGAAAATGTATTGGGATTTGCGCGAGTCCTTCTGGTGGAGTGGTATGAAGAGGGATATTACCCGGTTCATAGAGCAGTATCTGACGTGTCAGCAGGTGAAAGCTAAGTATCAGAGGCCGGTTGGGCCGTTGCAGCCTTTGCCTATTCTGGTGTGGAAATGGGAGCACATTTCCATGGATTTTGTTACTGGATTAGCGCCAGCGCTTCATGGGCGGAATGCTATCTGGGTAATCATGGACAGGTTGACAAAATTTGCTCACTTTTTACCGATGAAGGTTAGCTACCCTTTGAGTAGGTTAGCGGATTTGTACGTACATGATATAATAAGAATACACAGGGTACCAGTGTCTATTGTTTCAGATCGAGACTCGAGGTTTACTTCTCGATTCTGGAAGAGCTTGCAGGAAGCAATGGGGACGAAGCTTACTTTCAGTACAGCATTCTACCCCAGACTGATGGATAGTCGAAGAGGACAATACATACCTTGGAGGATATGTTACGGGCTTGCGTATTAGACTTTAGTGGTAGTTGGATTCAGTTTCTACCACTAGTGGAGTTTGCCTATAACAATAGCTTCCAAACTAATATCGAGATGGCACCGTTCGACGCTTTGTATGGTCGGAGGTGTCGATCTCCTTTATATTGGGATAAGGTTGGTGAAGGTCAGGTGTTAGGACTTGAACTTGTACAGCAGGCATCTGAGAAGGTGGGTTTAATCCGGTATAGGATTAAATCAGCTCAGAGTCGGCTAGAGAGTTACGCAAATGTTGGTCGCCGTGAATTAGAGTTCATGGTGGGGGGTAAGGTATTTCTGAGAATCGTTCCGATGAAAAGAGTGATGAGATTCAGGAAGAAGGGCAAGCTGAGCCCGAGGTTTATCGGGCCATTTGAGATTCTAGAACGAGTGGGTCCGGTGACCTACCGGATTACGCTACCCCCTGTGCTCTCGAGGATCTATGATGTATTTCATGTATCCATGTTGAGGAGGTACGTGTCGTATCCATCGCATGTTATTAGTTATGAGTCCTTGGAACTTGGGGATGCTTTGGTGTATGAGAAAGTACCAATTCAGATTCTACACCGAAAAGTTCAGAAGTTGCGTACTAAGGAGATACCGTTAGTGAAGGTTGTGACAGAATCACGCGGTTGAAGAAGCATCTTGGGAATTAGAAATGGAAATACGCCGAAAGTATCCGCAGTTGTTTTGAGTAGTAGTAAGATAGCAGGGTTGGTATGGGTATGTATTGTATGTAGTACTCTGTTATCGTATTAGTATTGTGTGGTTAGTCTCTGGGAGAGTTCTATTGTATTATGAGCTTCCGAGGTTGTGTATATAGGTAACCACGGTATTCCTCTGCCATAAGTGAGGGAATGTATGTATGTATTGTGACGGGGCTGCGTATAAATAGCCGTCAGATCATCTTTAGAGTGTGTATGTATTCAGTAGTGTAAATGAGTTTGTAATGAGAGAATGCAAATTTTGAGGATGAAATTTTTGTAAGGAGGGGAGGTTGTGAGAACCTGAACCGTGATATATGGTTTAATTATATAAAAGAAGGGTAAATTGGTGAATTGAGCAGAGTTCGTCGACGAAACCCGAGTTTGTCGACGAAGTCTATGTGCTGCTCCTCGACAAAATTAAGAGGCTCGTCAATGAGGAGAAGCCGAGAGATTTCGGGAAACCAGGGATCTTAGGCTTGTCGACGAGGTCACCGTCTCGTTGACGAGGTGTCTTTAGTGACTCGTTGACGAGGACACCAATTCGTCAACAAGGGCGGCTGAGTCAAGGGCTATAAATATCAGTTTCCTTTTCTTAATCATTAAGAAAACTCAAAATATCCTCTCCCTCTCTCTTTAGAACTTGAAGATCGCTCTCTCTCTAGATTTCTTCGCTGTTCATCGCCTGATTTGTAAATCTGATGTTACTGCATAGGTCAAGGCAAGATTCTCTTCGCGAATAGCGGATCGAAATCGAGGTTTCGGGTTTTGATCAAAAATCGAGGTAAGGCTCAATTTCCACTTCTATTTCAAGATATGCGTAGTAGTATGAATTGTAAGGAAGTATTGTTCTGCATTGTTTAGATTTTAGTGTCTTGGTTCGTAATTTTGGGAGCCGTAGAGTTCGTAGTTTGATTTGTGGTTAAGGTAAGGGGATTCAGTTTATTTTTGAAATCAGGATCTATAAACTTGTAGGTTACGATCGTATGTATGATTTGACTACTTAATTAGGAAAATCTATGACGTAAAAATTCGGGATTTTCGGGTTACAGTTTTCGAGAATAATATGGATGTCTGGGTATCACCTTTACTTTCTTTGGAAAATTGTATCTTGTGATTTAAACTAAATTATTGAGGTGACCTGTAACACCCCAACCCTGAGGGGTCTGGGATATTAACTTTTTACTACTGATTTACAACAGAAGCAAATAAACTCAATTTTTATTAAACCAGAGCACTAATTATCCATATTACAATCATTTATTTTAAAAGAAGAAAAATTACACAAGCATAAATATCTGACATCATACTAATATTACTAAACAAATCTTTATTTTTCTATCCCCACCCGCATGCTTGCTAAGCCTGATTTCCAACATGCTCTTCAGAGTCATCTGAAATAAAAATATGATTAGAGTGAGACGACGCTCAGTAAGTAAATAAGATTATTATTAGTGTGTGGCTAAAATGAGTTTAAATTTTTTTTCGTAAAACAATATTTAATACTATAACTTCAAAACTACTTTTAGAATAAATATAAATTTAAAATTTACTACATAAAACTTTTACCATCAATTACAACAGTAAAATTTTATAATCATATACTATAACTGTTAAATTAAATTTTTAACTTTAAAACTGTAAAAATATTTAATGATAAACATACATATACTTTTCCTTATACGTTTTCTTTAGATCGTCATTTAAGTACCAGAATGATCATTTTCATGTAAACTTACACTTTTCTTTCAAATCATCAGTAACTTTGTACACGTAATTAAATATGTATTAACATATATTGTAAAAAAAATCACCCTTAGGCCTGTTTGCTGTAAGTCATGTTTATCCCCATGACTGGGTTGTGCGGTCCGAAAACTGGACTTAGCTGGCTGGCCGACTAAACTAAATCAACGTACGTAAACTTTAAGTGAAATTTTCCTTATTAAGTCCTGGTCCGGAATCAGGTGTGCACTCATGAGAAATCCACTAACATAAATAACCACTTTGTAAACAGTGTGGGTGCACTCTGATCCGTATAAACTTTAAGCTGCGGTACCAAGCATCTGTAACTTTGAACTTTCGTTGCCATAAGGGGTTTTAAAATCATCTTATTATAATTTATGTAATTTAAAATAATATCGTGAAAATCTCATCTTTACTCATATTTTCATAAAAAAAAAATGTAACGTAAAAATAAACTCATGCCACACAATTTTTGTGTTAAAAATATATATAATTTTATTTTTGAATAGAAAGAAATGCTGAAAATTTACCCGAGGGGATTAGAACATTTTTTAACCCAAAAATAGATGCAAGTATATTAAAGATATAACTGATATAATTAAATATGCGTAAAAATAAACTCATGAAAATTTTGTGGAACTAATTAACATAATTGAAATTTACTTATAAAATAAATTCGAGTATAAATTTTAAATGAAAAAAAACTAACATAATCAAAATTTACTTACCTTCTTCCTTACGAACACTGTAACTATCTCTAAGAAATGAGATCGAAAAGAGTGGTGATTGAGAACTTATTCAAAAATTCTCTCTCCACCACAAATTCTTTCACTCACTAATCCTTCTCTTTCTTGGAAAATTATTGTGAAAAATGAAGGTTGAGAGCTCCCTATTTATAGGAAAATTTTGAGGAAGAAATGAAATTTATAAAAGTGTGGGGAGATTGGTGAAATTATAATTTTTAAAAAATTAAAGAATTGGCAAGGTATGAGTTGAGTATGGGATGGGGATGGAGGCCATGTGGGAGTGCTTGCCACCATTCCCATTAAATAAATTTTTAATTAATCACTTATCTAATTAATTAGTCAATTAGATAATTAATTATTTAGTATTTATTATTTTTCTTAATCATTATTATCATTATTATGTAGCAGTGTTTTGTACTTGTTAAACTAGTTGTTTAGTTATTACTTTATTTTTGAATAAGAATTAAATTTGAATTTTGAAAACTTATGTGAGCCCCACATGGTCTTGTGGGCCCCACACAACTTCGAGACCCTAATGGATCCTACGTAACTCGAATAATTCTTATACGATTTTATGCATCCTACATAGCTTTAAGACTCGTGTAAACCTCCACATGACTTCGGGACTCATGTGGGCCCCGCATAGGATACCTATATTATTATTATTTTATCATATATTTCTACAAATTATATTAGTCAAAACATTATTTTATGTACTTATTTACGTATATAAACAGTGTCTTGTGGCTCCGAGACTCGTGTGGACCCCACATAGTCTTGTGGGCCTCACATATGATACCTATATTATTATCATCTTATTATGTATTTTTACAAATTATGTCTGTCAAAACACCATTTTATGTATATATACTTATTTACGTGTACAAACAGTGTCTATCCTGTTTATCCTATGAAATTCTATTTTGACCAGGCTGACCTCCAGGGAGCGACTGAGCCGCAATGGTCTCTGAGCACTCACTTAGATAAGGTCTTTCTTAGGCATCAAACATGGAATCAATGATCCTACATAAAAACACTTCTGTATTAATATTAACTCAATGACCATTTTTATTATTTTATTATTATTGTGCTCTAATCATGTATATATTTTTGGGTCATCACATGACCATATCCATATTTGTATAAAATTGTATACTTGAATTGGAAAACGATATGATTTACAATATACCAAATAAGTGTGGAATGTATGGTTGTATGTAATTGTTTCAGGTATTTTGTAAAACAGTTAGTGGCAGCTAATTACCGTACACTGATGAGTATAGGAATGTGAGTTCCAAAATGATTTCAGGTTTTGTGAAATCAACTAGTGTGGGCTAATTACCATACGCTGAAACAATTATGTGGCAGCTAATTACCGTACGCTGCGCCATGTACCGGTTCATTACCGTGGGCGAGAGTGTTCGACTCTATATTTGAGGGTGTGATATATCACCAGTGTGTTTCGACTGGTCATTGATGGGTGTGAGCTACACCGTATTTGGCAACGTGCCGCTGTGAGGCTTTGATTATCACAGGGTATCGGTTGCTTGAGTGTGATGACACTGACCGTATATTTGGGTATCGTATGTACTGGAATGGATTTTTAAAAATACTAGAATTGTATAGAACTGTATGAAATTGTATGGAAATGTTTCAAACTATATCGTATTGTATGGTGTTATGTTTTACATAAAATAACACTGGTATGTCACACACTGATATAACCTGCTTTCTCCCTCACTGAGAAGTGTCTCACCCTGAATGTATATATAAATGTTTTCAGGTCCTTCGGGTAACCAAAACTGACATTCTAGCATCCGGAAGCGGGGGTGTCGTTTAGCTACGGTTAGTGCCTGGATGGGTAAAAGTTTTGTAACTGGGTTGGTCACAATGATGGTTTTGGAGACACTCCGGAGTATTTTTGTATTAAGGTGGGAACACTGTAGTTCTAGTAGTTATATAGACTCTGTATGGTATGTTTATGGAATAGATTGAAACATTTTTCATGTGTATTTGAGAGTATGATGTGTACTTGTATTTTTATAGGTTTCTGTTCTACCCCATGGGGGTTTACGGGACCACATCTACCAGTATTGTATCATGTATGTTTAATTGATACAGAGACAAGTTAGGTTACTATTTTCACACCTAGGACCCTTCTGCGGGTTCGGGGCGTGACACTCACAATCTCTTCTTCCTCTCTTTTCTTCTCTGTATCTTCTGTGCATCAATCTACCACTCTCCCACAACTCATACTCTTTATGGCTAATAATCAAATTACAACAAGATTATGAAATACAATAACAACCAAACAAATGAGAGGTTTCAATCCATCCACAATTAAATGCGCGGATACATTCCAGCTTGCAAAACGGCATCCTTTTCTAAATTAAATGGTGGATACCCCGACTACAATCCCCATGCTTGACAACACGTCTGCCACTCCGACCGATCACTACCCAGACTAGCGTCTCTTGATTCTAGCACAACACTGGTAAAGGCAAGTTGGATTATTTGGTGATGTTCAGGGGGGTTCCGGAGTGGGTGAATTCCCCGCAGGGGGTATGTGAAGATGTGTGCATGTAATACCATAATATCAATGGGTGGGGCAACAATACTTTACGTCCCGCCTATTTTTGTGGGTCATTAGGGAGGGGTGGGCTCAAGGCTTTGCTTATAGATAAAAGTAGTTTTCTAGAAGATCTATGTCACCAGAGAGAGAGGTAGAAGAGTGGACTATAGAGGATACAAGAGAAGTGATAGTGAGTTGTCTCTTTTAACTCCCTTTTTTTGTCATTTAAAAAATAACGCAAAGGTAAAAAAAGAAAATGTGACAGAATTTTCCCCTCCAAATAAAAGAAAAATTGAGATAAATAATATATAAAAAATTTAAAACACCCTTAAATAAACTCAGGCTCAGTTAACCTTTAATCGATCAGGAAAGTTAAAAAATAATGATGGATACACAATCATCAACCTGTTACTACCCGGATCAACCCTGAATAAGACTAGTTTCTAGATGTATTTTTTGTGTGGGTCATGTTCTTTGATGTATTGGATACCTAAAAAAACAAAAGACAATTTGATCTTTATAAAACTGACATAGATATTTTTATCTTATTCCTATGCGAAGTCATTAATTACAAACGATCACTGCTACAATTAATCATATCCTTTTCCTCTTTGAGTGTCAATTTGGATCGATAGCTATTTTGCTTTTACGTGCTTTTTTTGTGTCAAGGAGGCGGATCATCTGCTTTGTATGAAAAAAAAAAAAAAAAAA
Source organism: Malania oleifera (assembly GCF_029873635.1). Lineage (NCBI taxonomy): Eukaryota > Viridiplantae > Streptophyta > Magnoliopsida > Santalales > Ximeniaceae > Malania > Malania oleifera. The sequence goes on from NC_080419.1 coordinate 4,222,938, forward strand.
AAAAAAAGAAGAAGAAGAAGAAAATAATAATGACGAATTTTTGTAATTTAGAAAATGGATACAAATAGAGAACATTTTTTTTTTTTATATTTGTTTGGTTGGAGAAAAGTGATGACAATAGAAAAGAAAAGCAATTGTTTTTTCTATCCAACTTCTCTTATTTTGTTCAAAAATACTACAAAAAACTGGAGATACGAAGAAAAAAAGATTTAAGAGGAAACTGTAAGGGGGGGAAGGTGCTATGGGGGGTGGGGGTTTCCTTCTTAATATGAAGATAAATGGATATAAATTGTGGAAAAAACATTACCAGACTCTGGAAGAGGAGACTAAGACAAGTACTCGGGCGTCGGGGCTTTACGGAAAGGAATACTACTAATTTTATTTATTTATTTGTGTATGTCCCGGGTGGCGTCTCACATGCCGTTCTCGAAGTGGAATCAAAAAAGTTGTTAAGAAATTTCCTTTTCTCTATTTCCTCGTCAATTCAAGGTAGAAGGTTGTTTCAATGTTATGTGTTTGTGTGTTGCTCTGTGATATAATAATTGTATTGGGGATGTTAGAAACTATTCTATTGGAGGACTATATGAAATATAATGTGATAAAAGGAGATTCCTTACACCATGTGTGCAACATAGAGTCAATAAATGTCGTTAGTTACCAACAGAGGTAACATAGTAAAACATGCACCATATCTAGACGCGCAACTACGAGAGTTCTGCGGAGGGTTAAAAACACAATAAATTTGTAACGCGGGGGGGTGTTATCTGTAATTGATAGAGTTGTTAGAAGTCTTTGGGGGAGGGGTCTAGTCACTTCAAGTAGGGTGGTTTTAAGTAAGCAATCAGCAATACTACGGATTTTGCATCAACTATACGTAGTTGTTTATGGTCCAGCCCCAACCTAGTTCCTATTATTACCATATTATATACAAACCCCGGGGTGAGCTCTTCGTGGGGGGCAGCAGGGGGGAGGGTTTGATACGTTAAATTACCGAAAGACCGAAATTGTCGGTTCATGGTTTTGGTTGGGTTAAAACAATAAGGTCAATACAAACAAAGAAACACATCAAAAAAAAAAAGGCAGTTCGGGGGGTAAAAGATGGTTTGCACTCTGAATCTTCAGGTGTAAATCGGTATATATTATTCGGTTATGGAAAAAATTTAATTGGGTTACCGATTTACCTGAAGTTAGATTTAATATTGAGTAGAAAGGAAATATACGGTTGCAGAGGGTGCAGCCATGCACGCTAATCACCTGGTTATCCGCACAGACGGTGGTGGCGAGTGATCTCTCCCTCTCCGGGTCTGGGGCAAAGAAGAACACAGCAAGGCACCTCTCGCGACTTCGCTGCGCCAACTGTCTCAGAGGTCACTAAAATCGCGTCACCGGAGACACGCGGGGATCAGAGCCTTGGAGATTACCGTGAGAGTTGAAGAACCTTCGCGGTGTGACCGGGATCGCAGCCCTAGTCTTGCACCAGGAAGCGGGAACACCACCCCGTCTCCCCGCAGCTGAGCAGCGGGAAACAGGGTGATACCTGCAACGGCTGACCGTAGTCGCCAGATAAGAGTTAGTGTAAGCCCCGATAGCTACAGTCTAGATGCCAAGCGCCACGGTAGTCGAGATCTCAATCGTCACCCTAGGCAACAGCGCCAGTCAAGATACGGATTATTGAGAGCAACGAATTTTGGGAAGTGTACATATATTCTTGTATTTAATAATTAATTTAATTATTTGTTGATTAGATTCGTTTAACCGATTACACGTCGAAAAGAATTCGGGTCGGGAGTTCTATTGGTAAGCTATCATCCTGTTCGGAAGGGGGAGGGGGGGGGGGGGGGGGGGGGGGTGGGGCGGAGCTGATGTGCAAAGCGACTGACGTACGCTGGGGGTGGAGTTTGGTAAACGGGAAGGTTTCGCGGTGTACGCCCCTATTTATTCATTCACCAAGTGGGGGTGTTTCGCGGATTGTGGTT